>NC_136886.1:26653352-27253352 GCF_949152265.1 Phoxinus phoxinus | reverse complement strand
TTGTGTCAAAACTAAAGTATACATTGGGTTAAACTACACCAGTCTGTAAGGTAAATAACATTGAGCAATATAACATTAAAAACAATCCATCCTAACCAGGCAGCGACATGTGACGTGCTGCAATACAAAATTCTAAAAAAATTCAGAAAAGCACAGTGAAAGAACAGTATAATTGTTTTGTAGTGCATTAACAGTTGCGAGTCAAGTACTCACAGAGAGATGTCTCTAAATGTTTCTTGTTAAATGTCTTAAAAATATTCCTTTCAGAACACTTCTGTTTGAATTCAGTAGGATAATCAAACAGTTTTTACTAGAGACAGATGTTAGGAGGAGGAGTGTTGCTAGCGGTTAGCCAGTCTACAGTTACCCCACTGTTGCTTTTTTGGAAGCTCCTCAGGTGCTGTTTCCCTGCTCTTGTTCAAATATTAGCATGGCGAGCTGGGAACGTGACCCCCGGCCCTCCAGTGAGCTCTGGAGACATCGGTGAAACACGTCCTCACTTAGCCGAGGATCGCAGGTTTGGTTGCGGAAAGCCTGGCGCAAAGCAGGCTCGACGGCACGGAACACGTGCAGTCCCGAGTACTGCACCAACATGTCATAAAGATCCAGGCTCTCCAGCAGATCTTCACTCTCCTGCAAATCCCCGGACATCCGTGTGCGCGAGGAAATGTAGTCAGAGTTGTAGAAACACGCCTCCTCAAAGGTGTAGCGGTCAAAGTGGCCAGCTTCCCGGACCAGGTCGTGTGAGGCAGGGGGAACCTGCTCTGGATAAGCCACACTGGGGTCAAAGTCTTGGAAATGGATGGGAAAGAAAGCTTGCCAGCCACTGATAGTGTTCATGCGGCAGCGATTCAAGAACTCTGAGTTGAGTACTGTGTCAGCTGTGACCAGGAGGAAGAGTGTTTCTACCGGGTGCTTCCTGGAAACAATGTCCAGGATCCGCAGGACACCAGGATTTTCTGTCTTTATGCTGATCCAAGACACCTTGACGCTGGGATATCTGCGCTCAACTGCGGTGATCTTAGCCTTGACCTCTGAAAAGACATCATTTGTACTCACTTTTTGGGCCTCGGCGGGTTCATAAATGAACAGGAAATTAAGAACTGCATTCTCACCAGTCTCAAACAAATTGAACGAAATGTGATCTAAGAAGTGCAGTGCTACATGGGACTCATAACTAGTGAGGGGCAGGAGGACGTGCACTCGTGTAGCCTCGGTGACATAAGGCATGGGGATAATCTCTACCTGGCTCAGGGGTCTCAGAAGGTGTACACGACGTGCAATAGATTTTTGTTGACCAGACTCAGTCGTGGCCTGGACCTGCAGGTCCAAGGTGTACTCCATCCCTCGTGTCTGGTCCAAGCGCCTGTAACCGTTCACCAGCCGTGGAGAGCTCAACTGTACAAAAGGGTTGTATTTTTTATTGAGCTCTTCAACAGCGACCCTGATGACGTCAGTCACGTCATCGCGATCAGCACCATTGAGCTGGCATTTAGGAGCGCCGTCCACACAGGAGAAAAGGTTATCTTCGGTAAAGTAGTCCCAACGCAGTACCTCAAAGCGGCTTTTGGGTTCAAAGGGAGGTGTGATGCCAATGGGCCATAGAGCACTCTTGTTTCCATCCGCTGCTACTTCACTGACATTCTTTATCTCAGACTGAGGGTGAAAAGTAAGGTGCAAGAAAAGTTGAAAAAGCCATTTCACTTAAAACAAAATACAATCAAAATACAATACACTGTATCTTTAGGAGACAAACAGCTTGTCACTTTCATCTCGAAGGGTTCATATTAGCACCTTAACGTGCATATTAATATTGTAAGGTATAGTATCCCTGCTGAGAAATACAGTATAAACCAGCATAAATTCCATGTTGGTCCAGGTAGGTTTATGCTGGTTAGAGCTGGTATAGTGCTGGTCTAGCTGGAGGACCAGCATTGTCATGCTGTTCTCAAACAAAATTAGGCTGGTGTAGTTGGTGAAGCACTCCAGCTTCCCATTATGGGGATCAGCATACCAGAAACCAGCATCCCATCCCAGCATGCAAAACATACCTTATGCTGGTGACCAGCAATTCTGGATTATTCAGCAGGGATATTACCTTATGCTGCGTTCAGACTGCACAATCTTTTTGTCTGACATTATTGTCTGACATTTTTGTCTAATATTTTTGTAGACATGACTAGACGTTACGTGATGTAATCGAAAAGGTGGAACTAGCGACTGACCTCCGGAAACAAATAATGGCTACCGAAGCGGCATGTTAGCTTAATGCTAATTCCAGTACTCACCAATATAGTTCACCAGCATTTATCTTTTTTCACTCTGTGGTAGTCCTTTAAGGAAACATCATAAAGGTAGGAGTATAGTTGCCATAGCTCCACAAACCTTCCTCCATTGCATAATTTTACCTAGCAGCACCAATACCATTGTCTCTCTTTCGTTTCGCCATATTTGAAAGCTGTGTACGGAAGAGCTTCTGTGCTCCTATTGATCAACATCACAGATGTGACAGAACCCATTGTAGAGGACAGAAAAAAACTAAACATGCTAGTCTTTCTGTCGTGACATCATGAAGTGTCAGAGACACGGCATCGGTTATCGTCTACTATGTGATACAATTTACGAGATAAAACGGTCGATTCTTGTGTCCCGATGCCATTGTCGTTTATGAATCACCATGACACCCTACGTCAAACCAAAATCGAGCTGATATCATGTAGTCTGAACTCAGCATTAGTGTACTAATATGCACCCTTAACGGCAGTGTTTATCAACACCACTCCTGGCGAACCCCCATATCAGGATGTTTTGATGCTTCACTAATTAACACCTGATTAAACTCATTACCTTTTTAGTTGGTTGAATAGGGAGACATTTAAAACATTCTGGTAGGTGGGTCCTGAGGACTGGAGTTGAGAAACATTGCTTTAGGGCAAAAAAGATGAGAACCACTTATTTAGGGGTAGATCCATTAGAAAGGTGTACCTTTGAGGGGAATGGCATGCAGTGACAAGGTAAAGGTATAATGTAGCATGCATATGCTTTAAAAAAAAAAGTACTGATGCTGGATTTGATGGCCTTTTGTAAGCAATATTAAAGCAATGTTGTACATGAATAAAGTATACAAAATAAAGAGCTAAATAAAACACACACATGCATGCATTTGTTAAGTTGTAAAGAATCACAATCTAACCTGCAGTTTTTCAATCTCCTCATAGGTCCTCTGCAGTTCTATTTCTGTGAAATGTTTGTGCAGACGATACACAAGTTCTGCACTGGTCACTGGATGAACAGTGAGAGCATTCTGGAATCCATCATTCCCCACTCTAGAAAGGTCCATATGGTTTTCCATGGTAAAATAATTATAATGCAGCCCCTAAGGAAAAGCAGGATTGAAATTAGTTCAGATTAATATAATGAATATACTGTAAATATAATTTACATGTATTGTGGGGTTTTTTTAGACTTCAACATTTGGCTCAATAACAAGAATGTGGTCACAGTTGCATAGACGGCACCTCTAGGTTAATTCTGGTCAGCTCTAGTCAGCAGACCCTTGCAATTTGCAGTAAATCTGTGTAATGTCTTGTTGTAACCATGCTAATTAACTGCACAAATCTCAGCAGGTCTGCAGCTGGCCTGCCGAGAACAGGAAGAAGTACATCATTCCATTCAAGTAATCCCGGTGTCTGGACACTCACTTGTTGCTGGATCCAAACAGCATATTCTGGTCTGTGTGAATTATTGATGCTTTATGGTCAGGTCACTGCTTTTATATCATTGTTCAAAAGGTCCAAACTTAAACAACTAGACTGTCCTAAACCTAGTAAATTATATTTTGCCCCTGCATGAGACTGATAGCTCACCTAATGAAAGCTAGTGAGGTTTTTTTTCTCTGTGGATAACAGGAGAAATCATTATTTCTGCTATTTCCAGCAACAGAAATAATTATATGTTTATTTGACTTTAATGTTCATACAGTTTTTAGAGAGATAATAATTTAGCTTTATCTGCTTCCAACATGTATTTTTTCCCTAAACCAGTTAAGTGCAAACAGTTTTGATTGCCTTCTAAAACAAATACTAACCCGTAACCTTGGTAGCACATCCTGATAGATACCCTTACTGCTTGTCAATGATATTTAAAACCACTAATCGATTTCCACCTTCCAGCAATTAGTGAAATATGATTTTCTTTCTTTTTCTATTAAATTATGTGTTTCCGTTCTCTCAAATACTCTGAATCTACAATGATTTTGCATTAACTTCCAATTTGTTTAAAGTTTTCTTGAAATAGCAAATCCATATGTATAGAAAAAGCCATTTAAAAGCCATTGTTTAAAAACAAACCTCATTTAATCATTTAGAATTAAAGTATGGTCATATTTTTGTGTCCCTGTAACATACACCCTGTCTCGGTTATAGATGTATTTTGCAAGAGACATTGGTTTACTCTGACCAAAGCTGCAAAATGCAGTAAAAACAGAAAATATAATTAAATATTATTTCAATTTAAAGTAGCTGTTTTCTACTTTAATATATTTTAAAACTGTTTTTCCTGTTATTGCAAAGCTGATTTTTACTCCAGTTTTGGGTAGGGTTCAAGATTCATCTTAAAATGCTAACTATGGTGCTCAAGAAACATTTTTTATTATCAATGTTGAAAACAGTAGTATTGCAACTGTGATGCATTTTTTTTCTTCAGGATTTTTGTTATAAATCGAAAGTTCAAAAGAACAGCATTTATTAAAAAATATAAGTGCATTTGATTTATAAAAAATATTACTTTTTAACATATCTTCACTGTCACTTTTGATCAATTTAATGCATCTTTGCTAAATAAAAGTCTTCTTTAAAATTCTTTAAAAAACAAAACAAAAAAACCTACAGACCCCAAACTTTTGACCGTTAGTTTAAGTCATGCAGAAACCTGAATCTAATCAGATCAGACTATTAAGAGTGTGAATGTCTTCCTTCAACTCTATGCCAAAGCATTGAAATGGGCATAATCCACTAAGGAGCCAGCAGCCAGCACCCATGTCCAATCCCATTTAACACACCAACTCACAAACCATTGCTTATCACACTTATGGGGCCCTATCATACACCCGGCGTGATGCGGTGCCAGGCATGGTGCAAGTGTTTTTTGCTAGTTTCAGCCCGACGCAGTTATCATTTTCATGTCCTGCGCCACGTTGTTGGGAAAACGAGGTGTGTTCAGGGCAGGCGCATTGTTGGCACGTTGCTATTTGGAGGCAACTGAAATAGACTGCGCCATTGACCAACAAAAACTGGTTTAAAGTCAATGGCGCAATATTTTTTTTGTTATTTAAAGGGTGCGTTAGTAATATGCTCGTATCTGGTCACAACACTCGTACACACTGCTTATTACACACACAGGGACGCGCAGCAGCACACAAACATGCCAAATATAAAAAATAAAAGGATTACAACGTAAAAGATTAATATTGGGTACATAAAGATATGGTGGAATCCAGCTTGTCACATAAATGGTCTGCTCGCGCGCTTTAACCTCGCGCACTAGCTAGTTCATTCTTTCTGCTTACAAAATTCCACCATGTAAATAGCGAATCCGCCATGGCGCGAGCGCAACTGGCTTTTAAAGGGAATGGGAGATGAGACTGGTTTATTGCACGTTACGCCCAAAACACACCCATTACCGGTACTCATTAAGAGATTAGAGACAACCCTTTTAGACCATTCGCCGGGCACGTCAACCATTTTCCCCGCCGTTAAACTAGCAAAAGTGGATTCGGACACACCCTTCGTGAACTTGCGCCGTGCGCTTTAGACCATGTGCTTAGATCGTTAAAATAGGGCCCATGACGTTTTACCAAATATATATACTGTATATTTAGTGTTCTATACCGCCTTCGGTGCTGATTACGTGAAATAAATGTTTTGAACATATGCCGAGCATTTTCACATGACTGTGAGCTTGTTTGAGTATATCAATGTACCTGGCTCAGAATTTGAAAAATACTGTGAACTATTGAATATTTGGCCTCCCTGGTGCATTGAGCCTCTCAATATATAACAGCGCACCCTCTCAATAAAGCATGGGCCCTTGGGTAATGTGGTTTCCTGTCGAAACTAGAGACCCTAGGTGGAAAATGTAGTCATTTGTGACCAGCATAAACATAGCCAACTAAGGAAAACCAGCTACATGAAAAGTCTACTTTATCAACACAGGCCTGTTTTTAGAGTTTGCCAGGATGATCTGTACATAGTTCAGGCTCTGAGCCCCCCAATCCCCCCGCCTCCTCCCTTCCTTCAGCTCATTTCGGCTCTCTCAGTCACATTTGCCCTGGGATAGATACTATTTTAGCTTGTGATTAATTGGAATCTCATGATGTGAGAAATGTAACTGCCTTTGTGATTACAGGGGAAAAGCAGATGCTGTCATGTGATTGCATTGCAACAAAATAGAAACAAAGCTAATGAAATGGAAAGTTGATGGAATATAAACAATGAAAAGATAATGCAATTTTGATTGTTTTGCTCTGGATACCATTTTAGTTCTCACGCTAGATTTAAAGGCAGTGTTCAACCAAAAAATTTAATTCTGTAATCATTTACTCACCCTCATGTGGTTACCAGGGTTATTATAGTTAACTAAAACCATTTAAAAAAAATTGTTACTTGAAATAAAATAAATTTAGTTTAACTTAATGTACTGAAATAACTAAAACTTCAAACTTAAATAAAAAATAGTAAAAGCTAGATATACATGTTTTTTGAACTAATAAAAAATGACAAAAACACAAAATTATTAAAATGTAAAGGGAAAATATAATTAATTCAAAATATTCATACAAATTATAATAGTATCCCAATCTGATACAAAAATAACACTGGTTGTTACAATCTTGTTTGGCTTTCTTTCTTCTACGGAATGAAACTTCAATCTGGTCTTTCACAAAATGGATCAAAACAACTGAAATATTCTTCAAAAAATCTGCCTTTGTGTTCCGCAGAAGAAAGCAAGCCAATTCGAGCTTGGAAAGACATGAGGGTGAGTAAACAATGACAGACTTTTCATTTCAATGCTTATACCAATCTTGCATAGATGTCATAAAGCATATTTGAGTCCCAGTTAATGATTACCTCTTACCTCATATTCCTCCACACAGTTCATGCCTACATAATCAATGATACAGCGACCGAGCCACTCATCAGGTCTGACGCTTATGATGTCAGTCCTGCATTGCTCCAAGAAAGGCTGGAGCTTCAGAAGTAGTGCACGGGACAGTAGAAATCCTGGTCCACTGTGACAGTACCTTCCCTGGGTTTCACCTCCAATGAACTCTCCTGGGTGGCCCATGTAAAGCTGAAGGTCAATGCTGAGGTGGCTTACTAAAGTCTTCAGCCTTTCGGGCTGGGTATAGGTATCATCCTGGACAAGGTAGAACCAATCATACTCAGCAATGCGATGTTCTAGAAGATATCGGACAGACTGGTACATGTTTGGGACTGGACGCTCGTCACCGTGTACGACCACAAACATTCCATTAGGGAGTTTACGACTGCGAGTGCCTGTAAAGAAGATGAGCCGGCCATCCAGGTGGTGGTTAAGGGTCCGGTTGATGGCCACGGCTAACGTGTTTATGGTGGTTTTGGAGGTAAATACTGAGACAAAGAGACGTTCACGAATTCCAAGCTCTGTGCTGGCATACTTGGATCTAAAAAGAAAAAGATGAAGGATGAATTACTAACATGAAGAGTTAAGAAATATGAATCACAGCAGAGTTACATTAGGAACTCACAAGCACAGCTGGGTTTGCTGGGTCAGTTGGTCAAATAAACCAACCTAACCATTTATAACATACCACACACAGAAGTCCAAAATAGGCAGCAGTTGGGTCATTATTTATTCACCCTGGTGACAATCTAAACTTGTCTGCTGTCATTTTTTCCCATGAAACACAAAATAATTTTCTGAATGATATTCATGTAACACTTTCCATATAAGGACAGTTAATAGCAAAAAAAGAAAATCCAAAATCTGAAACCATATGACGCATAGCTTTGTGTGAGGAAAATTTAGGCCAAACTAAAGTTGTTAAAATAAAATTCTCTATGGTCTCAAACCTCTTTCATTCCACACATTTGAACAAGCATGTCACGTTCAGTTACGAGACATATGAGAAATAAAGATGTTTTCCACACAAAATTAGTAGGACTTACCCTACATAGAACAAGCAGTTTGGAAAAAGGATGGATGCAGATGCCACCCTATCTGATATATTCATGCTCAAACACTTATATACAGTAACTGTGAATAATACTAAATATTACCTAGAAAAGGGGGGAAGTTGTGGCATAATGGTTAGAGTCAAACTGGTAACCTGAAGGTTGCGGGTTCGATTCTCAATACCGGCACGAAATGACTAATGTGCCATTCAGCAAAGACTCCCTGGGTGTGTGTCCTCTGTTTGCAGTGTGTGTTTGTTCACTACTCCTCATGTGTGTGTACTAACTTGGATGGGTTAAAACCAGAGGACAAATTCCATGTATGGTTACCATACTTGGGCTTCACACATTACTTTTGTCAATCCCTTAAATTACTCTTGAAGTTACTCCAATAAGACTGTAACTTTATTAGCAACTACTTTAAATACAAAAATAAATAAATATTATTGAAGCTTCTTACACTATTTACTAAAAACTATTTTGACAGTGGCCAAACAATTTTTGTCATTTTAGCACAAACTAAAGTAAACTTATACAAAAAAAATAGTTTTCTACAATGTGTTGACATCATGAATGTTATGTTTATAAGTGTCTTTAAGAACACTGTTGAGTTGTTGAAGCTGTCATTGTAGTTCAGATTACTGAACTGCTTATCCTTGACTGACAGCACACTTTATGTGACCTGATGACATAATTAGGCCGCATCAGCTTCGAGAGGCCAAGGGGCAAGATCAGGAGCCTTTACTCTATAAATAAACAGTCCTAGTCCAGTTCCCCATTCACAAATGTGCACAGGTATCTTTAGTTTAGCAGCAAACTTCTTGCAGAAAAGCTCTGCTCTACAAAGAAAAGAAAAAAAGTGGTCTGGATGCTGTTTTATTTTAATAGTGCTTCCATCCTAATCATAAGTTCTTGTTTCCTTTTTGATTTTTTAATTACTACCTTTCATGCATGCATGCTCTAAATAGACCGTACAGGCTCCATTCATGGTGGGCACTGTACCATCACTGTTGGAGCTACACCTACCTGAAAACTTTTTTGGGAGGACCTTCCTGAGCAGGCTTGTTATAAGGCACTATTCTGGGCTCAAAATCCTCTTCGACATTTCCGTTGTCAGTTGTGCCAGTGGATATCGAACTAGGTTTACGGGCCCCTTTCGATCTCCCAGGCTGCCCTGTGAGCATCTCTTCGGCGGGTCCCATCCAGTCAGAGTCGCAGGACTCATCCACCCAGGTGACGCTCAGAAGGCTCAGAGTGAACCCCAGAGAGATGCCCACAATAATCGGCCCGGTCGGCCTGATGAGAGAAACTAACATTGAAATTCTCATGCTTTCTGTCGTCGGCAGTAAATAGTGGACTGTCCGCTCCTCAGCACAACGAGGAGATGCTTTTAGGAGAACGAGGCTGAGGAACTGCGTCGCTCTCTCTTCACACCTATAAAGAGAGACGTGACTGTTGCCTTCTGACGTGTCATCGCTCCGGACTCCGCCCCTTTAGTAACCAGACGTCAGTCAATGCAAAATACTGAAGCGCTGATGACTGCCATTCGACAGAGGCATGGACGGGGAGGAGACCGCAGCAAACCTAGCATTAACTGCAGCTGTAATTTAGGAGTAAAAGCGAATTTGGTCGTTTTCCCTGGGATAATGCCATAGACAGTAGGATAATGCGAGGAAACCGAGTTTGACCTGGAAAGTTTATGCTCTTTCTTTGTTTCACTAGAGGGCGACCATTCTATTAGCCTACCGTACGATTGTTTTACATGTTAGCACATAAAGAAAGAAGGCACTCACCAACAGATAATTACTAATACAATCAAATAATTGCTTCTTAGATTTTATTTTAAACATTTTAATTTTAAAAAGAAGAAAAAAATATTCTAAAAGAGAAAACAAGTTAAACAGCATTGAGCAAATGACAAATATAGAAAGCATTGGCTAATACTTCTACTAGTAATAATAATAAAAATACACAATGCATGTTAGTCACTTGTCAAATGTTGGCTTATACAATAATTTTGTGTGATGTTTGTGGGTCCAGATTTTTTTGACATCTAGGGGAAAGTTTTGAGTAATAGAAATGTTAACAGTTAAACAGTTTGACCTCAAATCAAACAGTGATGTTCCTGTTCTGCCATCTAACATGCATTGCTTGATCATGGGAAGCATATTTTAACCAATTAGTGAATATATATATTTCAAGATTTTCTATTATTATTTTGTATTTGTAAGGAGCAGCTATCAACCACGTTAATTCCTAATACAATCTTCTTTGGACACACACACACACACACACACACACACACACACACACACACAATCACTATCATGCTATGCCTCGTACACACACCAATTGTTCCCATAAATCAGATAACTATACTCTCAGACTTAAAATGTGCACAGACATGGCAATATACAAAAAAACACAGCTCAGGTCTTTCTTCCTCTGTCATTCTCGCCTCCCCTCGAGCATCACATCTGTTCTTTATACTGCATGCCTGCAGCTACAACTGAAGAACACAGTGGACTCTCCAGAGCTGTGCTGTGATGTCTTTCTGTCCCACGCTTGTTGCAGGAAAAAAAAAATTCTTTGTGTGGTTGTTAAAACAGACAATTGGTCTGGTTTGTTACGGTTTTACTTTCTGTAGATGAAGCAGAGCATAAAGATGCTAAGTATACTTGCAGCCAGTCTAATTCAGTAGACTTCAAGTGTGTTAATGATTAGTTAACTTGAAGTGTGCTATTTTGAAACAACTAATTTTGTTCTATTTTAGTTGTTATTAAATTGTAGTAAAGCATAACTTTAAGTGTATTTAGTGTACTTTTGCTTACTAAATTGGAACAACTTTAAGTAATTTAAGCATGCCTGTGTAGGGACTAATTTGATTAGTGATATTAAAGTGTACTTTATTTGTTTGACAAGTACAAATTCATTATGAGTGTCTTCGAAACATACAAGCAATATACCCTAAGTGTATATATAGCCTACACTGTGTATGTGTACGACTGTGTATGTGTATACAAATTTTGTACGGCCATAACTATACACTTCAAATTGCACACTTTGTCTTCAATAACAAATGCACAAATGTGTGCATCACAAATGCATAGACAAATAATACTTAGCTATACTTTGTACAAAATACTATTGTATACTATAATGTATTTTGAAAGTATACTGTTACACAGGTACAATGATCATTTCCAGCACACAGTTAAAATATACCTATATTTTTAATAAAGTGCAAATAAATACACTTTTAAAAATTAAACTGAATTTTCACTTCAAGTATATTTTTTTTGGAAAATATACTAAAGTACAATTATTTTAAAGTGTGTTAAAAGTTGTATTGTGAAAGGTAAAAGCATGATGCTACGTAATATACTTTTAATATTTTGAAAGATAGTACATTTTTTGTTAGTATATTGAAAAAGGGAAATTATTTCAAATACAATAAAGTATACTTTTTTTCACTAGGGTTACTTTGGGAGTATACAGTAATACTTGTTTCCCAAAGTGCCTTTACACTTTTGGAAATACTACATTTGATGTGATTCTGTGTTCGTACTTACATGCGTTGCCTTAAATATGATAAATAAAGCTCTTACAAATCCTGCAAACTCAAGATGGAGCTCTGGGATACATTTGATCTACTGTAGCTGTTTAGGTGAAACTAAAATCATCAGACAGTATTATTAAAAAAAATGGACAAGTACAAGAGAACTGAAAAAATATTTATTGAAGTACGCC
This sequence comes from Phoxinus phoxinus, assembly GCF_949152265.1. Taxonomy (NCBI): domain Eukaryota; kingdom Metazoa; phylum Chordata; class Actinopteri; order Cypriniformes; family Leuciscidae; genus Phoxinus; species Phoxinus phoxinus. The sequence continues at coordinate 27,241,389 of NC_136886.1, read as the reverse complement.
TATATGTAGTAGTTTTTTCTTCCACTAGGTGGCAGTAATTCATTAAATTGAGTGCCTTCAAATGGCTCCAGAAATTACTCCTAGGAGAAGATGTGCTCATGTTTTGCAACATAGTTGTTAACCGTAATATGAACACAGACACGTGCTGAAATTCAGCGAATAAAAAAATATTCCATTTAAAAAAAATGTTGTAAAATTATAAAATGGAACATTGAAATGTTGAAATTTATCTATAGATTCCACCTTGAGGTTTAGTGGACCAACTGAAAAACTATATAACTGCAAAGATACTGTAATAAACCTATTGGGGAGGTCAGATTGTTACAGCTAGAGGACTCCACTCTACAAAGCAAACAGGACCATAGAAGTAGAAACAATAATCTTTATTTAGTACAATTCATGCAGTTACCAAACATGTCAGGCTGGGTCAGGTTCTTGAAGTCCCAAACACAAATGCTAATCTGCCTGGGCGAACAACACCAAGATGGAGCATGCTACACAGAAAACACTGCAATAAATAAGCCCTACCAAAGCTAACAACCACGCAATAAATATAATAAAAAGCTAGAGCACACACCTCACCCCCAGAGGGCACTGCACCCATTAACAATGAACGTGAACTTCACACTCAAGACGCCCTCAGACTACTACAGAAGAATTCAGTTCATCAGAACCCTCCCACCCCGTCATGAAATGGATATACTGCCAGATTTAAAATCACACACACACACACACATCCAACAAGTTAAACACTTAACTCTCCCAGGATGCGAGACCCTCCCCCGGGGTCTAGGCTTTGGCGCTGGTTGGCAATGGGAGAAGGCAGACACCAGTCCAGCGCTCGTGAGGCCTCCGAACTGTAGCGGAAACAGAGCACCCCTTACTGAGAAGCCGCGTCGCCCACGCACTCCTATACCCACGTTAATCTACAGGTTAGCCCGCTACGCTATCTTCGCCGCCGGCAGCCCTAAATAGCATACGAACGGCACCCACCCCCCAACCTTGAGTGCAGCTCGGCGTTATCAACAACACACCGCTTCTCAGCTTCGCTCCCCTTCACTGAGCTCGTCTTTTTATTCTCGCCCTCTCCTCCAAATTCACGCTCATCAGACATCAGGTGCGAACACTCACGTAACTCAACCCACTCTTCCACAAATCCCTCCCCCCCCCCCACACACGGCAGTCATAACAATACATTTATCCAACGTCACTTCATTACACTCCCCCCACCCATAAGGCAGACTCGTCCTCGAGTCGAATTCAACACATTTCATAGTCCAAGGACCACACTGGTGCCCTCCTTAGTCGTCCCTGGCGTAAGTCTTTGGATAGCGATGCACCTTGCTGGGCCTCTCCGGTCATTGCAGAATTGCTAGTCATGGATGTTTGCATCTGCCCAGTGTGTGAAAATTCTTGACCACCTTGGTTCTGTGTGGCCGAAGCCGGCCGGTCTATTTGCCCTTGTGATCCCACTAAGGCAGCACAGCTTCCTGGCACCTTGCTTGCTGCCCTTGTAGGTGTGACTGGGGGCACTGCGGATCTGGCCCCTGGCACTACCACCTCGCTCTCTCGACCCGCTGTAGAAGCTGAAGTCTGCAGCCAGGTCTCCTTAGGTGGGATGCCAGCCATCCGTAGGCTCTCTGCACCCTCTTGGTTGATAACCTCTGTTACAGAAGAAAGACATGGTTTAAGTCGGTTGAAGTGCACCACTATTTCTGTCCCTCCGTCAACTGGCACAAGTCTATACAGAACTTCGGTTATCCTCTCTGTGACTTTATAAGGCCCCTTAAACCTTCGTTGTAATTTTGGACAAAGCCCTCTCTTCCTAACTTTCCCCCGAACCCACACCAATTCTCCTTCAGAATAGTATTGGAAATGTGCTCTGAAGTCATATTCTCCCTTCTGTTTCACAGAGGCTCTTAGCTGATGGCCCCTTACCGCCTGTACCACTGTAGACAATGTCTACAACAATCTAGACACATACTCTGAAGCGGAAGAGAATCTTTCCCCACCACCCAGGTTAAGCATAACATCCACCGGAAGGACTATCTCTTTCCCAAAAACAACTTTGTAGGGTGTAAACCAGGGGCTGGAGTGAACGCTGCTTCTATAGGCCATCATCACATAAGGCAACAGGATGTCCCAATTAGCTTGGTTATCATCTACAAACAGAGACAACATGGAGGCCAATGTTCTATTAAACCTTTCAACCATCCCATCAGATTGAGGATGGTACGGTGATGTCCTAGTCTTATGGATGTTCAGCAACTGGCACACTTCTTTAAATAACCTAGATTCAAAATTTCTCCCCTGATCAGTATGGATTATCCTGGGGGCTCCGAAGCGGCACACCCACTGTTCCACCAACAACTTGGCCACAGTCTCAGCTTCCTGATTAGGAAGAGGGAAAGCCTCTGTCCATTTGGAAAAATAATCCCCAATAACTACAATATATTTGTTTCCATTGGGGGTTTCGGGGAGAGGTCCCAAAATATCCAACGCCACCCGCTCATATGGCCTTAATGCTACCACCGATTGTAGTGGGGCCCGCCACTGTTTCCCCACAGCTTTTCTAGACCCACAATCCACACATTCGCTACACCATCGCTTAAAATCCCCAAACCAGCCCAGCCAATAGAAACGGTCTTTCACTTTTGCTTGTAGTTTCTGTATTCCCAAGTGTCCCCCCGTAATATCATTATGCAACTGTCTTAAGATTTCTGCCACCATTACAGTGGGAATAACCACTTGGACCTGGTTTGCAGCGTCCGAATTCGATGGGGGAAACCTCACCAACCGGGAGCCCTGCATTTGTAACTGGGACCATACCGGTGCATACTTTTGTAGCTCGTCCAGTGGTTGCAAACAAGTCCCTCCCTCTTTTTTTAGAGCAATGATCTTTTGTAACTCGGCATCTTCCCACTGTGCCCGGGCCAACTCATCCCCTTCCCACCCTGGGGTTACATTGGTAGGCACATTTTGTACTGCCGCTATTACAGGCACCCCTTGTGTCTGTGGGGCTGGCTCCGGGGGCCCTGGAGTTGACCGGTAAGCAGGCAGCCTAGAAAGGGCGTCAGCATTAGCATGCCCTCGTCCAGGGCGGTGAACAATTTTATATTGGAAGCTTGCTGACTGCTCCACCCATCTGGCTAACTGTCCCTCTAAACCCTGGAAATTATGCAGCCACCTCAAGGAATTATGATCTGTTCGCAGGACAAATTCCTTACCCAACAGGTAATGTTTAAAATGCTTGATGAACGTGACCATACTTAACAATTCCTTCTTGGTTGTGGCATATTTTCTTTCCTGCTTAGTAAGGGCTCTGCTAGCATATGCTATAACATGTTCACCCCCCCCCCCCCCCCCTCTTCTTGTGACAACACAGCCCTAATACCTGCATCACTAGCATCTGTATCTAAAACGAATGTTTTGGAGGGATCAGGATATATAAGAACAGGTGCTGACATTAAACTCAGCTTAAGCTGTTCAAAGGCTGTTTGGCATGCCTCTGTCCATTTAAAACGCCTGCCTTTCTCAGTGAGTTGGTGCAGGGGGCGAGCAATCTCAGCAAACCCCTTCACAAACCTCCGATAGTACGAGGCTAAACCCACAAAGCTCCTGACCTCTATCTGATTTTTGGGCACCGGCCACTGACGCACAGCCTCCACTTTGGCAGGATCTGCTTTCACCCCCTTTGATGAAATGATATGTCCCAAATACTGCACCTGAGTGGCAAACAAGTTACACTTAGTGGGCTTAACTTTAAGGTTAGCCTGGCGTAGTTTTCTCAAAACTTCGTCCAGGCAACCCAAATGTTCCTGAAATGTCCGTCCAAATATAATTATATCGTCCAAGTACACCAGACAGGTAGTCCACTGAAGATCTGCCAGCACCAGATCCATCAGTCGCTGAAATGTACTTGGACTATTACAAAGACCAAAGCTAAGGACATTAAATTCAAACAGACCTTGCCGAGTGATAAAAGCAGTCTTATATTTATCCTTAGGATCCAACTCCACCTGCCAGTAACCACTGGCTAAATCGAGAGTGGAGAACCAACAAGCCTTATTTAGACTATCAAGGGCATCATCGATCCGTGGCAACGGATACGCGTCCTTCCGGGTTACATCGTTTAACTTGCGATAATCCACGCAAAAACGGAGGCCGCCGTCACGCTTGCGTACTAAAACTACTGGAGCTGCCCATGGACTATGAGAAGGCTGAATTATGTTATTTGCCAACATTTGCTTTACATGGTCAGAGACCTCATGTTGTAAATGGAGGGGAACACGACGGGGTGGTAACTTCACAGGCTTTGCATCCCCTGTATCGATCTGGTGTAGTGTCAGGTGAGTTCTCCCCAAATCCCCCTCCCCCTCACTAAACAGACATATTTCTCCGTAACAGCTCACGAATATCTGTTAAGTCAGATGGAGTAAAATTCTTCTGATGCAACCCAAAATGAGCAATAAGCTTATCAACAGACCAAGGCTCATTTGGGCCATCCTCATCCTCCCGCATGCCCAAATGTTCAGCCCTACAGTCCACCTCGATGTCAGTATGTAAAGTTCCCAACCTCATACCCCCCTTTAATGTAAGGGCATCTTTAGTTACATTAATCACTCGTACCGGCAGTCTACCCCTTTCCACTGTACAGACCACCCGAGCGATCATTACATGACATTGGTTGGATAATGTGTCTGATGGTTCCAACATTATACCCTCACAATGGGCCACGAAGGAATTATCCACCTTTCCAGCAATGATTGCCTCACTACGTGGGGGAATTACAGTGTCTTCCAAGACGATCACAGTCCTGGGTTTATCAAGATCTGCCGGAATAATCAGAGGAAACATTTTACCCATTATTCGACACTCCTTCTTACCAAAATCCATAACAACCCCATATTTACTCAAAAAGTCAAAACCCAAAAGAATATCCTGGGAAGGCACATCAGCTACCAAAAACTCCACAATTACTGCCAATGAATCAAACTGGTAGACTGTTTGCCATTTTCCCAAAATCCCCATCAACCCCCCATTGGCTGCAGACACATCACCATGATGTCCAGACAGTTCTGTTCCCCCCTTAGTGATTTCAAGCCAAAGTTGTTTTGGTATGACTGATAACGTTTCCCCACTATCTACCAAGAGAAGGGAGTCTGACGCACCTATTTTGGCTCCAATGTATCCAGAGCCACCCTGGTTGCTTGCAGAGGCCGCATATGTACCAACTCGCCGGGGGGCAGGCAGCGGGCCTACAGTGCCTGCCCCCTGTAGTTTCCCTGCAAATAGGGGCAATCTCTTTTGATGTGTCTTGTACACCCACACTCCCAACAACCACCCCCCGCCCCTCTGGCTCGATCTACAGACCCTTGGGAACCACTGTTCCTGGGCTCTCGTACAGGTTCCCTGGAAAATTGAGTGGGAGTGGGGTTTGCCATAGACTGTTGCACATTACTCACAGTTGTACGAAGAGATTTTACTTCCTGCCTCAATTCCTCCACCATTCCTAGCATCATTTGCATTTGTTCATCACTTTTGGGTTTATTCTCAACCACTCCCCTTACTTTTGCATCAGGCATCAGACAGGTTTGCTCCATATTCCTAAGCAGCTCTAATTCAGAAACAAGATCAATTGCATCTTCTAGGGTATTAGGTTTTGCTCTACGCAAGCTAATACGGAAGTCACCAGTTGCAAAATGTGTAAGAAACTGATCTCTTGCCAACATATCGCAAGTACAATTATCAGCTGTGGGGTAAGCTTTAGTAGCAAGACGCCGTAAGGCATTTCCGAATTCCCTTGCGGTCTCATTATGCATACGACGGCGGGCTGTAAATGTAGCCCTACTCCAGTCGCTACTGTCACAAGGCTCAAAACATCTAGCCATAGCAGCTTTCAGCAGCGCATAGTTTCCTTTAGCCTCACCGGACAAACCACTATAAATATCTCTTGCACGCCCAGAGAGTAGTAGAGACATAAATTTAAGTTTTAAGGGTTCATCCCAATTATTTACATCAGCAGCCAGTTCAAATTGCTCTGACCAATCAGACCACTCCCGGCCTACACCAGTAAACGTCTCGGGCATAAACACTGGCCTCACCGTAGCTCTTAATGGTCCCACCTCCCTTGCGCGGTCCACCTCAGGCCCAGCATTATCCTCCCCCTGTAACATTTTTGCAACAGTGTATAGGTTTTATAGGGTTCACAAAAATTAAGCAAGTCCCACCGCTGCCACCAGTGTAATAAACCTATTGGGGAGGTCAGATTGTTACAGCTAGAGGACTCCACTCTACAAAGCAAACAGGACCATAGAAGTAGAAACAATAATCTTTATTTAGTACAATTCATGCAGTTACCAAACATGTCAGACTGGGTCAGGTTCTTGAAGTCCCAAACACAAATGCTAATCTGCCTGGGCGAACAACACCACGATGGAGCATGCTACACAGAAAACACTGCAATAAATAAGCCCTACCAAAGCTAACAACCACGCAATAAATATAATAAAAAGCTAGAGCACACACCTCACCCCCAGAGGGCACTGCACCCATTAACAATGAACGTGAACTTCACACTCAAGACGCCCTCAGACTACTACAGAAGAATTCAGTTCATCAGAACCCTCCCACCCCGTCATGAAATGGATATACTGCCAGATTTAAAATCACACACACACACACACACACACACACATCCAACAAGTTAAACACTTAACTCTCCCAGGATGCGAGACCCTCCCCCGGGGTCTAGGCTTTGGCGCTGGTTGGCAATGGGAGAAGGCAGACACCAGTCCAGCGCTCGTGAGGCCTCCGAACTGTAGCGGAAACAGAGCACCCCTTACTGAGAAGCCGCGTCGCCCACGCACTCCTATACCCACGTTAATCTACAGGTTAGCCCGCTACGCTATCTTCGCCACCGGCAGCCCTAAATAGCATACGAACGGCACCCACCCCCCAACCTTGAGTGCAGCTCGGCGTTATCAACAACACACCGCTTCTCAGCTTCGCTCCCCTTCACTGAGCTCGTCTTTTTATTCTCGCCCTCTCCTCCAAATTCACGCTCATCAGACATCAGGTGCGAACACTCACGTAACTCAACCCACTCTTCCACAAATCCCTCCCCCCCCCACACACGGCAGTCATAACAATACATTTATCCAACGTCACTTCATTACACTCCCCCCACCCATAAGGCAGACTCGTCCTCGAGTCGAATTCAACACATTTCATAGTCCAAGGACCACACTGGTGCCCTCCTTAGTCGTCCCTGGCGTAAGTCTTTGGATAGCGATGCACCTTGCTGGGCCTCTCCGGTCATTGCAGAATTGCTAGTCATGGATGTTTGCATCTGCCCAGTGTGTGAAAATTCTTGACCACCTTGGTTCTGTGTGGCCGAAGCCGGCCGGTCTATTTGCCCTTGTGATCCCACTAAGGCAGCACAGCTTCCTGGCACCTTGCTTGCTGCCCTTGTAGGTGTGACTGGGGGCACTGCGGATCTGGCCCCTGGCACTACCACCTCGCTCTCTCGACCCGCTGTAGAAGCTGAAGTCTGCAGCCAGGTCTCCTTAGGTGGGATGCCAGCCATCCGTAGGCTCTCTGCACCCTCTTGGTTGATAACCTCTGTTACAGAAGAAAGACATGGTTTAAGTCGGTTGAAGTGCACCACTATTTCTGTCCCTCCGTCAACTGGCACAAGTCTATACAGAACTTCGGTTATCCTCTCTGTGACTTTATAAGGCCCCTTAAACCTTCGTTGTAATTTTGGACAAAGCCCTCTCTTCCTAACTTTCCCCCGAACCCACACCAATTCTCCTTCAGAATAGTATTGGAAATGTGCTCTGAAGTCATATTCTCCCTTCTGTTTCACAGAGGCTCTTAGCTGATGGCCCCTTACCGCCTCTACCACTGTAGACAATGTCTACAACAATCTAGACACATACTCTGAAGCGGAAGAGAATCTTTCCCCACCACCCAGGTTAAGCATAACATCCACCGGAAGGACTATCTCTTTCCCAAAAACAACTTTGTAGGGTGTAAACCAGGGGCTGGAGTGAACGCTGCTTCTATAGGCCATCATCACATAAGGCAACAGGATGTCCCAATTAGCTTGGTTATCATCTACAAACAGAGACAACATGGAGGCCAATGTTCTATTAAACCTTTCAACCATCCCATCAGATTGAGGATGGTACGGTGATGTCCTAGTCTTATGGATGTTCAGCAACTGGCACACTTCTTTAAATAACCTAGATTCAAAATTTCTCCCCTGATCAGTATGGATTATCCTGGGGGCTCCGAAGCGGCACACCCACTGTTCCACCAACAACTTGGCCACAGTCTCAGCTTCCTGATTAGGAAGAGGGAAAGCCTCTGTCCATTTGGAAAAATAATCCCCAATAACTACAATATATTTGTTTCCATTGGGGGTTTCGGGGAGAGGTCCCAAAATATCCAACGCCACCCGCTCATATGGCCTTAATGCTACCACCGATTGTAGTGGGGCCCGCCACTGTTTCCCCACAGCTTTTCTAGACCCACAATCCACACATTCGCTACACCATCGCTTAAAATCCCCAAACCAGCCCAGCCAATAGAAACGGTCTTTCACTTTTGCTTGTAGTTTCTGTATTCCCAAGTGTCCCCCCGTAATATCATTATGCAACTGTCTTAAGATTTCTGCCACCATTACAGTGGGAATAACCACTTGGACCTGGTTTGCAGCGTCCGAATTCGATGGGGGAAACCTCACCAACCGGGAGCCCTGCATTTGTAACTGGGACCATACCGGTGCATACTTTTGTAGCTCGTCCAGTGGTTGCAAACAAGTCCCTCCCTCTTTTTTTAGAGCAATGATCTTTTGTAACTCGGCATCTTCCCACTGTGCCCGGGCCAACTCATCCCCTTCCCACCCTGGGGTTACATTGGTAGGCACATTTTGTACTGCCGCTATTACAGGCACCCCTTGTGTCTGTGGGGCTGGCTCCGGGGGCCCTGGAGTTGACCGGTAAGCAGGCAGCCTAGAAAGGGCGTCAGCATTAGCATGCCCTCGTCCAGGGCGGTGAACAATTTTATATTGGAAGCTTGCTGACTGCTCCACCCATCTGGCTAACTGTCCCTCTAAACCCTGGAAATTATGCAGCCACCTCAAGGAATTATGATCTGTTCGCAGGACAAATTCCTTACCCAACAGGTAATGTTTAAAATGCTTGATGAACGTGACCATACTTAACAATTCCTTCTTGGTTGTGGCATATTTTCTTTCCTGCTTAGTAAGGGCTCTGCTAGCATATGCTATAACATGTTCACCCCCCCCCCCCCCCCCCCCTCTTCTTGTGACAACACAGCCCTAATACCTGCATCACTAGCATCTGTATCTAAAACGAATGTTTTGGAGGGATCAGGATATATAAGAACAGGTGCTGACATTAAACTCAGCTTAAGCTGTTCAAAGGCTGTTTGGCATGCCTCTGTCCATTTAAAACGCCTGCCTTTCTCAGTGAGTTGGTGCAGGGGGCGAGCAATCTCAGCAAACCCCTTCACAAACCTCCGATAGTACGAGGCTAAACCCACAAAGCTCCTGACCTCTATCTGATTTTTGGGCACCGGCCACTGACGCACAGCCTCCACTTTGGCAGGATCTGCTTTCACCCCCTTTGATGAAATGATATGTCCCAAATACTGCACCTGAGTGGCAAACAAGTTACACTTAGTGGGCTTAACTTTAAGGTTAGCCTGGCGTAGTTTTCTCAAAACTTCGTCCAGGCAACCCAAATGTTCCTGAAATGTCCGTCCAAATATAATTATATCGTCCAAGTACACCAGACAGGTAGTCCACTGAAGATCTGCCAGCACCAGATCCATCAGTCGCTGAAATGTACTTGGACTATTACAAAGACCAAAGCTAAGGACATTAAATTCAAACAGACCTTGCCGAGTGATAAAAGCAGTCTTATATTTATCCTTAGGATCCAACTCCACCTGCCAGTAACCACTGGCTAAATCGAGAGTGGAGAACCAACAAGCCTTATTTAGACTATCAAGGGCATCATCGATCCGTGGCAACGGATACGCGTCCTTCCGGGTTACATCGTTTAACTTGCGATAATCCACGCAAAAACGGAGGCCGCCGTCACGCTTGCGTACTAAAACTACTGGAGCTGCCCATGGACTATGAGAAGGCTGAATTATGTTATTTGCCAACATTTGCTTTACATGGTCAGAGACCTCATGTTGTAAATGGAGGGGAACACGACGGGGTGGTAACTTCACAGGCTTTGCATCCCCTGTATCGATCTGGTGTAGTGTCAGGTGAGTTCTCCCCAAATCCCCCTCCCCCTCACTAAACAGACATATTTCTCCGTAACAGCTCACGAATATCTGTTAAGTCAGATGGAGTAAAATTCTTCTGATGCAACCCAAAATGAGCAATAAGCTTATCAACAGACCAAGGCTCATTTGGGCCATCCTCATCCTCCCGCATGCCCAAATGTTCAGCCCTACAGTCCACCTCGATGTCAGTATGTAAAGTTCCCAACCTCATACCCCCCTTTAATGTAAGGGCATCTTTAGTTACATTAATCACTCGTACCGGCAGTCTACCCCTTTCCACTGTACAGACCACCCGAGCGATCATTACATGACATTGGTTGGATAATGTGTCTGATGGTTCCAACATTATACCCTCACAATGGGCCACGAAGGAATTATCCACCTTTCCAGCAATGATTGCCTCACTACGTGGGGGAATTACAGTGTCTTCCAAGACGATCACAGTCCTGGGTTTATCAAGATCTGCCGGAATAATCAGAGGAAACATTTTACCCATTATTCGACACTCCTTCTTACCAAAATCCATAACAACCCCATATTTACTCAAAAAGTCAAAACCAAAAAGAATATCCTGGGAAGGCACATCAGCTACCAAAAACTCCACAATTACTGCCAATGAATCAAACTGGTAGACTGTTTGCCATTTTCCCAAAATCCCCATCAATCCCCCATTGGCTGCAGACACATCACCATGATGTCCAGACAGTTCTGTTCCCCCCTTAGTGATTTCAAGCCAAAGTTGTTTTGGTATGACTGATAACGTTTCCCCACTATCTACCAAGAGAAGGGAGTCTGACACACCTATTTTGGCTCCAATGTATCCAGAGCCACCCTGGTTGCTTGCAGAGGCCGCATATGTACCAACTCGCCGGGGGGCAGGCAGCGGGCCTACAGTGCCTGCCCCCTGTAGTTTCCCTGCAAATAGGGGCAATCTCTTTTGATGTGTCTTGTACACCCACACTCCCAACAACCACCCCCCGCCCCTCTGGCTCGATCTACAGACCCTTGGGAACCACTGTTCCTGGGCTCTCGTACAGGTTCCCTGGAAAATTGAGTGGGAGTGGGGTTTGCCATAGACTGTTGCACATTACTCACAGTTGTACGAAGAGATTTTACTTCCTGCCTCAATTCCTCCACCATTCCTAGCATCATTTGCATTTGTTCATCACTTTTGGGTTTATTCTCAACCACTCCCCTTACTTTTGCATCAGGCATCAGACAGGTTTGCTCCATATTCCTAAGCAGCTCTAATTCAGAAACAAGATCAATTGCATCTTCTAGGGTATTAGGTTTTGCTCTACGCAAGCTAATACGGAAGTCACCAGTTGCAAAATGTGTAAGAAACTGATCTCTTGCCAACATATCGCAAGTACAATTATCAGCTGTGGGGTAAGCTTTAGTAGCAAGACGCCGTAAGGCATTTCCGAATTCCCTTGCGGTCTCATTATGCATACGACGGCGGGCTGTAAATGTAGCCCTACTCCAGTCGCTACTGTCACAAGGCTCAAAACATCTAGCCATAGCAGCTTTCAGCAGCGCATAGTTTCCTTTAGCCTCACCGGACAAACCACTATAAATATCTCTTGCACGCCCAGAGAGTAGTAGAGACATAAATTTAAGTTTTAAGGGTTCATCCCAATTATTTACATCAGCAGCCAGTTCAAATTGCTCTGACCAATCAGACCACTCCCGGCCTACACCAGTAAACGTCTCGGGCATAAACACTGGCCTCACCGTAGCTCTTAATGGTCCCACCTCCCTTGCGCGGTCCACCTCAGGCCCAGCATTATCCTCCCCCTGTAACATTTTTGCAACAGTGTATAGGTTTTATAGGGTTCACAAAAATTAAGCAAGTCCCACCGCTGCCACCAGTGTAATAAACCTATTGGGGAGGTCAGATTGTTACAGCTAGAGGACTCCACTCTACAAAGCAAACAGGACCATAGAAGTAGAAACAATAATCTTTATTTAGTACAATTCATGCAGTTACCAAACATGTCAGACTGGGTCAGGTTCTTGAAGTCCCAAACACAAATGCTAATCTGCCTGGGCGAACAACACCACGATGGAGCATGCTACACAGAAAACACTGCAATAAATAAGCCCTACCAAAGCTAACAACCACGCAATAAATATAATAAAAAGCTAGAGCACACACCTCACCCCCAGAGGGCACTGCACCCATTAACAATGAACGTGAACTTCACACTCAAGACGCCCTCAGACTACTACAGAAGAATTCAGTTCATCAGAACCCTCCCACCCCGTCATGAAATGGATATACTGCCAGATTTAAAATCACACACACACACACACACACATACAAAAAGTTAAACACTTAACTCTCCCAGGATGCGAGACCCTCCCCCGGGGTCTAGGCTTTGGCGCTGGTTGGCAATGGGAGAAGGCAGACACCAGTCCAGCGCTCGTGAGGCCTCCGAACTGAATTGTTATAATTAAATGGAATAAAGGGATTTTATGTAAATACATCATAAATAAGAAATGTTCAATAAAGTTGGTTATTTCTACTGAAAATTTGCAAAAAACTTTAAGAATATAGCATTACAGTAAAAACATAGCATTTTTTATTTTTATTTTATGTTTTTTCCTGAAATATTGTATAATATTTGATAATTAAATCAATATTTAGCAGAACGTTTTCTGTGAGGCTAAGCCAGCGGTAGGGGATTGGTATAAAAATGGAAAGCCCCAATAAAACATGAAAACCCATCGTGTGTGTGTGTGTGTGTGTGTGTGTGTGTGTGTGTGTGTGTGTGTGTGTGTGTGTGTGTGTGTGTGTGTGTGTGTGTGTTGTATCCAAGCTACTGTCACAGTCTGCCAACTTATGAACTCACTATGCTGTCATTTTCATCTAGCAGAAAAAAGAAGGGGGGGGGGGGGGGCAGATGCAGGAAAATATTAATGGCCATGAAAGACTTCTCAATCCATCCCAATATTGCCCTTAGAGAAATATTAGAACTCTTATAAAATTTATTTTATCCAAATGTGATATTACAAACAAGAAGAAGATAAAGCAGCGAATTTTGAAATTTGATGGGAAGATTATTGGCATGGACATTTAAAATCCATTCTGTTTGGCCTGAAAATGTTCTAACAGACAAATTCTGGCTGATAACACAGGATACTGATATAGCTGTAGGGCCAAGAAGACTGCCAAGGTCAACACAGGCAAGAGAACACTTTATGAAAAACATATCAAAAACGACAGCTGGACATCATAACACTAATTTAAATTTAAGGCCTGATGAAAACGAGAAACAAAACGAAAACATAACGAGACGAGTTTTCTGCTTGACATAAATCCATGGGAATCATTTCGGTTTCCAAAACAAATAAGGGCTGTGCAAGTTTACATTAACTCAATGTAGGGTTTCTGCGCCGTTTGTTTACAAACTCTTGAACTTTTTGACTTGACAGGGATTTTTCTGACGCTACGTCAACAGAGGTGGAATGCGCGCGTGCCAATAGATGTTAATAAGATACGATAGACGCGCTGTTCAGAAGTGAGTCTCGCGGGTAGTCGGTGGACGCTCACGGAAAACTTGCTTATGTGATGCCAGTAGTTTAGTCCCACTAAAGAAGAGGAATATTTTTTTTATTGAGTTAAAAGCAGATTTATTTGTCCTCGTGCCCCTATACTTTTTGCGCACCACAGGGTCTAAAATTAGTTTTAATCGTGCATTTAAAAAGTTTTCATGCTTTTCTCGATCATTGCTGGATATGATGCCAGTTCAAAGATTCGCCGACAAACCAAGGACACATCGTTGGGACAGTTTCAGGTAGATTTAACCCGTTTGTGGATCTAAATCCCTGGATGATGCTCTCAATGCAAAAACACGTCCTCTTGTTAATTTTTATCCTCAATACGACTCCCATACCTCTGCAACTAAGGTAAGCTGTGGCTTTATTCCTGCCTGTTAATATTCTTGTTCTGTTTGTCTCATTATTAGACGAATGCAACAGGCAGCTTTTGTTCAAACTAAAACTTTCGTTAGGCTAGTTATTTACACCAATAAACGTAAGAATGTATGGCTTTGCTTGCATTCAGGTTCAACAGGCCTTTTTAAATAACAAGAGGTAATGGAAGATGTGAAAAAACTGGTTTGTTAATGGAAAAAAAAACTTTGTGTGGGTCATGACAGAAAGGATGAATGAACGGAGGAGAGAAAAAGTGTGTCAAGTGAAAGAGAAATAATGCTCTTGAGTGAATAAGAACCACATTGCAGCTTTATAAAACAAAACATTCAAGAATTTCTCTTAATTTCTTAGTTGGAGAAGACACTCAAATACTATCAGTAGAAATTGGAAATATGTATTTTGTCTGGATGTGTGTGAGTGTGTCCGTGTGGAAATTTATATATATTTTTACATGTGCTCTAGCTATTCCCATTTCTTTTGCACCACAGGGCGGATGGCAACCCTTTAGTCATGGATCCCAATAGTATCTGCCGTAAGACTAGAACTTTGGGAAGCACACATGCCGACCTGTGCCAGTCTCAGCCTGAGATCATTCAAGAAGTGGCAAAAGGTGCCCAGATGGGCATACGAGAATGCCAACATCAGTTCCACAACCGTCGCTGGAACTGCACCAGCCAGAGCAGAAACCTGGCCAAGATCCTGCAACAAGGTGAGGCACATATGGAGCGTGAGTGAGGCTGGGGTTATGGCCTTCCCCTGACCACGGGTCAAAAAATTAACAGGGGCTTTGGCCAAAATGCACCAGCACATTTAAATTAATATAGTAATAAAGTGAAAATGAAAATTTAATGAAAAGTGTGGATTGCAGCATTAGATCAGCATTTTGCATAACCAATCACACACAACTCTGCTGAGTTTATGAATGCAATGGCCAATCAGAAGCGTTAAGATTAGTAATGAATTAAGATGAGTGACAGCTTGATTAAGGGGGAGCTTTCATGCACACTATCCGATTATCTATTCAGAATTAGAAGAAAACGTTCGCTTTGCTGCATTAGGTATCAGGCTATTTATTATTTGGCTGCCATGCCAAATCATGCATATGCTTCCCTGTTCAAATTATGTTTGTGAACATAACCACTTTAATAACAAGAGCGTTTATGCTTGGATGTGTTGGTTGTTGATAGGCGACACGTAACTATTTCATGACATTCTTTTTAAGGAGGAATCGCATTTAGTCTTTCCTTAGAGTTGGTTCATGCACCTATGGTGAGGAACAAAATTTAAAAAAGCTTCTCATGATATACATTTGGAACTCAAAAATGAAGATAAAATGGATGCAGTCAGCCCTCTTAACTGATTTGACATTGTTCAACAAAGCATGTTGCAGATCTAGTGCTCCTATTGGGTTCTATTTGTATTTTTCATTTGCATCATAGGATAATTCCTATGGGTCATAATTCCCCAGAACATCATTTCGATTTCCCATTGGGTTGAACATTTTGAGCAAAAAGCACACTAATTTCCTAGTAACCAAATATTTTTTTCCCAGAAAGACAGTTGTTGTTTTTTGGCTGGGACTTTTTGACATGTCAAACGATGCTTGTGCAGAGGTAGTTGATTGCTTAGTCATTGCAGTTCTATTTGGCATGTTTGTACATTTGAAAGGAATTTTCTGGCAATGATGACTCTAAGAGTAAAGGAATGCTTCATTAACACATGTAGTTAGCCGCATGGCCATTAGAGGGCATGATTGTACTATGTTCATTTGAACATGATAATGGTTAGGTCTGATTGACACATGAAGAAAAAAGCAGCAGAGTTAATGCTTTTATTAATAGCTTGGACATTGTAGTGCATATGTTTAAATGAGACTGAGACTCTTTTTTAATCCAAACATGACATGCCGATTGCCAAAGCTCAGCAATTTATAAGTTTGACTTGTTTACATGTAAATTTGATACCAAGAGTGAGTGTGTCTTGGAGGAACCCTTTACACTGAGGGGAAAAATTCTCTTTTGGCAGTTCGTGGTGTATTGAGGCAGGTCTAGACAACGGAGATGTGTGAGGAATGTGAATCTGCTAAATGAGTTATTGTTAATGTGGCAATTCCTTAGATTTTTAAGTGATCTTAGAAGTGGGATGGGCTGAAACAAGAGTTTAGATAAAGATCATAATCAAACGCATAGCATGATCCACACGATACAATGCACTTTTTCCAGATGTAAGGTTTTGTATTTGGACAAACTGTAGATTTTTCTGTTTTCTAGATATCCGGGAAACTGCATTTCTGTACGCCATCACAGCTGCCGGGGTGATGCATGCAGTAACACAAGCCTGCAGCCAGGGGGCGCTGCCACAGTGCGGCTGTGTGACCCTTCAGAGTTCCTCTCAAACTCACCATGACTTCCAGGCAGAGGAGGTACCTATCCAGGCTTCACCTGTCCAAAATTGGCGCTGGGAATGGGGGGGCTGTGGAGATGATGTGGACTTTGGCAACGAGAAGTCTCGTCAGTTCATGGACACCAGGCAGAGAAAAGGCAAGAGTGACATCAGGACCCTTATTGACCTGCACAACAATGAGGCAGGAAGACTGGTACGTTTACATTTCTGGGTTTGGAATACGGATAGCATGGTACATTGGAGATCGTCGAAAATATCATTTTTGTATTCCCTCGCTTTAATAGAAAAAGAAAAACTACACTATTGCGTTTCCATAACTTTCTAAAATAGTTTTTTTTTTAACTAGAAGGAGATATATGGACTACAGCAGTCAGAAGAGAGAAATTTGTCAAATCTACAGTCACTCCCTCAACAACTGCAGTGTTTACTCTTTTTTAATTTTAAATTTTTTTATTTAATGTCACCGTGAATTCAAAATGTTAAATTATTTTTTATGCAATATTGCTACATTTATTATAAATGATTTATCCTTGCACATCATTATTTTATTTTATTTATATACTTTAATCAAAGTAAACATTTCTTCTCTTCTCTGATGATGTTTACAGGCGCGAGAACGGGACAACCTGACACTTTTTAAGATATGCATCATATATATAAAACATCATATGTTTTGCACAACAAAAATTCATAAAACCCACAAACATTTCTGCAGCCGGTAATGTGTTCTGCACATCAGCACTGTCAAGCAAAAGTACTTTTTAAACATTAAAATTAAAATTATTTATTTTACTGTAATATTTTTCTATGGGGAGTGTTATTTGCGTTTAGATAAACTGAACGAACCAGGTTTAAAGCGGTAACCACGATTTTCGATTTTCGTTTCACTTTTTCTTGAACTAAATTAAATCAGGATTAAACTAAATTCAGCTGAACAACGACACTATTGTCTTTTGTTGAGCTGCCTGCTTTACAGTTGAAATTGAATTTGTTTAATAATTGAGAAATTTTGCTACATGTTATTTTTTCTGTTTATTACTGTGAAGCAGCTTTTGAAACGATCTGTATTGTATAAAGCGCTATATAAATAAATGTGTCTTGACTTGACTAAACATGTCTAATCATACTCTGGCATGAATAGTCTTTTCTGATCTATTGTGATGTATATCGGCTGCTTGAACAAGAAAAAAATGTAGGGCGGGACTTGATTTTGTCCCTCGGGAGTTGATTGGATGGTTGTGATATGCTGTGATGTCATGTGAGTGACAGGTTGCCCCGCCCTCACGCCAGTAAACACCTCATCAGTGAAGAGAAGAGAAGTCACTGCAAGAGGGAGGGGAAGTTATTTTGATTGAAGATTACAAGGGCGCCTGAATAATAAAAAAAAGATGTCCACGGATAAATAATTTATAAATACTGCAATATTCCATAAAAAACAAATAACTGTCAGTTTTTTTATGGTGACTTCAACTTAAGAGACTGCATGAAATGCAGGACAGATGCACGTATGAAGAAAGAAATCACTTTATCACTTTTCTGTCTTGTCATGTGTGTGCACAGGCCATACAGATACAGATGCGAACAGAGTGTAAATGTCATGGCCTTTCTGGTTCCTGCACTCTTCGCAGCTGCTGGAGGAAGATGCCTCTCTTCCGTCAGGTCGGCGACTATCTCATGCAGAGCTTCCATGCGCCCGTTCGCGTGATGGGTGGGAATGACGGGAAATCGCTTGTCCCCATCGATCCGGATAACCCTCCCCTAGATGCAAACGTCCTCATCTATTCAGCTGAGTCACCTGATTTCTGTCAGGCCAATCAAAGGACCGGTACAGAAGGCACACAGGGCCGTGTGTGTAACAGCACAGAGTCAGGCCCGGGAGGCTGTGACAGCCTGTGCTGCGGTAATGGATTTGCAGACTACACACTGGAACACGAGGAAAACTGTCTGTGTCGGTTTCACTGGTGCTGTGAGGTTCAGTGCCAGAGATGTTCTGTGAGACAGGACGTCAGCCTCTGCTTGTGAAGTCCACTCGAGGAGATTAAAAGCAGAATTGCATCTGCTATAGTCCTCTTTGAGCCAGAAGGGCACATTTTTTTTTCTCCTATGCAGTGGAGCATCCTCTGTGCAGAAGGAAGCAGTGACGTGTGAAAACAAGTCCGCTGGTTATTGCAAGCAAGACTGAGCATTATCTAAAAGTCAGGTGGGAGTCTGGGATTGTATGTCTGCTTTCGAAAACAAGCACATGTCATGCTGCCACCTGCTGGTCCTATGTTAAGAGAAATAAGTGTATACAGAAATAATTGATTTTATCAGAACAATTTTCAGAACAATACCTGGGAATAGACTGACTAGCTTGAAACTTGAGACAAAAACATCCTCCGATAAACTTTGGCCACATCAAATATCCGTGGCTTGTGGTCATTTTCCTGGTATTTGAAAATGAACCAATTTCAGCAACACCACTGTCCAAGGTGCTGAATCTCTGAGTGATTTGTTATCTGGCAAACCTAAAGATACAGCCAGAACCCAACTGATTTAGAACATTTGTTGGTTTAATTATGAATCATTTGTCTATCACTTTACATTTTCCAGCTATTTCTCTTTTTCCTGTCCATGCTTTTAATTACCTGCATTTGTTTGTTGCAAGACACTGAAAGGTAACCTAAAAAATGTGCTCCGTGTGGTAACATCTAAATGAATTAATTGTATTTCCATCAAAATGTTATTTAACATTAACATTAGTTATCAACCTAAATATATTAGGTTACACCAACAAAACTAAATGTAATGTTATGATCAATGAAATATCGTTCCTTGTTATAATTATGACATGCATGTTTGTAGAGCCGTCTATAAGGATGCCAGTAGACGTAGATGTAAGAACAGTTTTCCAACTTTATTTACGCTTCATATTCTCCGGTCTCATACAGGCGACTCACACACGTGCAATGTGTGTGCGGGTGTCGCCTTCTGACGTCATCACAGAATAAATGAAATGCTTATATTACAATCAGGTAGCTTTATATGGTAACATATGCAGGTGTACCATATTTGACAGCGCAACACTAAACATAATACACAACGCTAATGTTATAAGATTGTTTTATGTTTGTCTACAAATGAATGTCCACAAGGTGGAGCATAAGCATAGCGTGGAGAATAAGAATCAGTGCTGCTCAAATGTCTGAGGCTACTGTAATGCACCTGTACCACTAGGGGTTTAAATGACCCTTTATTTGTGTTATGGTATCTATCTATTTAAAAAGTATGAATGATCATTGAAATTGTTTGTTTGAAATGACAGTCTCCAATACAAATACACAATTAAGAAAAACTTGCTACCATCTACATCTTCATCGTTCTCTTTGCTTGACCGTTCTACCAGCTGCAGACATATTTTGCGAATTGATTGTGTCTGTCAGAGATGTACCTTGCCAGCTGACAGCTTGAACACATGCATGTAATTATGAGGTACACTTTTTTTCTATTGCTGGTAAAAATCCAGGAATACTCTCTGTACCCCGTGTATAAAAATAGAAAGAGACTGTCTAACCCACATACAGACTCATATAAGATGTGAGCAGATGTATTTCAAGCTTCTCTGGTTGGTGAAAACAGACATCAGTCCTTTCACTTCGCATCAGGATTGGCAGATGGGGGAGGCTTATCCCGGTTTACAGGTCTGTACCTTTAGTTTTTTTGCCCGGCTACACATTACAAGTCCTGCCCATTGCTCCAGCTGTCTGAGGCTGCGCGCGCAGTGGGATGCAGAAGGAGTGGCGGAGCGCGCGCGTGTGACTGAAGCTAGCATCGATTATAACATAGGTACGGTAACCTGATCAACTCAACAGCTGTTTTCCCCACTGTATACCCAGTGGTCACGCGAAAGGTAAATGGACGTGAACCTGTGACTCTGAATTCGCACCTCCCCGAGGCACTCAACGGGACGAAAGGCGAGACAGCGCATTCCGAAGGGCCGGTGGGTGTTGGTCGACAGTTGAAAAGATGGGCACGGTGCTCTCTATTTCTCCCACATCCAGAAAAGGAGGGATTCTGGATGAGAAGACGGATGGAGCGAGCGGTAAGACGGAGAAGAGCCTCAAGCGCCATTCGGTGCTAATATCGGCTCTGACGTGGAAGCGGTTAGTCGCTGCCTCGGCCAAGAAGAAGAGTGCCAAGAAAGTGAACCCGAACCCACCCGTTTCTCAAATCACTAACCCCGTAGACCAGCTAAACACCGAAAATCTTAAGAAATCTCAATCAGGCTCCGAGCGCAAGACGAAATCTGGGCCGCTTGCAGTGCCAGTCCCCACTGTACCGGATAAAAGCCTTCGATCCAATCAAACTCAGAATGCATCCCAGAACGGAAAGCAGCTCCTTTCGGTCCAACGGCAACCGAGCAGTCGCTCCATCATCTCCCCTAGACGAGTCATCGTGCAAGCCTCCACAGGAGAGCTCCTTCGCTGCCTGAGCGAGTTCATGTGCAGGAGGTGCTACAAACTCAAAGAGCTGAGCCAAAACGAGATCATCCTGTGGTTCCGAAACGTCGACCGATCACTGCTCATCCAAGGCTGGCAAGACCAGGGTTTCATCACTCCTGCCAACTTGGTGTTCGTCTACCTGCTCTGCCGGGAGGCGGTGACCGAGGATATTTCCAGCGAGTATGAGCTGCAGGCCACCTTTCTCACCTGCCTGTACCTGGCTTATTCTTACATGGGCAACGAGATCTCGTACCCGCTCAAGCCCTTCCTGGTGGAGACCAACAAGGAGGTGTTCTGGGAGCGCTCCCTGCGGATCATTGATAAAATGAGTGCCAAAATGCTGCAGATCAACTCCGACCCGCATTTCTTCACCGAGGTCTTCCAAGACCTCAAGAACGAGGGTGGCTCGAGCGATACGAACGGAAGATGGAATAATAATCTGGACCGCTAAATTTGGCTTGTGTTAAAAGGAGAGAGAAGCTCTCTGATACCTCTCCACACCCTTCCTTCAAGGGTGAAATGAATGTAAGGCCCGACTGCTGAAGGTGCAAAGAGTGTTTCACTCTATTGCTGGTTTGTGGAAACGGACAGGGGGATTTCGCCTCACCTCCATGAGAGGGGGTTTACGTTATCACATGTGTAAAATAGGCTACAACCTTCATGACCCAGTGAATGTCACGAGCGCGATCTGGGGTTTCTTCATAGTTTACTTAATGCATGCTTAAAGAATTCTACTCGTATCATCATTGTGGTTTTTGAAGAAAAAAATTATAATAATAACGAGCTGTTGGTGCCGAGCTAAAAACGAGAGATGTAAATTATTAGCTTGTGCGTCAGTGCTGGGGTCTTATTTTTCTATTAGTTTCAGAAACGATGTTGTCACCGACGCTGAGCTGTCCGGGGTGCTGGCCTGCAACAGACACTCTCCTGTCTCCTGTGGCGCCTGATGCTGTCTATCTGAACGTTGAATGTACTGTTTTACAACAAAACGATTCTCTACAGTCATATGTGCCAATTGTCATAGTATAAAACGTAATGTTTTATATTGTATATTTGAAAATATATGAATACAAATACCCCCCAGACTCTCTGCCGCTTCTTTATTGTTTTGATGATGAAAAGGGGACAGTCGATGCATTGGTTCGTGATTGAAGTGTCCTTTTTGAAGCGTTTTTGATGTGAGCATAAATGATCAAGGTTTTGCTGACATTGACAAGTGCTGGAGTAATATCGCATGCAGATAAAGACCACATGCTAGTTTGGTTTAATTAAAAATAATTTGCATTTCCTTAAAAAAAAAAACATTTTAACAAAACTCGATTTTAACAAATCCAAAACTGGATTTCAATCATGCACGAGAACGAGCATCAGGGTTTACGTCATTCCTGTGCAGGCAAATGACTGCATATGCTTGAGCAAGATAATCAGTCGGATAAGGAGCGCGTGCTGTAACAACATAAATCCATGCAGTCCCTGAATTCACCGAAGGCTTTTCAGTATATATAGCTGCTAAATTGTTTTATTTTGAGCCTGGACAGCAAACACTTACATTTAATCAATAGTTCGTGACTAAGTTTTGTGTATAAATATGTATCGGGCCCTTTTTTATTTAAGAGGGGTCGCTAGCCGTGGTGCTGAAACTCGCCTTCAGTTTCCGCATTAGTTTCGTTAATAGACCTACATATAGGTTATATGTGTCTATGTAAACTAGGCCTACGTGCATAGGCCTATCTATTAAATATGGGGGCGCCTTGAAGTTGGTCGATTATCTTACAAACGACTCAAAAATAAAAAATCTACCATTCTACTCGGTCGTACAGTACAATCAATTGACTGTCACCTGAAAACAGACGTCATGTATGATTTGATTACCTCAGTAATAAAATTATTACTTTAAAATTAATTCATATGCGCGCGCTCGTGTGTGTGTGTGTGTGTGTGTGTGTGTGTGTGTGTGTGTGTGTGTGTGTGTGTCTGTGTGTGTTTTGGTCCCCATGAGGAAAACGGCTAATAAATCACAGTTATGTTTTTTGAAAATCTAAAAAGTTTTTTGTGATAGTAGGTTTAGGGGTATAGTGTTAGGGTAGGCCTATATAAGATACAGTTTGTACAATAAGCATTATGTCTATGGAAAGTCCACATCAAAACAGAAAACACAACGTGTGTGTGTGTGTGTGTGTGTGTGTGTGTGTGTGTGTGTGTGTGTGTGTGTGTGTGTGACCGCTGGACATTGTGCACTGACATTGCTCACTTTCTCCTGTACAGGTAGTCCTCAAGAGAAACGTCTTCATTGTGAAAATGGCCTCAGGGGTGCATGAGTCATTGAGAGAGTAAGAAGCAGTTGGTTTGAAACGAGAGAACCCCCAGAATTTGTGAATAAAGCACGTGGTTCGGGAGTTCGAACATTTGATTGGCTGGATTTTGGTGCAGTCTGATAGAAGTGTCATTGTGACGGAAGGCTGCAGAACCGGCCGCGTGTCGGCCATAGGAATTCTGCGGGTGCATTCCGCCCCGTCTCTATGGCAACGGATATATTAGCAAATGGTCTGATCCAGATCGAGCGTGTTATGAGAAAATCTATATCTCGTACAATATCTGTCTCTATACAGTATGGAACCGGACGCTCAGAGTTACGTGATTAGATACAATCGTGTCCGTAAACGTAGGCTATAACACCTTATTACTGATGTGCACGGATGGGCACGGATGGGCACAGATGCCCCAATATTCAATCAATGTTCTAGACTAGTGAAGCAGGAGAGGTATGGCAAGCCGTTTTAACATTTAATCATTTAAGCCTACTAGTATCTATTTTCATGCTACTAGTACTTATTTTTTAGATACTAGTATCTATTCCATTAAGTACTAGTACTTATTCATTAGATACTAGTGCTTATTCTTTAGGTACTAGTGCCTATACATTAGATACTAGTGCTTATTCTTTAAGTACTAGTACCTTTTTAAAGATACTAGTACTTATTCATTAGATACTAGTACTTATTCAATAGATACTAGTACTTATTCATTAGATACTAGTACTTATTCATTAGATACTAGTACTTATTCATTAGATACTAGTACTTATTCATTAGATACTAGTACTTATTCAATAGATACTAGTACTTATTCATTAGATACTAGTACTTATTTAAATAGTGACTAGTAACTATTTTTTTGTTACTAGTAAAAAAAAAACTTTTTTTGCCATTGACTTCTATGGGATCTGTCATTTAGATATCAACTATTCACTTCTGACTAGTATCTATTCCAATTGTGACTAGTACATATATATTAGATACTAGTACTTATTCATTAGGTACTAGTACTTATTTTTTAGATACTAGTACCTTTTAATAGATACTAGTACCTATTAAATAGATACTAGTAGCTATTAAATAGATACTAGTACTTATTCATTAGATACTAGTACTTATTCTTTAGATACTAGTGCTTATTATTTAGATACTAGTATCTATTAATTAGATACTAGTACTTATTCATTAGATACTAGTACTTATTCAATAGATACTAGTACCTATTTATTAGACACTAGTATCTTTTGTAATTGTTACTAGTAACTATTCTTATTTTACTAGTCACAACTGCTTTTTTACTAGTCTTATGTTATGACTAGTCAGAACGGCCACGGTAGAGTTCAATTAAAAATCTTACTAGTAAAATTTAAAATCTTACTAGTAACATTTGGAATAAATACTAGTATCTAATAAATAGGCACTAGTATCTATTAAATAAGTACTAGTATCTAATGAATAAGTACTAGTATCTAATGAATAAGTACTAGTATCTAAATAATAAGCACTAGTATCTAAATAATAAGCACTAGTATCTAAATAATAAGCACTAGTATCTAAAGAATAAGTACTAGTATCTAATGAATAAGTACTAGTATCTATTTAATAGGTACTAGTATCTATTTAATAGGTACTAGTATCTATTAAAATGTACTAGTATCTAAAAAATAAGTACTAGTACCTAATGAATAAGTACTAGTATCTAATATATATGTACTAGTCACAATTGGAATAGATACTAGTCAGAAGTGAATAGTTGATATCTAAATGACAGATCCCATAGAAGTCAATGGCAAAAAAAGTTTTTTTTTTACTAGTAACAAAAAAATAGTTACTAGTCACTATTTAAATAAGTACTAGTATCTAATGAATAAGTACTAGTATCTATTAAATAAGTACTAGTATCTAATGAATAAGTACTAGTATCTAATGAATAAGTACTAGTATCTAATGAATAAGTACTAGTATCTAATGAATAAATACTAGTATCTATTGAATAAGTACTAGTATCTATTGAATAAGTACTAGTATCTTTAAAAAGGTACTAGTACCTAAAGAATAAGCACTAGTACCTAAAGAATAGGCACTAGTACCTAAAGAATAAGCACTAGTATCTAATGAATAGGCACTAGTACCTAAAGAATAAGCACTAGTATCTAATGAATAAGTACTAGTACTTAATGGAATAGATACTAGTATCTAAAAAATAAGTACTAGTAGCATGAAAATAGATACTAGTAGGCTTAAATGATTAAATGTTAAAACGGCTTGCCATAGGAGAGGTTGCAGAGCCAGACATGAATGCTAATGAGCTGTAAGAGCTGTATAGCCCTTAAAGCGATATGCAATGAAGAAATGCACCAGCTAGCATGAATTAGGCATTGTTCTTGAATGAACCTTCAATGTGAAGATCATTCTTGTTAAATGAGCCGTTTATGTAAGTATATATTCTTATCTGCTGGATACGGATGCAGCCGTAGGAATGCGGTTGCCGTGGAAACGCCAGCAGCTGGAAGCGAGATCCAGGGACCACAGAAAGGATGAAGCAGACAATTAATAATTTACAATATTTCTTTCGGCTTTCTATTTTTACTAGAGATGACTGTCAAACCTTTAGTGGGAATGTGGGATTAGTCCCTGGCGAATGCCATAGGCTATCCTCTCAGTAGGCTACTTAAACAGCCAAATACACACAAAATAATGTCAAAATGCCTCTCTTGGCGAGTATTCAAGTAAACACAGTCAGTTGTTTAAGACAAGTGAACCATCTTAAAGAGATGATCTACCTGCTGCCAAATTATAAAAAAAAGATCTATATGGGAAATTTTCCCCATGGTATCGATATAAAAAATGGGGCCTGTGAAAATAAAGTGGCTAGTAACTTAAACCACAAGTCACAGTGGCCGGTGAGCAAAAAAGTTAATGTCGAGCCCTGCTTTCAACCATTTACGATTCCACTGAAACACAATATAAATGGATGCAGTTCAGACTGACCTGTAGGTTATTATATCAAAAGTATGATACAGTTTTTGTCAGAGAGATATTATTAAACTAAAGGTCAAAAAAGCTTAAGTTAATGTTCTTCTCCTCAATATTCAGCAACTAAAGCACATTAAATGGTACATTGGTATATTAGTCAAAGTATGGAATGATAACTTCTGAAGCATAACAACTCATTTAAAATAGAAGCAACTTCAAACAGCATTTTTCTGATGTTTTTATTTTGTAAAGAGGTCAGGATGATTGCACGGTCTTTCTCTTTCTATCAAGACACAAGTAAACATTGAAAATTGAGACATGAACACACTGACAAAATGTATTCATATAACACAGTTGATCTAAGTATCATATATACATGTCATATAACCAATATCAGCTTATTTCAGGTAATCACCATTAGCGATAGTCTGTTTATATTTGTACTTTATCCACGAGGGGGCTTATGTCTTTCTGTACTACAGGCTATATTGGTATGGGCTAATCTTGGTTATGAGATTATTATATTCTCCCTGTGCATGCAGTTATAGCCCCTCTGAGACTCTCAGCTGAATTCGGAAGACACAATCCACAATCCACAGCTAGTATGAAAATAACAAAGGGGCCAAGACATAAAAAGCCAAAAAAGAAAAAGAAAAAGAAAAAAAAAGAACAGAACAGAACAAATGCCATCAAATTGTGTGTGAAATAACAAAATTGGTTACACTTTATTTTGATGTTCCCTTTAACGCATTCTGTTGACTAATGTTGCACCAACATGACTACTAACTCTCATTAGAGTGTTAGTAGAGTATTAGTAGACTAGAGTATTAGAGTTAGAGTTAGAATAAGTTGATTTGTAGTTGCAAAGTTATTGATAGTCAACAGAATGTTCAAAAGGGACCATCAACATAAAGTGTTACAACTAAATATGTTCAAGCTATTCAGATAACCCAATATTCTTGCATTTAAGCATTTTGTATAACTATATGCTACTGTTTATATGTTTGGAGTCGGTAAGAGATTTGTCAACACTTTATTTCAATAGTTCACTTGAGACATTCTACTAACTATAAGTAACTTTGCAAGTTCATATCAACGTATTCTACTAACCATAACCATAACCTAACATAACAATCTAAATAATGAGAGTTAGCTGACATGTTGTTGCAAATTAATGAGAGTTAGTTGACATGTAGCTGCAAAAGTTATTTATACACTGTAAAAATTACATCAAGTCAAGTCAAGTCATCTTCATTTATATAGCGCTTTTAACAATGTAGATTGTTTCAAAGCGGCTTTACAGTAAGTTTTGGAATAAAGATATTTTCCAGCTAAAGTTAGTTTTGATTGATTCACTTCCATCGCAACGGTCATTAGTTGTTAAATTAGAGGCTGCTAAGACGACACCGTTCGTTCTCTCTACACAGACTTTAAATGCGAACCTGTGAGAAGTGCTGATGGCGCTCACGTGCGCATTAATAATTAATTCTATAGTTATGCGCATTTGAATATATGTGCTCAGGTTTGTAATTCCCTACAAACCAAGCCTTAACAAACTACTTGTCTGGCCATAAAATTTTGATACAAAATATTATCACTTCGGGGTAGATACGCAAAACCGAAATGATCAACACTTTATCTGTAGAGTGGTAAAGGGATCCTTCACAGGGGAGAGACAAGTTGGCACTTCAGCACTGCGTTGTCATCTTGTCCAGGCGAAGCTCCTTCGTCAGATCTGGATACGGCCTGGATCCGGCAGGCTGCGGGAAAACCTCGGGATAAACAAAGACACTAAAATTAGCATAGATGCCATTCTTCTTATGATGTAATGAGTACATCAGGATTTATGGAAGGTGTTCCCAGTTCCGGCTGACCTAATCTATGCAGCCTAATATTGAATTATAGAAGTCTATAATGCATTATGTGAATGCTACTGTAAGTCAAAGAGATGTGTCTTTAATCTAGCTTTGAACTGACAGAGTGTGTCTGCTTCCCGGACAATGGTAGGAAGACTGTTCCAAAGTTTTGGTGCTAAATAGGAAAAGGATCTACCGCCAGCAGTCGATTTTGATATTCTAGGTATTATTAACTGGACGGAATTTTGAGATCGCAATAGACGTGAAGGACTATAATGCGTTAAGAGCTCGCTCAAGTACTGCGGAGCTAAACCATTTAGTGCTTTGTAAGTAATCAGCAATATTTTAAAATGTATACAATGTTTAATAGGGAGCCAGTGCAGTGTTGACAGAACAGGGCTAATATGGTCATACTTCCTGATTCTGGTAAGAACTCGAGCTGTTGCGTTTTGGACTAGCTGTAGTTTGTTTGTTAAGCGTGCAGGGCAACCACCCAGTAAAGCATTACAATAATCTAGCCTTGATGTAAGAGACCGTGTGCGTCTGCGGCTGATTATGAATTGCTCATCAACTGAGTCTTCCTCGGTCAGAAGGAATAGGCAAATCCCATGTTGCAGTTTTGAGAATTTATTAATGAAGAGTCAGGTACATGGAGATGATGATGGTTTAAAGGTAACAAATAGGTGTGTTTGTGGGTGTGTGTGTGTGTGTGTGTGGTTATCTGAAACATAAAATACAATAAAATGTATATTAATAAACATGTATGCTATAGTTACATACAGATGCATAAAGAAATCACCCGCAGTACAACCAAAATCCACTAGGTGGAGCTCTAATGCTATAAATGAACTTGCATAAATGCCATACATCTCCAAATAGTGAAAAAGTGCCAGAAACAGGCGAACTATAAATGAAATATAATATTTACAGTTATTTCCAAGGCAATAACTAAAGGATATACAGTAGATGGCTACTTTAGAAGTGCATGTAGAGCGCTGTAGTGGGCCGCAGCAGTATAACAGTACTAGGGAATAACACGAGTATGACAACTTCGCCACAGAGCTAATAACTCTGCAATAAACGCGTCAATTATGCAAAAAAACATACTTACATCTTAAGGACGCACACAGCACTCATACACACAAGATTAGCGCAGGATTAATAAAGGATGGCAATTTTCTGCACTGTTAATGATGCTCTCATGTCACTGGATCACCCCAAAGTGAAAGTGCCTAGCGCAACCGCGATCGATCAAACTACAAACGAACACATGCATTATGGGTAACGTAGTCTATGTCAGGGCACGGACTTTTAACAGCCGCCCCTGTATTTGCCTGGCAAATACACTCATTCAAAAGTCAACTAGTTTGAAGAAGTGCCACTTGAATCCTCAGGCATTCCAGGGAGCTCCACCAGTTTGGTTACCGGACGAATGTAGATACTGTCTTTAACCTTCACCTCAGCAGCTCTAACAACACCATCTGTCCCTGGGAAAACCTTGGTGATGGTCCCAACAGGCCAAAGTCCTCTGGGAAGGTTGGAGTCAATGATCATCACAATTTGTCCCACAGTAGCATTATCAGTGGATTTCCTCCATTTATGTCTTAGCTGAAGCCCTGGGAGGTAGTTCTGGACAAAGCGTTTCCAGAAATGATCACTGATCACCTGACTGTGTTTCCATCTTCTGTTGGAAAGGGCATCATGAGGGCCGTATACTGCCTGTGGTAATGTAGCGTCACGCCGCCCCATTAGCAGCAGGTTTGGCGTGATGGGGTCCGGGTCAGCCACATCAGAGGAGGCATATCCGAGTGGTTTAGAATTAAGGAGCCCTTCAACTTCTATGAGAGCTGTTAGGAGCACTTCCTCTGCCACAACTTGGTCTTTCAGGACGACTTGCAGGGCTGACTTAACAGAACGGATTTCCCTCTCCCAGGCTCCCCCGAAATGAGGAGAGTATGGTGGGTTGAAGTGGAAGTTGATAGTCT
The DNA here is from genome assembly GCF_949152265.1 of Phoxinus phoxinus. NCBI lineage: Eukaryota > Metazoa > Chordata > Actinopteri > Cypriniformes > Leuciscidae > Phoxinus > Phoxinus phoxinus. The sequence goes on along the minus strand of NC_136886.1, from coordinate 27,211,102 downwards.
GCTTAGCCAGTTGCTGCTGCAACTCTGGTGCCATGCCCTCAAAAGCGCTCTGTAGTTCTTTATGACCGCCCCTGAAATTGGTGCCCCGGTCGGACCATAGCTCGTAAGGCTTCCCCCGGCGTGCAATAAACCTGCGTAATGACATTAAGAAAGAGTCAGTATCAAGCCTAGGGATGAGATCTAAGTGGACGCATCTAGTGGTGAGGCATTTGTAGATGATTCCCCAGCGTTTCTCTCTCCTACGCCCAATCTTAATCAGGTATGGTCCGAAACAGTCTACGCCTGTAGACCAGAAGGGCGGTTTGTAGAGTCTCAGCCGAGATGAGGGAAGGTCAGCCATCATTGGTGTGGAGGGTGAGGCGCGCCATCTCCTGCAGTCCACACACCGGTACTGATGTTTCTTAATGGCCTGGCGACCTCTGAGGATCCAGTAGGTGCGGCGTAACTCTGCATAGAGTCTCTCTGCACCAGGGTGAAACAGCTGAACATCATAGTGCTTTATGATAAGCTGAGTCAGAGGGTGATCAGGTGATAACACAACTGGGTGGATGCTGTCAGGGTCTACATCTGTAGCTTGACGCAGGCGGCCTCCCACTCTGACTAGTCCACTGGGGCTGTCATACTCAGGGGAAAGGGCACTGAGACGACTGCTCGGGCGAACAGGGTTACCTGCTTGTAAGGCTTGGACCTCCTCTGGGAAGCTGTCCTTCTGCGCAGATTGAAGCAGCTGGGTCTCTGCCTCCAGGCGCTCACTTGCAGTGTAGGGGATGGTAGCCGCCCCCTGCAGGGATTGGTGAGTGGCCAGAATCAAATCATCTAAAGATGTGTACTGTGCTGGATCTGGCAGACTTGGTGATACATTTGTAAGGCCACAGAAGGCGGTCTTTCTGAGTTCTTCACTGCCAGATTCTGGGAACTCTGTCGGGGGCTTCGGCCAGGTGTCAGGAGTCTGTGTGAGAAACTGTGGGCCTTGTGACCATCGGCTGGAAACTGTGAGCTCTGACAGTGGTTTCCCTCTTGTGATGTCATCGGCTGGATTATCATCAGAGTTCACATACCCCCACTGTTCTGGAGAGGTCAGCTCCTGTATCTCACAGATCCGAGTCCCCACAAAAACTTTGTACCTGCAGGAGCTGGACTGGATCCACTGAAGCACTGTAGTGGAATCTGTCCACAGGTAGACTGAGTGAAGGGGTAGTGAGAGCTCAGTTTGGAGTGCCTTGGCCAGTTGGGCTCCAGTGAGCGCAGCACACAGCTCCAGTCGGGGTATCGACACCTGCTTGCGGGGCGCTACTCTGGAACGTGCCATGATGAAGGAGGTGGAGATGTGAGCCTGCTGCTCTGTGACTCTGAGATAGGCCACAGCTCCATACGCCTTCTCTGAGGCGTCACAGAAGATGTGAGCCTCATATGTCGCACAGTTGCTGTTGTGAGGAGGAGCGTAACATCGGGGAATGGTGATATACTGGAGATAAGACAATTCCTTTTCCCATTCGAGCCAGAACTGAAGCAGGTTTCCTTCTATGGGCTCATCCCATCCTCTCTCTGTGTTCCACAGGGCCTGCACAATGAGCTTTGCTCTTGTAGTGTAGGGGCAGATATAACCCAATGGGTCATACTGACTGGCCAGTACTTTGTAAACATTGCGCAGTGTCACAGTTGTGTAGGTTACAGGGCGGTGCTTGTATCCCAGGACGTCAGTAGTGCAGTGCCAGCTGAGACCCAGTGTTGACTCCTGAGGATCAAGGTTTTTAAGGTTTAACCACAGTTCACAGCTATCTGACCTGGCCGTACCTGGCAGATGAGCGACCACCTCAGGGATGTTGCTAGCCCACTGGCGTATCTCAAATCCACCTTGGATAAGCAGCTCTCTCATTCTGTCGATGAGCGATTTGGCCTCTTGTGGGTCAAAAAAGGACTGCAGGCAGTTGTCTACGTAGAACGCTGTGTGTACAGAGTCGTAGATGTCTTTATAGGTGTCTCTATGCTCCCTTACGTGGCTCTGAAGGGCAAAGGTAGCACAGCAGGGGCTACATGTTGTCCCAAAGGGCAGGACTCTCCACTCATATACATCTGGGGGCCTCTCTGTTTCACAGTCCCTCCATAAGAACCGCAGCAGCGGGCAGTCTTCAGGGAGCAGGCGGATCTGGTGAAACATGGCCTTTATGTCTCCGCTCACTGCTACAGGATACTGGCGGAAACGCAGGAGTACACCCAGCAGTGTAGGCCCCAGGGGAGGTCCTGGCAGGAGGTAGTGGTTAAGAACGGTCCCCTGGAACTCAAAGGAGCAGTTAAAGACCACACGAGCTTTGTTGTTGTGATGCACAATGTGGTGTGGTACATACCAAGATTCAGCAGAGCTATGGATCTCTTCGGGAGTCAGCTTTACAACATAACCAGAATCTATCAACCTCTTGATCTCCTGGTTGTATGTGAGTGCCAGGTCAGGATTCTTAGCTAGCTTACGCTCAGTGGACCTCAGAAGGCCTTTAACTACTTCAGAAGAGACCTGCATCTGTGGGAAGTCCTTCTTCCTGAGCAGAGGAGTGGCATATCGCTCTACACCATCCACAGGTACTCTGATGGTCTTTGCCTCTAACATGGCTATGGCCTCTCTGTCCTCCTTTGAGCGCGTGACCTCCTTCCCAGGTCTATGGATGGGAGCATCTAGTTGCCACAGACGCTGTACATCCTGCTGAAGGGCAATGGCAGGAGAAAGGCATGATATGTTCAGGCAGTGAGCCTCCCTCTGCTGTGTAGGCATACTGCAGCTCGGACCTTGGATAGCCCAACCGAGCTTGGTGCAGACGGCGACAGGTCCTTGGGCTGAACCTCGCAGGATAGCACGGACAGGAGTTATGAGGTGAGCATTGTCGGAGCCGATTAACACAAGTGGCTGTATTTGATTGAATCCTTCAAGCTGCACTCGCTGTAGGTGATGATACTTCTCCTTTAAGAGCTCCACTGGGCATGACTGTTCAGCTAGGCTGAGCTGTTGGGCGGTAAAGGCACGCTTTATCTTGTAACGTATTTTCGGCTTGGCCTTTGGGGACATCTGGAAAGAGACATAACCTCCTTTGATATGGATCACATCTTGACGAATAGTACGCAGAGACAGAGTTTCCTCCTCCTGGATTAAGCCTAACGACTTGACAGCAGCAGGGAGTATAATGGTTTTCTCTGAGCCATCATCAAGAAGAGCATATGTGTCCAGAGATTTACTTTGATAGTGTAACTGGATGGGCACAACCTTCAGCATTACACGGCCAGAGTGACTGATAGGAGCCAAAAACACTCGGCTGGTGCTCACTGTCAGGATATTTGGGTCCCTCCTCTTCGCTTCAGCCAGGTCATGAAGCACTAATAAGTGCTGTTCTCCACAGGTGCTACACATCTTCTTAAGAGTGCACTGCTCGGGGGTATGTTTACGGCCACAGCGCCAGCATCTGGATTTTTCCTTTATCCAAGAAGCTACAGCTTTGAGGTCAAGCTTCTTAAAATCTACACAGCCACTGAGGTAGTGCTCTGTCCCTTCACAGTATGGGCAGTATGGCTTAAACTGCTTCTTCTTAGAGGAGGAAGAAGGATTAGTAATGTGTGCCTTAGTGTCTATCTTTGGCTGTGTTCGATCGGGATCTGAGCCATAATAGATGGATGTAGACTTACTCTGTGCCCTGTACCCGGCAGAGGCTCTGGGGTTGCCCCTCTCTGGGCGTGGTCTGTCTGAGAGCTGTGGCTGACTGGCTTGCCGTGATAACTGTAGAACTTGAGACTTGCGCTCGAGCCACCCGGAGAAGTCGTACATATTGTAGGTGCAACTGCTACCAGTGCGTATGATACCACGTGTGATGCAGTACTCAATGAAACTGTCTCTGTAGCTAGGCGGAAGCTTAGTGAGTAACCTGTCTACGTGTGACCCACACTGGAGCTCACTGGCTGCTACATCGTCCATAGTACTGAGGAGGCCCACTAGGCTGGACACCGCCAGGGAGAAATCTTCAAAGGCTTGAGGGTCACCTGCCTTAATAGGATAGCAGTTAAGTATAGCACTCAGTTCACTCTGGACTAATTGCCTGGGTTGCCCATATCTCTGCTCCAAAGCTCTCATTGCACTAGTGTAAGGAGTGCGGTCATGAATATAGCGTCTGGCCACTTGTAACGCACATGGATGCTCTAACTGATCTATCAGAATGTGATATTTATACTCCTCTGTGAGATGAGCATGTGGCCCAAGTAGGCTGTCCAGTCCTTTCTTCAGTAATACAAAGTCACACTCTCTACCTGATTTGAATGTCACCAGTCTAGGCTTCGGGATGCCATATGCAGATGCTAAGATCATCTCCATCAGGTTTGGCTGGGTGACTTCAGCTGCAGGACGTACTGCGTCTTGTGCAGTAAATGCAGCAGGCAGTGAGGGGTAGGCAGAGACTGATGGATATGCAGCAGAGTAGTAGCGGGCTGAATCAGGAGGTGGAGCTGCATAAAGCTGGCTATAATTCTGCGGCGCTGATACCCCCGGTGGTGGCTGATACAGTGACGCTGAGACTGCAGATAAGTCGTGGGAATGTGCAGAGAGTACCTGGGTGGAGCTGCCTGGGGGCTGCGGGTGTTGGTACCTCTGACTGTATAGTGGTTCAAGCCTCTCAAACTGTACTGATTGGGCTACTTGACTGACAGGTTGTAGAGCAGGCTGAATCACATGACTCATTCTGGGGGGCGGAGCAGGTAACGGTGCCGGCTGAATACCTGGATGGGCCACAGGGATCCTCAGCTGGTGGGCCGGCTGTGGCGCGGGCCAAGATGCAGACTGACCTGCGGGCTGAAATGCAGTATTCACCCTGGGCTGCAGTACAGGCGGTGTCGCTGGCGGCTGCTGAAGCACAGGTTGAGGTACTAGCAATGCTCCTGGCTGCTGTGCAGGTTGAGCTACAGGGTTCGGTGACAGCGGCACTGTCTGAATATTTGAAGTAGGTTGAATAATAGTGCTTAAAGGTAGTGGAGCTGACTTTGGTGCTGAATGGAGAATGGGGTTTGCATTTCGCAGTGGTGAAGATGCAATAGGTTCTACTGGCCTGAACAGGTTCACAGGCGTCCTAATGTCCTGCCTCACTGCTGGTGCCAGGATGTGTAGCTGATCAGTAGTATGGATGCTGCTTATGCCCACACTGCTATGCTGTGGTGTTTGGAGTAGAGCAGGAAGCGAATCGGCTCTATCTTGTTGTTGAGCATCACTCTGAGTAGGGAGAGGACTGGATGATTCACATGCTCGCTCCAGTCGTTCCACACGCTTGGTTATTGCACCACTGGTCTCCTTCATAGTGATTTGCATCTCATTCATTGTTTTCAGTACACTGCCCCAAGCTGCCTCCATTCTCTTCCATTTTCTCCTCTCCTTCTTCTTCTCCTTATCACATTCCTCTGAACTGCTGCTGCTTGAAGACTCTGTCTCCTCTGGATCAGGTAGGTCGTGCTCAAACTCCGCCAGATGTCCCGGAAGCTTTCTGCTCCTTCTTGGACGGGAACTATGATTTGGACTTTCCTCCTGAGGAACTTCATCTTGTGGAGTTGCCATCTTGTTGACTCAGCCAATAAACATCCGGCTCGAAGGACCACTTGTAAGAGACCGTGTGCGTCTGCGGCTGATTATGAATTGCTCATCAACTGAGTCTTCCTCGGTCAGAAGGAATAGGCAAATCCCATGTTGCAGTTTTGAGAATTTATTAATGAAGAGTCAGGTACATGGAGATGATGATGGTTTAAAGGTAACAAATAGGTGTGTTTGTGGGTGTGTGTGTGTGTGTGTGTGGTTATCTGAAACATAAAATACAATAAAATGTATATTAATAAACATGTATGCTATAGTTACATACAGATGCATAAAGAAATCACCCGCAGTACAACCAAAATCCACTAGGTGGAGCTCTAATGCTATAAATGAACTTGCATAAATGCCATACATCTCCAAATAGTGAAAAAGTGCCAGAAACAGGCGAACTATAAATGAAATATAATATTTACAGTTATTTCCAAGGCAATAACTAAAGGATATACAGTAGATGGCTACTTTAGAAGTGCATGTAGAGCGCTGTAGTGGGCCGCAGCAGTATAACAGTACTAGGGAATAACACGAGTATGACAACTTCGCCACAGAGCTAATAACTCTGCAATAAACGCGTCAATTATGCAAAAAAACATACTTACATCTTAAGGACGCACACAGCACTCATACACACAAGATTAGCGCAGGATTAATAAAGGATGGCAATTTTCTGCACTGTTAATGATGCTCTCATGTCACTGGATCACCCCAAAGTGAAAGTGCCTAGCGCAACCGCGATCGATCAAACTACAAACGAACACATGCATTATGGGTAACGTAGTCTATGTCAGGGCACGGACTTTTAACAGCCGCCCCTGTATTTGCCTGGCAAATACACTCATTCAAAAGTCAACTAGTTTGAAGAAGTGCCACTTGAATCCTCAGGCATTCCAGGGAGCTCCACCAGTTTGGTTACCGGACGAATGTAGATACTGTCTTTAACCTTCACCTCAGCAGCTCTAACAACACCATCTGTCCCTGGGAAAACCTTGGTGATGGTCCCAACAGGCCAAAGTCCTCTGGGAAGGTTGGAGTCAATGATCATCACAATTTGTCCCACAGTAGCATTATCAGTGGATTTCCTCCATTTATGTCTTAGCTGAAGCCCTGGGAGGTAGTTCTGGACAAAGCGTTTCCAGAAATGATCACTGATCACCTGACTGTGTTTCCATCTTCTGTTGGAAAGGGCATCATGAGGGCCGTATACTGCCTGTGGTAATGTAGCGTCACGCCGCCCCATTAGCAGCAGGTTTGGCGTGATGGGGTCCGGGTCAGCCACATCAGAGGAGGCATATCCGAGTGGTTTAGAATTAAGGAGCCCTTCAACTTCTATGAGAGCTGTTAGGAGCACTTCCTCTGCCACAACTTGGTCTTTCAGGACGACTTGCAGGGCTGACTTAACAGAACGGATTTCCCTCTCCCAGGCTCCCCCGAAATGAGGAGAGTATGGTGGGTTGAAGTGGAAGTTGATAGTCTGCTTAGCCAGTTGCTGCTGCAACTCTGGTGCCATGCCCTCAAAAGCGCTCTGTAGTTCTTTATGACCGCCCCTGAAATTGGTGCCCCGGTCGGACCATAGCTCGTAAGGCTTCCCCCGGCGTGCAATAAACCTGCGTAATGACATTAAGAAAGAGTCAGTATCAAGCCTAGGGATGAGATCTAAGTGGACGCATCTAGTGGTGAGGCATTTGTAGATGATTCCCCAGCGTTTCTCTCTCCTACGCCCAATCTTAATCAGGTATGGTCCGAAACAGTCTACGCCTGTAGACCAGAAGGGCGGTTTGTAGAGTCTCAGCCGAGATGAGGGAAGGTCAGCCATCATTGGTGTGGAGGGTGAGGCGCGCCATCTCCTGCAGTCCACACACCGGTACTGATGTTTCTTAATGGCCTGGCGACCTCTGAGGATCCAGTAGGTGCGGCGTAACTCTGCATAGAGTCTCTCTGCACCAGGGTGAAACAGCTGAACATCATAGTGCTTTATGATAAGCTGAGTCAGAGGGTGATCAGGTGATAACACAACTGGGTGGATGCTGTCAGGGTCTACATCTGTAGCTTGACGCAGGCGGCCTCCCACTCTGACTAGTCCACTGGGGCTGTCATACTCAGGGGAAAGGGCACTGAGACGACTGCTCGGGCGAACAGGGTTACCTGCTTGTAAGGCTTGGACCTCCTCTGGGAAGCTGTCCTTCTGCGCAGATTGAAGCAGCTGGGTCTCTGCCTCCAGGCGCTCACTTGCAGTGTAGGGGATGGTAGCCGCCCCCTGCAGGGATTGGTGAGTGGCCAGAATCAAATCATCTAAAGATGTGTACTGTGCTGGATCTGGCAGACTTGGTGATACATTTGTAAGGCCACAGAAGGCGGTCTTTCTGAGTTCTTCACTGCCAGATTCTGGGAACTCTGTCGGGGGCTTCGGCCAGGTGTCAGGAGTCTGTGTGAGAAACTGTGGGCCTTGTGACCATCGGCTGGAAACTGTGAGCTCTGACAGTGGTTTCCCTCTTGTGATGTCATCGGCTGGATTATCATCAGAGTTCACATACCCCCACTGTTCTGGAGAGGTCAGCTCCTGTATCTCACAGATCCGAGTCCCCACAAAAACTTTGTACCTGCAGGAGCTGGACTGGATCCACTGAAGCACTGTAGTGGAATCTGTCCACAGGTAGACTGAGTGAAGGGGTAGTGAGAGCTCAGTTTGGAGTGCCTTGGCCAGTTGGGCTCCAGTGAGCGCAGCACACAGCTCCAGTCGGGGTATCGACACCTGCTTGCGGGGCGCTACTCTGGAACGTGCCATGATGAAGGAGGTGGAGATGTGAGCCTGCTGCTCTGTGACTCTGAGATAGGCCACAGCTCCATACGCCTTCTCTGAGGCGTCACAGAAGATGTGAGCCTCATATGTCGCACAGTTGCTGTTGTGAGGAGGAGCGTAACATCGGGGAATGGTGATATACTGGAGATAAGACAATTCCTTTTCCCATTCGAGCCAGAACTGAAGCAGGTTTCCTTCTATGGGCTCATCCCATCCTCTCTCTGTGTTCCACAGGGCCTGCACAATGAGCTTTGCTCTTGTAGTGTAGGGGCAGATATAACCCAATGGGTCATACTGACTGGCCAGTACTTTGTAAACATTGCGCAGTGTCACAGTTGTGTAGGTTACAGGGCGGTGCTTGTATCCCAGGACGTCAGTAGTGCAGTGCCAGCTGAGACCCAGTGTTGACTCCTGAGGATCAAGGTTTTTAAGGTTTAACCACAGTTCACAGCTATCTGACCTGGCCGTACCTGGCAGATGAGCGACCACCTCAGGGATGTTGCTAGCCCACTGGCGTATCTCAAATCCACCTTGGATAAGCAGCTCTCTCATTCTGTCGATGAGCGATTTGGCCTCTTGTGGGTCAAAAAAGGACTGCAGGCAGTTGTCTACGTAGAACGCTGTGTGTACAGAGTCGTAGATGTCTTTATAGGTGTCTCTATGCTCCCTTACGTGGCTCTGAAGGGCAAAGGTAGCACAGCAGGGGCTACATGTTGTCCCAAAGGGCAGGACTCTCCACTCATATACATCTGGGGGCCTCTCTGTTTCACAGTCCCTCCATAAGAACCGCAGCAGCGGGCAGTCTTCAGGGAGCAGGCGGATCTGGTGAAACATGGCCTTTATGTCTCCGCTCACTGCTACAGGATACTGGCGGAAACGCAGGAGTACACCCAGCAGTGTAGGCCCCAGGGGAGGTCCTGGCAGGAGGTAGTGGTTAAGAACGGTCCCCTGGAACTCAAAGGAGCAGTTAAAGACCACACGAGCTTTGTTGTTGTGATGCACAATGTGGTGTGGTACATACCAAGATTCAGCAGAGCTATGGATCTCTTCGGGAGTCAGCTTTACAACATAACCAGAATCTATCAACCTCTTGATCTCCTGGTTGTATGTGAGTGCCAGGTCAGGATTCTTAGCTAGCTTACGCTCAGTGGACCTCAGAAGGCCTTTAACTACTTCAGAAGAGACCTGCATCTGTGGGAAGTCCTTCTTCCTGAGCAGAGGAGTGGCATATCGCTCTACACCATCCACAGGTACTCTGATGGTCTTTGCCTCTAACATGGCTATGGCCTCTCTGTCCTCCTTTGAGCGCGTGACCTCCTTCCCAGGTCTATGGATGGGAGCATCTAGTTGCCACAGACGCTGTACATCCTGCTGAAGGGCAATGGCAGGAGAAAGGCATGATATGTTCAGGCAGTGAGCCTCCCTCTGCTGTGTAGGCATACTGCAGCTCGGACCTTGGATAGCCCAACCGAGCTTGGTGCAGACGGCGACAGGTCCTTGGGCTGAACCTCGCAGGATAGCACGGACAGGAGTTATGAGGTGAGCATTGTCGGAGCCGATTAACACAAGTGGCTGTATTTGATTGAATCCTTCAAGCTGCACTCGCTGTAGGTGATGATACTTCTCCTTTAAGAGCTCCACTGGGCATGACTGTTCAGCTAGGCTGAGCTGTTGGGCGGTAAAGGCACGCTTTATCTTGTAACGTATTTTCGGCTTGGCCTTTGGGGACATCTGGAAAGAGACATAACCTCCTTTGATATGGATCACATCTTGACGAATAGTACGCAGAGACAGAGTTTCCTCCTCCTGGATTAAGCCTAACGACTTGACAGCAGCAGGGAGTATAATGGTTTTCTCTGAGCCATCATCAAGAAGAGCATATGTGTCCAGAGATTTACTTTGATAGTGTAACTGGATGGGCACAACCTTCAGCATTACACGGCCAGAGTGACTGATAGGAGCCAAAAACACTCGGCTGGTGCTCACTGTCAGGATATTTGGGTCCCTCCTCTTCGCTTCAGCCAGGTCATGAAGCACTAATAAGTGCTGTTCTCCACAGGTGCTACACATCTTCTTAAGAGTGCACTGCTCGGGGGTATGTTTACGGCCACAGCGCCAGCATCTGGATTTTTCCTTTATCCAAGAAGCTACAGCTTTGAGGTCAAGCTTCTTAAAATCTACACAGCCACTGAGGTAGTGCTCTGTCCCTTCACAGTATGGGCAGTATGGCTTAAACTGCTTCTTCTTAGAGGAGGAAGAAGGATTAGTAATGTGTGCCTTAGTGTCTATCTTTGGCTGTGTTCGATCGGGATCTGAGCCATAATAGATGGATGTAGACTTACTCTGTGCCCTGTACCCGGCAGAGGCTCTGGGGTTGCCCCTCTCTGGGCGTGGTCTGTCTGAGAGCTGTGGCTGACTGGCTTGCCGTGATAACTGTAGAACTTGAGACTTGCGCTCGAGCCACCCGGAGAAGTCGTACATATTGTAGGTGCAACTGCTACCAGTGCGTATGATACCACGTGTGATGCAGTACTCAATGAAACTGTCTCTGTAGCTAGGCGGAAGCTTAGTGAGTAACCTGTCTACGTGTGACCCACACTGGAGCTCACTGGCTGCTACATCGTCCATAGTACTGAGGAGGCCCACTAGGCTGGACACCGCCAGGGAGAAATCTTCAAAGGCTTGAGGGTCACCTGCCTTAATAGGATAGCAGTTAAGTATAGCACTCAGTTCACTCTGGACTAATTGCCTGGGTTGCCCATATCTCTGCTCCAAAGCTCTCATTGCACTAGTGTAAGGAGTGCGGTCATGAATATAGCGTCTGGCCACTTGTAACGCACATGGATGCTCTAACTGATCTATCAGAATGTGATATTTATACTCCTCTGTGAGATGAGCATGTGGCCCAAGTAGGCTGTCCAGTCCTTTCTTCAGTAATACAAAGTCACACTCTCTACCTGATTTGAATGTCACCAGTCTAGGCTTCGGGATGCCATATGCAGATGCTAAGATCATCTCCATCAGGTTTGGCTGGGTGACTTCAGCTGCAGGACGTACTGCGTCTTGTGCAGTAAATGCAGCAGGCAGTGAGGGGTAGGCAGAGACTGATGGATATGCAGCAGAGTAGTAGCGGGCTGAATCAGGAGGTGGAGCTGCATAAAGCTGGCTATAATTCTGCGGCGCTGATACCCCCGGTGGTGGCTGATACAGTGACGCTGAGACTGCAGATAAGTCGTGGGAATGTGCAGAGAGTACCTGGGTGGAGCTGCCTGGGGGCTGCGGGTGTTGGTACCTCTGACTGTATAGTGGTTCAAGCCTCTCAAACTGTACTGATTGGGCTACTTGACTGACAGGTTGTAGAGCAGGCTGAATCACATGACTCATTCTGGGGGGCGGAGCAGGTAACGGTGCCGGCTGAATACCTGGATGGGCCACAGGGATCCTCAGCTGGTGGGCCGGCTGTGGCGCGGGCCAAGATGCAGACTGACCTGCGGGCTGAAATGCAGTATTCACCCTGGGCTGCAGTACAGGCGGTGTCGCTGGCGGCTGCTGAAGCACAGGTTGAGGTACTAGCAATGCTCCTGGCTGCTGTGCAGGTTGAGCTACAGGGTTCGGTGACAGCGGCACTGTCTGAATATTTGAAGTAGGTTGAATAATAGTGCTTAAAGGTAGTGGAGCTGACTTTGGTGCTGAATGGAGAATGGGGTTTGCATTTCGCAGTGGTGAAGATGCAATAGGTTCTACTGGCCTGAACAGGTTCACAGGCGTCCTAATGTCCTGCCTCACTGCTGGTGCCAGGATGTGTAGCTGATCAGTAGTATGGATGCTGCTTATGCCCACACTGCTATGCTGTGGTGTTTGGAGTAGAGCAGGAAGCGAATCGGCTCTATCTTGTTGTTGAGCATCACTCTGAGTAGGGAGAGGACTGGATGATTCACATGCTCGCTCCAGTCGTTCCACACGCTTGGTTATTGCACCACTGGTCTCCTTCATAGTGATTTGCATCTCATTCATTGTTTTCAGTACACTGCCCCAAGCTGCCTCCATTCTCTTCCATTTTCTCCTCTCCTTCTTCTTCTCCTTATCACATTCCTCTGAACTGCTGCTGCTTGAAGACTCTGTCTCCTCTGGATCAGGTAGGTCGTGCTCAAACTCCGCCAGATGTCCCGGAAGCTTTCTGCTCCTTCTTGGACGGGAACTATGATTTGGACTTTCCTCCTGAGGAACTTCATCTTGTGGAGTTGCCATCTTGTTGACTCAGCCAATAAACATCCGGCTCGAAGGACCACTTGTAAGAGACCGTGTGCGTCTGCGGCTGATTATGAATTGCTCATCAACTGAGTCTTCCTCGGTCAGAAGGAATAGGCAAATCCCATGTTGCAGTTTTGAGAATTTATTAATGAAGAGTCAGGTACATGGAGATGATGATGGTTTAAAGGTAACAAATAGGTGTGTTTGTGGGTGTGTGTGTGTGTGTGTGTGGTTATCTGAAACATAAAATACAATAAAATGTATATTAATAAACATGTATGCTATAGTTACATACAGATGCATAAAGAAATCACCCGCAGTACAACCAAAATCCACTAGGTGGAGCTCTAATGCTATAAATGAACTTGCATAAATGCCATACATCTCCAAATAGTGAAAAAGTGCCAGAAACAGGCGAACTATAAATGAAATATAATATTTACAGTTATTTCCAAGGCAATAACTAAAGGATATACAGTAGATGGCTACTTTAGAAGTGCATGTAGAGCGCTGTAGTGGGCCGCAGCAGTATAACAGTACTAGGGAATAACACGAGTATGACAACTTCGCCACAGAGCTAATAACTCTGCAATAAACGCGTCAATTATGCAAAAAAACATACTTACATCTTAAGGACGCACACAGCACTCATACACACAAGATTAGCGCAGGATTAATAAAGGATGGCAATTTTCTGCACTGTTAATGATGCTCTCATGTCACTGGATCACCCCAAAGTGAAAGTGCCTAGCGCAACCGCGATCGATCAAACTACAAACGAACACATGCATTATGGGTAACGTAGTCTATGTCAGGGCACGGACTTTTAACAGCCGCCCCTGTATTTGCCTGGCAAATACACTCATTCAAAAGTCAACTAGTTTGAAGAAGTGCCACTTGAATCCTCAGGCATTCCAGGGAGCTCCACCAGTTTGGTTACCGGACGAATGTAGATACTGTCTTTAACCTTCACCTCAGCAGCTCTAACAACACCATCTGTCCCTGGGAAAACCTTGGTGATGGTCCCAACAGGCCAAAGTCCTCTGGGAAGGTTGGAGTCAATGATCATCACAATTTGTCCCACAGTAGCATTATCAGTGGATTTCCTCCATTTATGTCTTAGCTGAAGCCCTGGGAGGTAGTTCTGGACAAAGCGTTTCCAGAAATGATCACTGATCACCTGACTGTGTTTCCATCTTCTGTTGGAAAGGGCATCATGAGGGCCGTATACTGCCTGTGGTAATGTAGCGTCACGCCGCCCCATTAGCAGCAGGTTTGGCGTGATGGGGTCCGGGTCAGCCACATCAGAGGAGGCATATCCGAGTGGTTTAGAATTAAGGAGCCCTTCAACTTCTATGAGAGCTGTTAGGAGCACTTCCTCTGCCACAACTTGGTCTTTCAGGACGACTTGCAGGGCTGACTTAACAGAACGGATTTCCCTCTCCCAGGCTCCCCCGAAATGAGGAGAGTATGGTGGGTTGAAGTGGAAGTTGATAGTCTGCTTAGCCAGTTGCTGCTGCAACTCTGGTGCCATGCCCTCAAAAGCGCTCTGTAGTTCTTTATGACCGCCCCTGAAATTGGTGCCCCGGTCGGACCATAGCTCGTAAGGCTTCCCCCGGCGTGCAATAAACCTGCGTAATGACATTAAGAAAGAGTCAGTATCAAGCCTAGGGATGAGATCTAAGTGGACGCATCTAGTGGTGAGGCATTTGTAGATGATTCCCCAGCGTTTCTCTCTCCTACGCCCAATCTTAATCAGGTATGGTCCGAAACAGTCTACGCCTGTAGACCAGAAGGGCGGTTTGTAGAGTCTCAGCCGAGATGAGGGAAGGTCAGCCATCATTGGTGTGGAGGGTGAGGCGCGCCATCTCCTGCAGTCCACACACCGGTACTGATGTTTCTTAATGGCCTGGCGACCTCTGAGGATCCAGTAGGTGCGGCGTAACTCTGCATAGAGTCTCTCTGCACCAGGGTGAAACAGCTGAACATCATAGTGCTTTATGATAAGCTGAGTCAGAGGGTGATCAGGTGATAACACAACTGGGTGGATGCTGTCAGGGTCTACATCTGTAGCTTGACGCAGGCGGCCTCCCACTCTGACTAGTCCACTGGGGCTGTCATACTCAGGGGAAAGGGCACTGAGACGACTGCTCGGGCGAACAGGGTTACCTGCTTGTAAGGCTTGGACCTCCTCTGGGAAGCTGTCCTTCTGCGCAGATTGAAGCAGCTGGGTCTCTGCCTCCAGGCGCTCACTTGCAGTGTAGGGGATGGTAGCCGCCCCCTGCAGGGATTGGTGAGTGGCCAGAATCAAATCATCTAAAGATGTGTACTGTGCTGGATCTGGCAGACTTGGTGATACATTTGTAAGGCCACAGAAGGCGGTCTTTCTGAGTTCTTCACTGCCAGATTCTGGGAACTCTGTCGGGGGCTTCGGCCAGGTGTCAGGAGTCTGTGTGAGAAACTGTGGGCCTTGTGACCATCGGCTGGAAACTGTGAGCTCTGACAGTGGTTTCCCTCTTGTGATGTCATCGGCTGGATTATCATCAGAGTTCACATACCCCCACTGTTCTGGAGAGGTCAGCTCCTGTATCTCACAGATCCGAGTCCCCACAAAAACTTTGTACCTGCAGGAGCTGGACTGGATCCACTGAAGCACTGTAGTGGAATCTGTCCACAGGTAGACTGAGTGAAGGGGTAGTGAGAGCTCAGTTTGGAGTGCCTTGGCCAGTTGGGCTCCAGTGAGCGCAGCACACAGCTCCAGTCGGGGTATCGACACCTGCTTGCGGGGCGCTACTCTGGAACGTGCCATGATGAAGGAGGTGGAGATGTGAGCCTGCTGCTCTGTGACTCTGAGATAGGCCACAGCTCCATACGCCTTCTCTGAGGCGTCACAGAAGATGTGAGCCTCATATGTCGCACAGTTGCTGTTGTGAGGAGGAGCGTAACATCGGGGAATGGTGATATACTGGAGATAAGACAATTCCTTTTCCCATTCGAGCCAGAACTGAAGCAGGTTTCCTTCTATGGGCTCATCCCATCCTCTCTCTGTGTTCCACAGGGCCTGCACAATGAGCTTTGCTCTTGTAGTGTAGGGGCAGATATAACCCAATGGGTCATACTGACTGGCCAGTACTTTGTAAACATTGCGCAGTGTCACAGTTGTGTAGGTTACAGGGCGGTGCTTGTATCCCAGGACGTCAGTAGTGCAGTGCCAGCTGAGACCCAGTGTTGACTCCTGAGGATCAAGGTTTTTAAGGTTTAACCACAGTTCACAGCTATCTGACCTGGCCGTACCTGGCAGATGAGCGACCACCTCAGGGATGTTGCTAGCCCACTGGCGTATCTCAAATCCACCTTGGATAAGCAGCTCTCTCATTCTGTCGATGAGCGATTTGGCCTCTTGTGGGTCAAAAAAGGACTGCAGGCAGTTGTCTACGTAGAACGCTGTGTGTACAGAGTCGTAGATGTCTTTATAGGTGTCTCTATGCTCCCTTACGTGGCTCTGAAGGGCAAAGGTAGCACAGCAGGGGCTACATGTTGTCCCAAAGGGCAGGACTCTCCACTCATATACATCTGGGGGCCTCTCTGTTTCACAGTCCCTCCATAAGAACCGCAGCAGCGGGCAGTCTTCAGGGAGCAGGCGGATCTGGTGAAACATGGCCTTTATGTCTCCGCTCACTGCTACAGGATACTGGCGGAAACGCAGGAGTACACCCAGCAGTGTAGGCCCCAGGGGAGGTCCTGGCAGGAGGTAGTGGTTAAGAACGGTCCCCTGGAACTCAAAGGAGCAGTTAAAGACCACACGAGCTTTGTTGTTGTGATGCACAATGTGGTGTGGTACATACCAAGATTCAGCAGAGCTATGGATCTCTTCGGGAGTCAGCTTTACAACATAACCAGAATCTATCAACCTCTTGATCTCCTGGTTGTATGTGAGTGCCAGGTCAGGATTCTTAGCTAGCTTACGCTCAGTGGACCTCAGAAGGCCTTTAACTACTTCAGAAGAGACCTGCATCTGTGGGAAGTCCTTCTTCCTGAGCAGAGGAGTGGCATATCGCTCTACACCATCCACAGGTACTCTGATGGTCTTTGCCTCTAACATGGCTATGGCCTCTCTGTCCTCCTTTGAGCGCGTGACCTCCTTCCCAGGTCTATGGATGGGAGCATCTAGTTGCCACAGACGCTGTACATCCTGCTGAAGGGCAATGGCAGGAGAAAGGCATGATATGTTCAGGCAGTGAGCCTCCCTCTGCTGTGTAGGCATACTGCAGCTCGGACCTTGGATAGCCCAACCGAGCTTGGTGCAGACGGCGACAGGTCCTTGGGCTGAACCTCGCAGGATAGCACGGACAGGAGTTATGAGGTGAGCATTGTCGGAGCCGATTAACACAAGTGGCTGTATTTGATTGAATCCTTCAAGCTGCACTCGCTGTAGGTGATGATACTTCTCCTTTAAGAGCTCCACTGGGCATGACTGTTCAGCTAGGCTGAGCTGTTGGGCGGTAAAGGCACGCTTTATCTTGTAACGTATTTTCGGCTTGGCCTTTGGGGACATCTGGAAAGAGACATAACCTCCTTTGATATGGATCACATCTTGACGAATAGTACGCAGAGACAGAGTTTCCTCCTCCTGGATTAAGCCTAACGACTTGACAGCAGCAGGGAGTATAATGGTTTTCTCTGAGCCATCATCAAGAAGAGCATATGTGTCCAGAGATTTACTTTGATAGTGTAACTGGATGGGCACAACCTTCAGCATTACACGGCCAGAGTGACTGATAGGAGCCAAAAACACTCGGCTGGTGCTCACTGTCAGGATATTTGGGTCCCTCCTCTTCGCTTCAGCCAGGTCATGAAGCACTAATAAGTGCTGTTCTCCACAGGTGCTACACATCTTCTTAAGAGTGCACTGCTCGGGGGTATGTTTACGGCCACAGCGCCAGCATCTGGATTTTTCCTTTATCCAAGAAGCTACAGCTTTGAGGTCAAGCTTCTTAAAATCTACACAGCCACTGAGGTAGTGCTCTGTCCCTTCACAGTATGGGCAGTATGGCTTAAACTGCTTCTTCTTAGAGGAGGAAGAAGGATTAGTAATGTGTGCCTTAGTGTCTATCTTTGGCTGTGTTCGATCGGGATCTGAGCCATAATAGATGGATGTAGACTTACTCTGTGCCCTGTACCCGGCAGAGGCTCTGGGGTTGCCCCTCTCTGGGCGTGGTCTGTCTGAGAGCTGTGGCTGACTGGCTTGCCGTGATAACTGTAGAACTTGAGACTTGCGCTCGAGCCACCCGGAGAAGTCGTACATATTGTAGGTGCAACTGCTACCAGTGCGTATGATACCACGTGTGATGCAGTACTCAATGAAACTGTCTCTGTAGCTAGGCGGAAGCTTAGTGAGTAACCTGTCTACGTGTGACCCACACTGGAGCTCACTGGCTGCTACATCGTCCATAGTACTGAGGAGGCCCACTAGGCTGGACACCGCCAGGGAGAAATCTTCAAAGGCTTGAGGGTCACCTGCCTTAATAGGATAGCAGTTAAGTATAGCACTCAGTTCACTCTGGACTAATTGCCTGGGTTGCCCATATCTCTGCTCCAAAGCTCTCATTGCACTAGTGTAAGGAGTGCGGTCATGAATATAGCGTCTGGCCACTTGTAACGCACATGGATGCTCTAACTGATCTATCAGAATGTGATATTTATACTCCTCTGTGAGATGAGCATGTGGCCCAAGTAGGCTGTCCAGTCCTTTCTTCAGTAATACAAAGTCACACTCTCTACCTGATTTGAATGTCACCAGTCTAGGCTTCGGGATGCCATATGCAGATGCTAAGATCATCTCCATCAGGTTTGGCTGGGTGACTTCAGCTGCAGGACGTACTGCGTCTTGTGCAGTAAATGCAGCAGGCAGTGAGGGGTAGGCAGAGACTGATGGATATGCAGCAGAGTAGTAGCGGGCTGAATCAGGAGGTGGAGCTGCATAAAGCTGGCTATAATTCTGCGGCGCTGATACCCCCGGTGGTGGCTGATACAGTGACGCTGAGACTGCAGATAAGTCGTGGGAATGTGCAGAGAGTACCTGGGTGGAGCTGCCTGGGGGCTGCGGGTGTTGGTACCTCTGACTGTATAGTGGTTCAAGCCTCTCAAACTGTACTGATTGGGCTACTTGACTGACAGGTTGTAGAGCAGGCTGAATCACATGACTCATTCTGGGGGGCGGAGCAGGTAACGGTGCCGGCTGAATACCTGGATGGGCCACAGGGATCCTCAGCTGGTGGGCCGGCTGTGGCGCGGGCCAAGATGCAGACTGACCTGCGGGCTGAAATGCAGTATTCACCCTGGGCTGCAGTACAGGCGGTGTCGCTGGCGGCTGCTGAAGCACAGGTTGAGGTACTAGCAATGCTCCTGGCTGCTGTGCAGGTTGAGCTACAGGGTTCGGTGACAGCGGCACTGTCTGAATATTTGAAGTAGGTTGAATAATAGTGCTTAAAGGTAGTGGAGCTGACTTTGGTGCTGAATGGAGAATGGGGTTTGCATTTCGCAGTGGTGAAGATGCAATAGGTTCTACTGGCCTGAACAGGTTCACAGGCGTCCTAATGTCCTGCCTCACTGCTGGTGCCAGGATGTGTAGCTGATCAGTAGTATGGATGCTGCTTATGCCCACACTGCTATGCTGTGGTGTTTGGAGTAGAGCAGGAAGCGAATCGGCTCTATCTTGTTGTTGAGCATCACTCTGAGTAGGGAGAGGACTGGATGATTCACATGCTCGCTCCAGTCGTTCCACACGCTTGGTTATTGCACCACTGGTCTCCTTCATAGTGATTTGCATCTCATTCATTGTTTTCAGTACACTGCCCCAAGCTGCCTCCATTCTCTTCCATTTTCTCCTCTCCTTCTTCTTCTCCTTATCACATTCCTCTGAACTGCTGCTGCTTGAAGACTCTGTCTCCTCTGGATCAGGTAGGTCGTGCTCAAACTCCGCCAGATGTCCCGGAAGCTTTCTGCTCCTTCTTGGACGGGAACTATGATTTGGACTTTCCTCCTGAGGAACTTCATCTTGTGGAGTTGCCATCTTGTTGACTCAGCCAATAAACATCCGGCTCGAAGGACCACTTGTAAGAGACCGTGTGCGTCTGCGGCTGATTATGAATTGCTCATCAACTGAGTCTTCCTCGGTCAGAAGGAATAGGCAAATCCCATGTTGCAGTTTTGAGAATTTATTAATGAAGAGTCAGGTACATGGAGATGATGATGGTTTAAAGGTAACAAATAGGTGTGTTTGTGGGTGTGTGTGTGTGTGTGTGTGGTTATCTGAAACATAAAATACAATAAAATGTATATTAATAAACATGTATGCTATAGTTACATACAGATGCATAAAGAAATCACCCGCAGTACAACCAAAATCCACTAGGTGGAGCTCTAATGCTATAAATGAACTTGCATAAATGCCATACATCTCCAAATAGTGAAAAAGTGCCAGAAACAGGCGAACTATAAATGAAATATAATATTTACAGTTATTTCCAAGGCAATAACTAAAGGATATACAGTAGATGGCTACTTTAGAAGTGCATGTAGAGCGCTGTAGTGGGCCGCAGCAGTATAACAGTACTAGGGAATAACACGAGTATGACAACTTCGCCACAGAGCTAATAACTCTGCAATAAACGCGTCAATTATGCAAAAAAACATACTTACATCTTAAGGACGCACACAGCACTCATACACACAAGATTAGCGCAGGATTAATAAAGGATGGCAATTTTCTGCACTGTTAATGATGCTCTCATGTCACTGGATCACCCCAAAGTGAAAGTGCCTAGCGCAACCGCGATCGATCAAACTACAAACGAACACATGCATTATGGGTAACGTAGTCTATGTCAGGGCACGGACTTTTAACACTTGAGGTCATGAACGCATTAACTAATTGTTCCGCATTTGTCAATGAGAGCATATGGCGTAATTTAGATATATTTTTAAGATGGAAAAATGCGGTTTTACAGATACTAGACACGTGACTTTCAAATGAAAGACTGGTATCAAAGAGCACACCCAGGTTCCTAACCGACAACGAAGACTTAACAGAGCAGCCATCAAGTGTTAGACAGTATTCTTGGTTATTACATGTGGTAGTTTTTTGTCCAATAATTAGAATCTCTGTTTTTTTTTCTTCAGAATTTAGAAGTAGGAAATTACTAGTCATCCAATTTTTTATATCAGCTATATATGCATTCCATTAATTTTGTGAATTGGTAGGTTTCGTTAGGTTTTGAATAAATATACAGCTGAGTATCGTCGGCATAACAGTGAAAGCTAATGCCATGTTTCCTAATGATATCTCCTAATGGTAGCATGTACAGAGTGAACAGCAGCGGTCCTAGTACTGAGCCTTGTGGTACGCCATACTGAACTTGTGATTGATAAGACATCTCTTCATTTACTGCTACAAACTGATAACGGTCAGATAAGTATGATTTAAACCATGCTAGTGCAGTTCCACTAATGCCGACATAATGTTCGAGTCTATTCAAAAGAATGTTGTGATCAATAGTGTCAAATGCAGCACTAAGATCAAGTAACACTAATAGAGAGCTACAACCACGATCGGATGATAACAGCAAATCATTTGTGACTCTAATGAGAGCTGTCTCGGTACTATGGTACGGTCTAAATCCGGACTGAAAATCCTCGCAGATATAATTTCTTTCTAGAAAGGAACACAGTTGTGAGGATACTTTTTCTAATATCTTTGACAGAAAAGGCAAGATCGGCCTGTAATTGACTAATTTTGTATGATCAAGTTGCGTTTTTTTAACAAGCGATTTAATCATAGCCAGCTTAAAGGTTTTTGGTACGTATCCTAGAGACAAAGATGAATTAATGATATTAAGAGGAGGATCTATGACATCTGGAAGCATCTCTTTCAGTAGCTTAGTCTGGGTCTAACATACATGTTGTCGATTTAGATGAATTAACGCGTTTGCAAAATTCTTCCTCTCATATAGCAATAAATGAATAGAATTTTTCCTCAGGGAGACTACAATGCACTGCCTGATACGATACTGTAGTAGACGGTTGCACAGTTATCATTTTGTCCCTGATATTATCAATCTTATAAGTGAAGAAGTTCATAAAGTCATTACTGCTGTGTTGCTTGGAAACTTCTGAGTTTAAAGCTTTATTTTTCGTTAGTTTAGACACTGTTTCAAATAAATA
Source organism: Phoxinus phoxinus (assembly GCF_949152265.1). NCBI lineage: Eukaryota > Metazoa > Chordata > Actinopteri > Cypriniformes > Leuciscidae > Phoxinus > Phoxinus phoxinus. The sequence goes on along the minus strand of NC_136886.1, from coordinate 27,189,230 downwards.
CCTAGGATTATGTTTATTTTCTTCTAATAGGGTTGAAAAATAAGCAGATCTAGCAGCTTTTAAAGCCTCTCGTATGCAATCGAGCTCTCTTTCCATGAGATCCGAAATACCTCTAGTTTTGTTTTTTTCCAGTTTCGCTCCATTTTTCTGGCTGCTCTCTTAAGGGCCTGAGTGTGCTCGTTGTGCCACGGCGTTGGACTATTTTCTTTAATATTCTTTAAGCGCAACGGAGCAACTGTGTCTAAAGTGCTGGAAAAGAGAGAGTTAAAAGTTTCTGTTGCAATATCAAGTTCTTCTAAGCTATCCGGGATGCTGAGATGATGAAACTGATTAGGAAGATTATTGATAAAGCAATCTTTAGTGGCAGAAGTAGGTCTAACATATTTATAACACGGAGTCGGCTTTGCAGCCTTGCCTAAATTAAGTTTACATGAGACTAGATAATCATAATGATCTGAGATGTCATCGCTCTGCTGCAGTATTTCAACAGCATCAACATCTATTCCATGTGATAGTATTAGATCTAGAGTATGATTACGACAATGAGTAGGTCCTGACACGAGTTGTCTAACTCAAATTGAGTTTACAATGTCTTTAAATGCCAATCCCAAATGCATCTTTTTCATTATCTATGTGTATATTAAAATCACCAACAATTAGTACTTTATCTGCAGCCAATACTAATTCTGATAGAAAGTCTGCAAATTCTAGTCTGTATGGTACCCTGGTGGCCTGTATACAGTAGCCAGTACAAATCTCAAACGTTATTTATAGTTTACAATATATATTTTTACATTAAGCCAACACTTCAAAAGAATTATATTTAAAACTAGATTTCTTAGTGGTTTTGAAAATATTACTATAAATTACAGCAACACCTCCTCGTTTGCGTTTCAGACGAGGTTCATGTTTATAACTGTAATCTTGTGGGGTTGACTCATTTAAAATAATGTAATCGTTTGGTTTTAGCCAGGTTTCTGTCAAACACAGCACATCTAGGTTATAATCTGAAATCATATCATTAACAATTATTACTTTTGGAGTAAGAGATTGAATATTCAGCAACCCAAGCTTTATCATTTGCTCATCTGTATTATATCTGTTTTTTATTTTATGAACATCAATACATTTTTAACCTTGTTTAGACGTTTTTTTGGATTTCCAAATTCGGGGAACAGACACAGTCTCTATCTGATGATATCTAGGTGAAAGAGTCTCTATGTGATTATCAATAAGTTGACAACATTGTTTTGACATTGCTTTAACTAATCAAAATAAATAAAGCAATTTTCTACTTTTTTTTATAAGTTATACAAGATAAAACTTTTTAAGTCAGTTTAATGTAATTTACTGTAAATTGAAATTACTTAAGAAACCAAGTTGATTATACTTAACATGTAAGGCAGCATCTTTTTTCTTTCTTTTTTTTTACAGTGAAGTTAGTAGAATGTCTAAAGTTGACTATTGAAATAAAGTGTAACCAGATATTTTTTTATGCTTTTGAAGGAAATCTCTCATGCTCACCCAGACTGCATAAATGCAGTGTCAAAATGTCAAAATGCAGCAAAAACTGTAATATTGTGACATAATATTACAATTCATTTTTGATAGCAAATCGAAATTTGCTGTTACATTTGAACAATTTAATGTGCCCTTGCTAAATAAAAATATTCATTTCTTTGTGTGTGTGTGTGTGTGTGTGTGTGTGTGTGTGAGTGTGTGCGCGCGCGTGTGTGTTTATTTAAATAAAACCTTATATTTAAATAGACCATTGTAAAGTATATTTTTGAGTATTTAGTTGAGTACTGAGTTCAGTTGTGCTGAGATCTATCCATCTTTTTGACAGTGGTTTATTTGCAAATTTATTTTTGCAACAGCCTATTGTTATGATACAATGGTTCATGTTAAATAAGCATTGATGCAATTATGTATTTTCTTTGCAACAGTAATTTTCGTCCCTTGACGCAACATTCGTGAAGCTTTGCCAAGGACTTCCAACAAAAACAACTCGCCCACACAATGGTTAGATAATGTGAACGAGGGGGAGTCATCAATGAAGCTTTTGATGATTTCATACAAACATGAATGATGATAAAGATTGGATCAGAAACTGACTTAAATCAATATCCTTACAGATCAGCTACTTTGGAAACTTTTTGGCAGGTGTACTATAGTGGCATCGATCATGTCAGTGATACCTAAGGATGCTCTCATCTTACATTGCACATTTTTCACTTCAAATCTGCAATGGCAGTTTGTTGTCTCTTACCTGGCTGGCACACCTGTTCTCTTATTTCGTGCACCAATTTCTGTTCTCTTTCCCCTCATGAAAAAAGACACCATCCATGCATTTTGTTCTTCCTTGTGGCCTTTCAGATCCCAGGAGAACATTCCTGATGAGACTCAATGGGGATTACGCTTGTTCCACCCACCTGGCACAATTATCAATAAAGTCTCAGAGCTGAGAGATATATTTATATAAGCCCTGAATATAAGCTCATTCAGCACCTTCAGGATTCAGCTTGTATGCACAGGGCAAGTCAGGGCACATGTGCGTGTTACATGTGTGTGTGGTTTTCACTGGGGATGAGCTTATCAGAAGGTTTCATAAGGTAGAACAATATTTAACCCTACAGCATCACATTTGATACACACATTTCTAAGGCCTCTAAATTATCAACACGATCAAAACCTAATTGTACACAATCTACACGGCTTCTGTTGTCTGATGGATAGTTTATACTTTTTTAGATGGTAAAATGCAGTCTGTCATTCTTAGAAGAAAAGGTTCTATAGGCGCTTCGTATTTGGAACCCCTAAAAGGTTCTACACTCTTAGAAAAAAAGGGTTATTTCGGGTTCTATATAGAACCATAGGGTTCTTTACTCAACTCCAAAGAACCTTTTATGCTAAAAAGGTTCTATAATGACAAGAAAGAACCCTTTCTTGGGTTCTGTATAGAACCTTTTAGGGGTTCCAAATACGAAGCGCCTATAGAACCTTTTAAGGTTCTGTATAGAACCTTTTCTTCTAAGAGTGTGGCTTATAATTCTAAAAAGACCCCCCACTTCAGGATGAGGTATATTTCTTTTTGCTGTGAAATCTTTACAGAATTATATAAGGTAAACATTCAAATAACTTTTATATTGTTAGTAATATAGATTAATACTTACTGGACTGAAGCAACTTAGGTTTACTTGATTATCCAGACATCATCTTTTAGAAAAATCATGACGGATATAGATATAGATAGATATAGAAGATATAGAGCAAAAACTGATATTTAGTAGACTGGTATAAAGATATCATTAATCTATATTACAAGCTATCAGAATTTTAGGTCATATCAATTACAGCAACTACACCAAATGCTTAGTTTGGGTCTCTGAACTGTTATTGACTATTATTTCATATGATTGCATATCAGGATTTATAGGGTTACGTAAGATTGTTGCTGTACCATGAGGCTTTATGAAATAAAAGGGAAAACAGGTATTTCATACCTTTTTATCTATTTTGGACCACTATTTTTGGGAGAGATATAAAAAGAATGCACTTATCAATTATATTATATTATATTATATTATATATTAAATGTTGCTGCATTGCTGCATGTCAATTGGTATGTGAATGACAGACTGACACAATCACAACAAGGACTGATTTGTGTGGGGTCATCACTTCCTGTACCTTCTCGAACATCATTGCCAGAGTGTTGCCATGGCAGCCAGCAGTGGCAGTAACAGCAGAGCCAGAAAAAAAGAGTGAGAGATGCTGGCAGCTGGAAAGGAGTGGGAAGAAGGGGAACGTCTGGTACTGTTCAGAGCACCGAATAGAACAGAAAGTCAAATGAGAGCATAAATGGGGACAACATAATGCTGGGTGCAAATCTGAGAGAAAAAAAATATACAACTGTTTACTATTGTAATATATTTTAAAATGTATTATTGATGGCAAAGCTGAATTTTCAACATCATTACTTTCATCAGTGTCACATGATCCTTCGGAAATCATTCGAATGATTTTGTGCTCAATAAACATTTCTTATTATTATCATTGTTGAAAACATTGAAAACAGTCATATTTTATTATTTTTGTGGAAACTGTGAGACATTTTCCAGGATTCTTCGATTAATTTATTTGAAATTATCAAATAATTTATTTGATAGATAGATAGATAGATAGATAGATAGATAGATAGATAGATAGATAGATAGATAGATAGATAGATAGATAGATAGATAGATATTTAAATCAACCCATGTATGTTTGATTATATTGACAGAGCTTTGATGTATTTAGAACACAGAATAGAACAGGAACGTGAGAACATGAGTGGGGACAGTATAGTGATGGATGTATAGCAGAGGAGATGTCAGATGAGATCTCGGGCATGTGATTTTTGGGGGCGGTGGGTGATGGGCATGTTAGGTTGGTGGTAAGAGGGTGATTTGAGTTGTTTACACCTGATTAAACTCTCCTGATGAAAAGACTTGAGTAATGGCTGCTATTATTAGCATAGCAACAGGTGCAGTGTTATTTAAAAAATGTGCAGTGGCCTCATTCAAGTCTAAACCAGGTCAATGAGTTTGCATCAGCATCCTTAGAAGTCAGCACCCACCCACCCATTCATATATATTATAAGTATGATGTATATTACAATGTTGATGAACTATATGCCTTTCTCCTAAGTTGCTCAAAACGTTTGTAAGGATGCTGATTTTTAGAAGGCATTTGTCTGACTGAGATGGCGAACGGTAACATGGTTTGTGTAACGTTATAGCAACACATTAGCAGTTTGATAACATATGAAACAAAAGGCTAATCATATTTATTAACGTTATGCGTCCGACATTGTAGAGAGCGATGCATAAAACACATTACCATTCAGCGCAGCATGTATAATGAACTCTTCCACGTCTTCTTCTGAATTAGTTTCTGGTTCAAACATATATGGCTGAATTAAACCAGTATTTACAGTGTTTACTACGTTAAAGTTGACCGTGTGGATCAGGTATTCTGAGCTGATGTGAGTAGTGTGGAGGCGGGGCTAATTTGCATATTCATGCATCCGCATTTACTAAATGAAGTAGGCTAATTGTGTTGAGTTACATTCAAGCTATGTTATGGCGTAAAAAAATGTGACTGCAGGGGGACTTATCTGAATAGCCCCACTTGTAGCTGAATTGATTTTGTTTCATAATGATGAGTTTTGCAACACATTTAACTTAATTGAAACAGCATTGAACAGAGCTGAATAATGACGCCCCTAGGCCTGTATTCTGAAGAGCTGCTTCACAGCTGAAATTGAATTTCTATCTAAATGGATGATTTTATAACTTAAACACTGTCTGTTAATGTGAGGCTGCTTTGAAACAATCTGCACTGTAGCCTACAACAGCGCTAAAAAAAGAAGAAAAAAAGAAAAGTGACTTGACTTGGATTGATCACGGTCAAATCCCATAGTTTCTCCATGACATTTTGACATCACAAACAGAAATTTACTGAAGCTGTTATGTTACTGAATTGAATGGCTAGTTGTGAATTTAACTTGAAATGATATAGAAAACATTTCCTAAAAAAAAAATTCCTTTCTCTTTTTTCGAACAGCGTAAAACGCCCGAACGTTTCAATGCACAAATCAAGGGCGCCATCTTGTGGCAACATGAGAGACTAGCTTTTCATCTTCTTCTTTTCCCCTTATTAATTATGTATTTGCTACGTAATTTATTAATTCATAAAATAAACAGTAATTTCGTATGTTTATGTATTTTATGTGGGTTTTTATCCAAATAGAAATGCAAACATTAGCCTAGGCTAGGTTATAAAGTTGTGATCGTGATAACTGATACTAGCATTTCTCTATAGAAAGACATTTTTATTTTAACATTATAATACTTTTTCCCCTTTCTTTTATCTATTTAATGTAATTTTTAACAAAATACAAATTTTAATTTACGTTTTAAAATTATGGGTAATGTGGTCTAACACTTACTGTAAAGTCGAAGGTAACCAGCAGAGGGCGCTCAATGATCGTCTCCCGCGCTGCCAGCATGCTGTCTATTTGAATGGGCCCCTCTGATCAAAATACTAAATGTACTGGACCTTTGTAACCGATTGTGTTGTTGTTATTGTGCTGTAAAGCCGCTTTGCTGTACTTCAGTCAGGCGTGCTGGCTACATTTTCATATTCTCCTTAATTCTTCTTAATTTTCATATTTAACTTAATTCGATGAAAATCCAATGGAAATTTATGTGATGTTCAGAAACGGATGAAAAATACCTTGCAAGTAACGGTTCCACAACTATTAATGCTTTGTAAGTCTCTTGTTTGCTCTGTTACGTGGTTAGAAGATATCAGCACCGTGGACAGCTCTCGATGAATTACTTATTCTTAAAATATATGACCTTAATTTTATCTGACCAAACGAAGAGATTTAAACCAGCTATAAAGGCTAATATTCAAATAACCAATGCTGAATCGTCATAATAAACAAACGTTTTGAGCTGCAAAACAATTCAAGCACACAGTAGAAACACTAACAGCCATATCTCGTGCTTTTGTTTATTGAAAATAAAATACAATCCGACAAGAACAATATACATTCTATGTCTGACATTAAGGAAAAAAATAAAATAAGAAATAAATGAAACAAAAAACTAATCTAAAGATCTCTAATCTGAATTGAAATGTTAACAATATGTTAAATCTGTAAGTACAAAGGCTAGGATATAGCCTTATAAGCTGTATTCCATCTTGATTTGAAATAAAATAATTACACTCCAGTTTTTTAATGATCTAACGTTCAATTTTCTGGCACGGGTTTGATAAATTAAAGGAATGGCGACAAGCACACTCTTTTTTTCTGGAGTTTGAAAAGCGTTTATTGCCTTCTTCGTCTCATTTCATGTTGTCACTTGATTCTCACAGTAGCCAATGGGAGAAGAGCAGGGGCGGAGTTAGTGCTGAATTCTGCGGATTGATTGGATCTGATTGCTGTGGGCCTGGGTGCCGAACTCATTATAGTTCCTGTATTCTCCCTGACGTCTGTCTCTCTCAAAGATATACTGGTATCCACGGTAACCTGGAAACTGGTAGCCCACCCATCTGCCGTGAGATGAAGAAGAACATATTATTATTGAGATAAATCTGTGTGCAGAGAGAATAATACAAACATAACTTATATTGAGGTAAAATGGAGGATGACTTACGCTCCATTGTTGACTTTCATAGAAGGAACCTCCTTACTGCACCAGCCCATGGCTTGAAGAGAAGGATAGTCATCGCACATCTCAAACTTGCGTCCCATCATGTCCTCACACTCATACAGGGTGATTTTACTATCACTGTGTTTCTGGCGGTGAAAGAGGACACACACACACACAAAAGTATATTTTGAAAGGTTTGTAATTCAGATGCAAGATATCATGTTCATGTTCATTTGAATGAAATGCTATAAAATTCAAATTATGTAGGCTACACATTGCATTTCAGCAGAGTAGATTGTAAGCTTATTATTTCTATATCGTACAATGCCTTTATTAATATTACTATTGGTTTTGTGCTATTTCACAAACAAATTTGATTTGTACTCAACATGAAATGTAATTAATGAGACACTTAAATGCATTTAACTCACAGCGCATTTGATGGGTCTGAAGGAGAGCATGTGCTCAGTGCGGTAGCTGCTGTTTCCGCTCCAGGCCTGATAGCAGGGATAATCTCCTTTCTCCAGGATGAACTGCTGACCCTGAAACTCTGGGTACTCATAAGCCACCCAGCTGCAAAAAGTAGGATCAATGTTTATATTATCTCAAGAAAAAAAGGGAAAAAACCTATTAAAAATATTATAAACTACACAAACACACATACACACACACACACACATATATATATATATATATATATATATATATATATATATATATATATTAGTGCTGTCAAATCGATTAATTGCAATTAATCGCATCTCACAGGAAAGTTTGTAGACGGAATTAGCGATTACAAACTAATCGACTGTCAACGATTAATCACGATTAGTTGATTTGACAGCACTATATTAGCTATATTATCATATTATAACCATAAGTTATATATATATATATATATATATATATATATATATGTGTGTGTGTGTGTGTGCTGTCAACTCGATTATTCACAATTAATCGCATATAACATTAAAGTTTGTGTATATATATATATATATAAACTTTTATGCTATATGCGATTAATCGATTTGCCAGCACTCACACACAAACACACACACACTAACACACACACACACACACACATATATATATGTATGTATATATTATATATTTACAAACTAATTACTATTAGATTGTAAATATATATACATATTAATTTGCGATTACAAACTAATCGCAATTAATTTATTTATATATGAGGTTCTTTTTGAGATGTATATTAATATATCTTAAAAACAACCCCAACTTATTCATAATCACACACGTACACATGTAAGACGCTGATATCCGCAAAAAAATCTGCTCAAACACAATACTTACGGGCCATTGTCCACCTTGATAGAGCGGATCTTTTGGAAATGCCTGTCCAGAATGTTCGGGCACTCCAGCGTGAACTCGCAGCGCTTGCCCTGGAAGTTCTCCTCTTCCCACACTGTGATCCTCCACTGCCCCCTCTGCTCCATCTGCTCTCGCTGATTCATGATGGCCGCCTGTCTGCTCTCTCCAGCTACCGGCAACATTAAGGGATAATGTTAACAATACAACACCACCTGACAGATCACAAGCACTACTATCAACAACATTCAGACCTAACCTATAACCTCAGGCCATTACTGTTAGCGTCAAGTTGTCAAAAGCATTCTTTTTTTAGGTCACTTTAGAATAAACACATGTTGCTCTATTAGGCCATTTCAATGTAGCTGCGACAAGAGAAAGGTACCTAGGCCTATATCAGACATGATATTCACAAACTGATGCCTATCTTCTCTAAAACAACCAGTATATAGTTTGCAGTCATAGATAATAGGGGCCCCATGAATCCAGCGATGGCTGAAATGTCTCAATTCCAACATTGCTTTGAAAATTAATTTAGCAACCACCAGAAATGGGTGACTTTTCAGTCCATGGACAGATTCACAAAGGCCTCTATCTCCCATCATTCATGATGATCCATGATGATTGTGTCCAGTCAGCACGACTGAGCATCAGTTTATCCATTTTCACAGTTAAATCCGCTTTCATGAGGTTTGTTATGATGTTGATTTTGGCAGCATGACGGCGACCCATACTCACATGCTGTTGTGGGAGAGATTTGGCGTAATAAACGTTGGGGGTCGGTCCAATGCGGGGTGTTTATATAGCCGCTGTCTCTGCAGTTACTGCAGAATGTGCAGAGGGAATGCTAGCTCAGCAACATGTGTCAAAAGAGAGCTTAAGTCCTGTTATTGTCTAACGCTGGGATTCAATTTCTGACTCATCAAAAAAAACAAGGCCCATCCATACTGTTTAACCTTAATGTAGATTCATGGAGTCCCCTTAAAGAGATAGTTTACAGGGAAATGAAAATTATCTCATCATTTACTGCTTGTTTCATGCTTGAAAAAGCATGTGGTAATCCATGAGACAGACCCCAGTGGATGAATCAATGATGTGAAACGATAGGCGTCTATTTTTAAACTATTTTTTAAACTAAGTCATTGCTTCCAGTCTACTGTCATTTAAACAAAATGTGTCGGTCCTCTGTGTTTCCACGTTACTTCTGGCACGAACTTCACAATGAACTTAACATTTTGCTCCAGAAGACATCAATTCTTCCACTGGGCTGTTATGGATTACCGTCATAATCAATCGTGATTTTTCAGTCGTCAAGCGAGTGGCACCCATTCACTTGCATTGTATGGACTCATAGAGATTGATTATTTTTTCTAAAAATCATTGTTTGTGTTTATCTTGTGTTTAAAAGAAATTGATATACATCGGGTATGGCATCGGGATGAGTAAACGATGAGAGCATTTTCATTTTTGGGTGATCTATCCCTTTAAGAAATGGTGAAACAGTTGTCAGAAAGTTATTGTTCACATTATTTGCAATGCCAAAGGAAGCTTTTATTTCGTCCATTTTGCTTCTTGTCATTTATTGTCGTGTTTAGGAGAATCTGCAGGTAAAGATATCAACCAAGCAGTCAATCAATCTCAGCTAAAAGATATTTACAGCAACTGGATCACTGGCTAACATCTTGTTTTAATGCTGTTGTTTATTACAGAGGAACATCCATCCATGATGGGGTGTCCTCTCAGAGTTTCAGGAACATGATGCACTATTGTGCGAGTCCAAACAAAAGGTATTGTTGTTCCATGGCCCTCATCTTTTGTGGTGGTACAGCCATTGTAGCACCTACAGATGAACCCTGTTTCTTTTTTCTTCAAGCACATTCTAGCATAGGAAAACATTACAGTACATAATATGAACTCGCTAAAAGCTCTTGTCAAGAACAAGCTTCTAAAGTGCTTACAAAGGAGCTTTCAATAACTTTTGTGAGAGAGTACTGAAATTCACTCTAAAATAAGAAAGTAAAGCATAAAATGTTTAATATTCTAGGTATTGTCATCATTTTATATAATGTGTTGAATTATATTACTGTTTAGCATAACACCATTTGCAGCTATTATACATCTGTTATAGGTGTTTTTTGTTTTGTTTTTACTTTGTTTGTTTATTACTTATAAAGTAATTATATCACAATAAAGGTATCTTGAAAACTTTTCAAATGCCTTTTGTATAAATTTTGTTTTACCTTTATCTCAGACCCAGACATTCAGTAATATGGAGAGAGGAACCTTTTCAATATTTTTTGTGAAAATGATCACACTAAATGCGTCTCTGTAGCACCCAGTGTGTTTATCGTGTAATTTTTTACGCGAAAATTTGTTTTTACGTGCATAGGATACGCATGAGTTGGTTAGGGTAGGTTTAGTAGTGGTGTGGGGTGCGTGTGTATTATACGTTTGGGTAGAATTAGTGGTGTGGGATGCGTGTGTATCAAATGCACGCGAAAACTGCGTATCATATGCACGTAAAAAATCATTTTCGCGTATAAATTGCACGATAAACACACTGAGTGCTATACAGACGCATTTACGATCCCACTGCAGCACCTTAAGTACACTGCACATAATATAGTTTTTTTTATTGTTTATTTAAAATTCTACTGTACTTTGTTGCCAAGAAAATTTATGTCAACAAAGACCATGTTTGAGATGAAATATGAGACAATTAGATGTGCAAAGAAAAAATCAAGGTTAATATGTTAGCAGAATGTTTAATGTGTGTCATTTCTAAACAAACTGTTATTTTTTTTTCAAAATATACAAGAAGTATGATAATTATTTAACTGTGTTTATAGGTTGCATACAGTAAAATGCAGCTTTTCGCTCTCAGCTCTTAAAGGAACTTCAACTACCACTTCCATTATTCTCATCAAAAAAATTCTACTGAATACTGGTGGGAATTTTCTTTTGTAAATAAATAAATAAATAAAACTGTAATGCATATGTAGACTATTAGCCATTGTTATGACAGTAATTCAGTAAACAGGCCGCATGACTAAAAGTGGCTGAAGAAACTCTCAATTCATTATTGCATGTAAAAAATATACAAAACCATAAATTTCATGCCTGGTTTTTAATTTGATTTGCCATCATGTTAGTAGAACAGGTATCTTTTGAAAAAGCAGGTTCTCCTCCACACAAGCTTTCCACCACTATACCCAAAAAAAAAAAAAAAAACGAATTATTCAATTATAATTACTAACCAGACAGGGAGGGTTATATCATTACTAGTCAAAGTCTTATCACTCAACCAGCCAACATTGTGTAAAATACATGTATGATGACAGTGTATAGGTCTACATTTGTTTTTAGAAATGTTAGCAATGTTAGCATATATCATATAAACAGATTTGTGATACATTGTGATCATCAAAAAGTCAAACGTATGTTTGCTCATGGATTATATAAATAAGTGAGAGGTGTTTCTGTGCTTCTGGTGTGAGACAGATGAGTTGGTGAACTCAGTCAAGGCCGCAGGCTAATCACATCTCTCCTTGCATCACTACATCATTCATTTCACAGTAAAATTAGTCCATTTACATCACAGGCCAGCTTACTCTCTCTCTCACACACAGATAACCATTCAAAGTAGTTCAGTGAGTCAGCCAGGTCTTTATGAACCAGATTAAGATAGTTAGCAGGCTACTCTGTAACAATGTATAGTAAAAATTATTAGTAGTATAGCATGTACTGTAATTGCTTTCTTATTACCGCTGTTTTACCGTGAGAAGCATACACTCCACCCACTCTTGGAGAAAATCCAAGGCTGTCACATGTAGCTTGAATGTATTATATGGAGCTCAGTGTTCCAGCAGGACCATCACCTGCTTCTCACTTCCCCAGTCATTCAGCCATTACACAGAACAAACAGGTAGTGTTTACACATCTGCCCCCACTCCTGCTGTCTGCGTGCTACACCCTATACCTGTGTGTGTGATGAATGTTTATTAGTGTGTATCTCATTCCGTGTGTGAACGACAGGGTCAGATAGTATGCAAGCGCTGTGTGTGTGTGTGTGTGTTTGGCTCTTTCATAAATCCATCTGTTCCATGGTAACACTCTTCGTCTCCTGTTCTTTCTGCGTCTCTGTGAAATGGCATTAGCATCTCCATGTTGTCAGGTAGGCTCTGGAAAACAAGAGCTGTCTGGATGACGCACATCTCCAGGGGCTGTTGACCGGTCACCTGTCCTTGGAACTATATTCGGTGAAGTTTACACACACCTTGAATTTAATATCCTCCATACAGACACGCAGCACAACAGTTACACCAATTTCACTGCCAAATTTCTAATTTGCATTCTTTTTACAGATTCTATCTCTTATGTAAATGGCAATGCAACAGACAAAGAAGTCGCAGTGTGGATGTGTTTACTGGAATGGAAAAATAGAACAGAAAAAAGTAATTATAAAATTTAAATCAAATGAAATGAATTGTACACATATACAGTTTTATAGCAACCGCTTCCTTCTCCAAAACGTATAGTTTCTTTTATGACTATCGTTTTAGGATTTCCTCATAGACAAAACTATAGTGTCTTTTTCTGCTGGTAGGCTAGTACAAAGCTGAGGGCAAAAACCACCTGCCACATGTTCACTGCCACCATGGAAACTAATCCTGCTCTGTGTGTGAAAAACGGGTCCTGACAGCTCAAACTCAGACATCTGCAACACCAACAAATATGCTGTGACTCTCACTTTGTGTTTCCGTGACATGCTCGTGTTTGAAACAGTTGTTTAAAATATATTATTAATGATTATTATTATATATATATATACTGTATATATATGTGTGTGTGTGTGTGTGTGTGTGTGTGTGTGTGTGTGTGTGTGTGTGTGTGTGTGTGTGTTGTGTGTGTGTGTGTGTGTGTCGGATAGTAACTGCTTGCATTATGTACTCAGATTCCAAATATTAAGTACTTATAATTAGATTGTATTGCATTTTAAAATACTTGCAATCATAACTCTTAATACTAATAATATTTATTTTTCACATTATCTATTTTTATCATTTAATTACTTAATGCCCCAGTTTCACAGACAGGGCTTAGATTAAGCCAGGATTAGGCCTTTAGTTCAATCAGGACATTTAAGTAGCTTTTATAAACATGCCTTAGAAAAAAAAAAACATTGGTGTGCATCTTGAGACAAAACAATGGCAGTGACATATTTTAAGATATAAGTGCAAGTTGCTTTCAGTTTATACAGCTCAAACATGCATTTTAGTCTGGAAATATCTTAAACCTTGGCTGTGAAACCAGGGGGATAGCTTTTCATTCATCTCACAACCCCCAGTCTGGGAAACCCTGCACGTAATGTAATATTCAATGCACTTCATATTGTTGATTACAAAGAATGGAAAATATTTTCTTTCTCTTTATATTAATATGGTACAAGATCATCCTATTCTTATGTGATTAACGAGTTAGGTCAAAAGTTATCAAAATGTAGTGAGATTCTATATTACCATAAAGATTTAGTGTACCCAAAAATGAAAAAAAAAATTGTCCTCAGTTATTCACCCTCATGTCACTTTAAGACAAATGACAATATTTTAAATATAACTTGAGAGATTTCTGTCCTTCCACGTTCATAAAGAGACCGTAAAAATAATCCATTTGAATAGAGCGGTTTTGTCCAAATTTTCTGAAGACACATGATCGCTTTATGTGATGAATAGATAGAATTTTTCCTTTTTATTCACATATAAACATTGATCAGCGAACATAATCAGAAGCTCAACTGAACCTGCTTGACACACGAGAATGAACCTCATTGGTTCTCGCACGTCAAGAAAGCATGCTTGAGTTTCCGTTTACCATATCTGATGTGTGCGGTGATGAATGTTTATATGTGAATAAAAGCCTAAATTATAGCCTATGTTCGTCATAAAAAGTGATTGTCTCTTCAGAGAATTTGGACAAAACCACCCAATTCACATGGATTAGTTTTACGATCTCTTTATGAACGCTTTGAAGCGACATAGTAGAAGTTGCATGGACTGTCAATGGAGGGACAGAAATCTCTCAGATTTCATTAAAATATCTTCATTTGTGTTTGGAACATGAACGAAAGTCTTACGGGTTTAGAACAACATGAGGGTGAGTAAATGATAACAGCATTTGAATTTTTGGGTGAACGATTCCTTTAAATATGTAATGTACTGGATGTTACTAACTTTGTCACGTAATTTGGAATTAGTAACCGACTATAATTTGTACGTATACCCAGCACACACACACACAGTTTACATATATAAAAAAAATATATATATATTTTATTGCAGCTAGGATGCATTGAGTTGATTAAAAGTGGTGGTAAAGATATTTATAATACAAAAGATTTATATTTTGAATAAATGCTGTTCTATTGAATTTTCCATTTATCAAAGTATACTAAGAAATGTATCAGCTTCCACAAAAATAGTA
This sequence comes from Phoxinus phoxinus, assembly GCF_949152265.1. NCBI lineage: Eukaryota > Metazoa > Chordata > Actinopteri > Cypriniformes > Leuciscidae > Phoxinus > Phoxinus phoxinus. The sequence continues at coordinate 27,174,204 of NC_136886.1, read as the reverse complement.
AGCAGCACAACCGTTTTCAACATTGATACGAAATGTTTCTTGACAAATCAGCATATTCTAATTATTTATGAGGGATACACTGAAGACTGGAGTAATGGCTGCTGAAAATTCAGATTTTGAGAAAATGTGACTTTTCAAATGTATTGAGTGTCCAAATGTTTTGGAGACACCGTCTAGAGAGCTTACTGTAAATGTGTACAAGTCCATGTATACAAGTAGGCGTGTTTGCGTTCGCTTGCCAGATACAATCGATAAACAGCTCGAACAAAACACTCATCAAAATTGCTTTGGGCGCATTGAATGTTGACCTCAATATTCCTCAGTCTAAATTGGTGATATTGAAGAAACGTCTATGGCCAATCACAGGCTGTGAAGCCGCCCAAAGGCACTTGCATATTTCATTAGTGGTATTGTAATGGTCTTTGGCTGAAACACATGGCCTCTGGAGCCTCTTTAGTCGCAGTAGCCTTCAGCATCATCAGAGCAGAACACCAAATTATGATCTAATAACAGCCCTCCGATCGCACATCTGCTACAAACCACGTTTCTCTTTCAGCTAAACGGCTTGTTTTATTAGTATTCTTGTGTAGTCCGTGAGCTTTGTGGTAGTGCTTAATAGAAACAACAGATGTGAAATAAAACAATGTGCCTCACACTAACAGTTAATATAATGCAGCTGCACGGTAAATAAAGAAAAGAAAACACAAGAGGCGTTCTATCATGATGCACTGCTAACCTAACAACAGCCAGACGTCGAATGGCTTTATGTGCGTGTTATCCAGTCGAGTTAATGTTAATTTATTTGAATGAATTTGACTTGAGAGATAGAGGCCATGCGACTCAATGTGAGCCTGTGTGAAACAGCCAGGAGCAGATGGTCAGGCTGATGGAGAGGGAAGAGAGAGTCCAGGCTCCTCTAGTTAATGTTTTACATGTCACCTATTAGTGCAGATTACCCATTACCCATTCTGCACATCAAACTCTCCACTGACTTCTAGATTTCCATAGCAATCATATGCTTCCACAGTTACCAGGCTAATAGCGTACGTGTGATAACTCAACATACAAACACTGAAGGGTTAAGAAGGATTTTATTTTGCCATTACATCACTGCAGCATGTGTGAGAAGAAGTGTACTCATTTATAACCAGCACAGAAGAGAGGAAGTGGAGAGCTCGACAAACATTGTGTTGGATTATAACAGGCGATATTGTAAATCATGGTCATTTCAGAAGGCAGGTCAATCAATAGCTCACTCATTTTTCTATGGATATCTCACATTTATGAAGTTTGGGTTCTTTTTTTCCATTCCAAACATAGCAGTTATTCATGCTTCCAATCCATAAAATGTCACACGAGTTCGGCAACTGAAGAAGTTCTGCACTTGCTTAACGCGAGCCGAACGAACAAAACTGAATCCATATGTATTGTGCGTGTGGCTCAACGTAGAGCAAGTGCAGCTTTATCCATCGAAGTTCTGGAGGCACACCGCGATAAACTCCAGCAACTACTGTCAAAAACTTTGAATCCAATAGATTTCATTTTTCAGGTGTTCCCTGCCATTTACCTGCAAGTAAGAAAAGTAAAATAAGTAACAGTTTAATTAAATTGGATATTATAGCATTACAGTACATTTTTGGATGTATTGTTACAATTATGTCTTTGTTTCAATCAACTTATCTTTCCTGACAAGTTTTAATTTGATTTCTTAGCAGTAATTACATTCAAACTGGTTGAAACGGCAAATAATTTCCCACTGCATGATGTAAGTTTGGCACTACTTTCAATTTTTTTTTTCACAATGCATGTTTCCTTCCCAATCCCCCAACTTACAAAATAAAAAAAAGGCTTTATAATAGATTGTAGTTTGTGTGTTTATTGTATTGATATCAAATTGCAATTAATTTGTAAAATAGGCTATATTCTGCACAATGCAAATAGTTTAATAAAATAAAAAATGCATGTTCCATAATACATTTATGTATGGTCTGAGAAAATCCCTTTAAGTTTTTTTTGTTTGGTTTTACCTGTCTGGCTCACCCCTGTAGTTTCATATCCAGGTTGCTCTGATGGAGGCCTCAGTCGACATGCTCGTTTCCGTACCTGCGGGTCCTGTGAATCAGCCTTGGCCAGTGTCGGGTTTTTATAGTCGACAAAAATCATGCCCCCTCTCCTTTCCCCGCAGCTGTAAAGGTGCTGATCTCTCCACGCACCTGTCGCACTTTACACAGGTCTAATGTTGACCGAGGGGCGGGGTGATGATGATGATGATGATGATGATGGTCGTGCTGAAGTGTGGTTTGGGCCTCCAAGGCTTTAGATGCAAATGTCCTTTTACTTCCACGATTTAAGATCTGATATACGGATATTCTATACGGACCATCCGTGGTCGTAAGCGGTACACGTGTTGAATCATACAGTGAATCACGATGACAAGGAAGGGCTTGCTCTGTTTAACGTAGGGCGGGTATAATTTGCACAAAATTTACATGACACTTGCAAATGTCTCTATTTTTCCTGATTTAGATCAGACGCTGAAAAAGATAGTTACACGATGGACGTCTACCTACAGTCTACTTCTTTTTGTAGGTTAGCTAACGTTAAATGTGTTGAGCAAAATAAACTCAGGTTTCACTTCTGAGTAGAATATAGCCTAACATCAAATATGAGTTATTGTCCATTAGGCCTATCACATAAACAATTGAAGTTTACCTCAGGTTAAATACGTAACTCTTCTAAATTAGATTATGTGTAGGCTAACATTCAAAACCTACATTTTATGTTCTCGCTTCAATGGTTGTTTCTGCTCGGTGCTTGTTGCAAGAATATGGCGCCACCCTGTGGTGAAGGATGGAAACGACATGAGTTTCTGTGAGTCCATGTGACACCTGTTTATATAAAATGAAAACGTGTATTTTAAGAAACACCATTGTATAGCATAAAAGAACATTGTTTGTTGGATGTCCATAGGCCTACTGATATACACTACCGTTCAAAAGTTTCGGATCAGTAAGCTTTAATGTTGCAATAAATGCATTTATTTGATCAAAAATACAGTAAAAAAAATGTAATATTGTGAAATAATATTCAGAATATTACAGCTGTGTACATTTTTTCAGGATTATTTGATTCAAAGTTCAAAAGAACAGCATTTATTTGAAATATACATCTTTTGTAGCATTAGCCTATAAATGTCTTTACTGTCACTTTTGATTAATTTAATGCATTCTTGCAATTTAATGCATAATAAAAGTATTAATTACTTAAAAAAAAAAAATTTACTGACCCCAAACTTTTGAACGGTAGTGTATAATGTTACAAAACCTTATTACCGATCCCAAACTTTTGAATACAGTGTAGTGCCAGTCAAAAGTTTGGAAACATTACTATTTTTAATGTTTTTGAAAGAAGTCTCTTATGCTCATCAAATCTGCTTTTATTTGACAAAAATATAGAAAAAAACAGTAATATTGTGACATATTATTACAAATTAAAATAAAGATTTTCTATTTTAATATAGCCTATACTTAAATATATAATTTATTTCTGTGATAAAAAGCTGAATTTTCAGCATCATAATGCAGTCTTCAGTGTCATACGATCCTTCAGAAATCATTCTAATATGCTGATTTATTATCAACAGTTAACTGTAAATTCTGTATGTGATAGTTTCCCAAAATGAAAATTCGGTCACATTTTACTCACCCTGTGGTTTGTTTCAAACCAGTCACCATTCACTTTCAAGCCATTTTTTTCTCTCTTCCATACAGTGAAAGTGAATGAAGGCTGCCATGCCATAAAGCGTAACATTCGTCAGTGTTCTATTTTTGGGTGAACAAATCCATCCTGCAGCTCCCCTGCGTCTCTTTACCTCACGTACATGCTATAAACCTGTTATCCAGCAGGTGGCAGCAGTGGTGTTGCACTTTCTTCGTCAAGTTGCTCACGTCATTATTTTCCTTCGTCTGTTGAAATGTTTGGCTGGAATATTAATGTGAGAATAATAACAACGACATATAATGATATTTACGGTATATAGCCTATTCAATGACATGTATTTGATAATGTCTGATGAATGAATAAGCGTAGCCTACTTAGGTTTTGAATCCACGTGATTTGTACCAGTATTAATAACAGTTAGGCTAAATGAAATGTTCCATAATCTGTAGCTTAATGTAAAAGTATCGTTTTGTAGTTGTTTTGCATTTATTCTCTTGAGTCGATATACAGTTCATTACAGAGATGTTGTTTGTTAGATGAGGACAACTAAACGTTTTATTTACAGACACTGATTAAATACTGGTTTTTATCAGATTTTCCACCAGACTACCAAGAGTAGCTTTAGAGATTCCCATTAATCGAAATGAATCCCAGGGATTTGCGTCTGTGTTCATTCAAATTCACGATCCTCCACTAGTAGCACTCTCGTGCCCTACATCTTCCCCTGACCCCGCCTGCTCGGGCCAGTACGGTCCGCCCCAGACTGAGTAGGTAACAGCAGTATTTATGTGTTTCGGCATCTTCCTGATCAGTGACTGTCATCCCACTGAAGTCACTCCGCAGCATGCTATAAAATATTGTGCTTGATCTGTCTCAGGGTTCACAGATGTAAGGCAATAATCAGTGCGTGGATTAATTGGCAGCACCCACGACCAACGAGAAGCCGACAGGGAGTCGAGGGAACCTCGGGAACATCTCCGGAGAGGTTTGTCAGGACAAACAAGTGCTTTATATTTCCCGAGAGAGCTCAAGTGTGCAGGGCTTGATCGATAGGACTGGAATGTGGCAGTTTCGCCGGAGATTAGACTGTCGGACGAGCGAAACCAAAGCACGGGACCGGGATCTGGGAGAAGCAGGATGCTGAACCGCGATCAGGGTGAGTGCATATGGCCACGTCTGGACGCTTTTGTTCAGAATAACATGAGAATGCCAAACGCGGATTTGGTTTTAGCATCCAGGCACTGTCGTTCATGCTAGAGACACGCGTGTCATTGTAAATGTCTAGCATAGGGGGATTTGCATGCGTGTTATGAATGCGATCATATCAAGAAAATGATGTCGTGGCCTACTTCGCTCGAGATGTCTCATCTGCTCCCAGTCCAAATGAGTGTGTGCATGAGAGTTACAAGATATGACACTCTTAGTGTATGCTTATAGATATATAATTCTCTATGCATGTGTGTTGTTCATATCTGCGGGTAAAGTGATTATGACTTCTGTTAACCTGCAGCAGAAGGGCATTGGCGTGCCAGACGAGACAGGACTTGACACACACACTAACAAACAAACTTGAATACGACAGCCTCATGAACTTAGACTTGCTTTTTGTGTTGGCTTGTATGCTATGTGATTGTGTTATAGTTTAATTTATATTATTTTAGGTTCGTATACGATACAAGTTTACTAAACATTTTCTTGTCCCAGAGAATGTACAATGTCTACATTATTTAGGCTAATGGAATTGGGATATGTCAAACTATTTCATTGATTTCTTGGAGAACTGATAACTTTTTTTTATTGAATACATTTTCCCCAAAAAAATGATAATTCTCTCATCATTTACTCACCATCATGCAGTCCCAGTTGTAGCCAATGACTTTCTTTATTCTGTGGAACACAAATGGAGATTTTTCTGAAATCTGAAAGTCCTTCAAAGTTGACGCTTAAAAAACCAAGCGAAATGGAACACAACTAATCCAGATGACCCCAGTTGATTAATCATTGTCTTCTGATGCAAAATTATAGGTGTGAGGAAAAATAAAATACTAATATACAAACCATCACTTTTGGCCAACTGTCAGCGCGCTGTGAACGTCAGCATGTTGTGCAACTCGTGCGAGAAGTGATGCGGAAGCTCAGAGGACCGTCACTTCTCGTGCGAGTTTCACATAGTCAACTTTGTGGGACCTGTATTATATGACCTCGCAGAGATGGATTATTTTTGTAAAAATCTCCATTTGTGTTCCACAGAAGATAGTCATATGCAACCAGGGTGGCATGAGGGTGATTTTTTTTTTTGGGGGGGGGATGGAGTAGCCTATATCCCTCCAAGAAACCGGAACAATTTTTTTAAATTCCGGAATTGCTTTACACTTTTCATGACGATTGGTTTGTTTCCTGCCTTACTAATAAATGTTACTAGTCTACAACACCACAACTACTTCCAGAATATAGCAGCTACACAGTGCAAAAAAATAGTGTGAACAGGGACCCAAACTCATTCTTTTTATGAATTGGTTATTTTTAGTAAAGCAAAAACAAAGAGCACGAGAAGTGTAGTCTGATTCCAGATCAAATGACTGTGAGAACCAGTATCATTAAATTATTTCTTTTAGACTTTCTTTGACATATTTTTACAAACAGTGCTTTTCTTAGGAAGAGCCTGTGATCTTGATCAGTGTCATTTACTGTACAAGTAATTTGGCTTCTCACATAACCTCTTCTGTGATCTTCGGTATGTCACCTCACCGCTATCATATCGTGATATGTCATACAGTTTGTTTGCTTCATCTTATCACCATGTTCTCTTTAGGTTCTTTGTTAGGTCTAACTCTGATCCCATCAGAGTTCCCACACATTATGGACTTTGTTGATGCATGCTACGAAAAATGTACGTGCCATACCAAATATTTTTCATTGACAAATGACACACACTGGAATCTGTCCTTGTTTTGTGCTGTGTGAATGGCCCCTTACAGACTTACTTACTCCCTTCCAGATTGCTTTAAGCAGTTGGTGACTATCAGCATGTGCACTGCCAGTTTTATTCGTGTGATGTTGTCACTTGGCCTTTAGCCTGTGCGTACGTTCCCTAGGAACATTTGGTATTGGCACATGTCACCCATCGATTGCAGTGGTACAGTAAAGCAGCAGTGGCACAGCACAAATGCCCCCAGGGCAGTCCCCATCGTTTGTCCTGCGTGTCAGCACACATCAAATCTGTTAATTCATCATGGCTGGAGACCTATTCCAATAAAATCTGTCACATTTTAGCAGAGCTATCATGTGACACCGACAGATTTGAGTAGTTTGGATGGGAGCTTGTGATAATTGCTATGGTTAGGTTACATTAGCAATAGCAACTGGTATATTAGATTATGCCTTGGTCTGCTGTCAGGTGTTAGTATAATTAATGTTAATAAATTATTAATTTGTATTGATTTGGCTTGTCAATATGGACACCAGATTAGGGATCACACTTAAGTGAGTTAGCATCAATACACACGTGTAATTTCAATCACTGCAGTGGAGTTTTAAGTCACGGTCCCGTTTACTGTTGTTTGGTGACTTTTTGTCATTGAGTCAGTCATTGAATCCACACAACTGTGAATTTCGTGGGATGGCCCTCACACATTTCGCATTGGATTCAAATTGACCACGCAGTGTTGATTGGTCATTTGCTGGGTTGATGAACAAAAAGCTGCATGGTTTGAAAGTCACATTGTGTGAGCTGTGCTTCTTAGATGCTTCTTTGTTATGCATTTAACCAAAACATATGTTGCCCATGTGACGGATGTTTGGACCGCCATAATTTGATGCATATTGTTGATCTAAACTGCAGATATTGATGTGGTTTAGCTCTTTTTACGCTGGCTCAACTTCCATGAACACAGAAACAGAGCAAGACTTTCCCCCGGATGCACTGTATGATGAACAGACCATTCATTGTCCTTCGGGCCTCTAGCTGTTTGGTCAAATCCTTCGTCTTTCGTCCTAACTTGTGTGTGTGCCACATGGGGATCCTTTTGTTCCATGTCCAAATCACCAAAAGACTTGCATTCTTTTGATGTCCACCAACTCTGACAGATATATGACTCACAGACCTTCTTGTGATGGGATGTTTTATTATTTTAGGCATAAAAAGTCAGTGCAGAGGAACAAGAAACTTGTTGCTTTGTTTTGGGAAGTCCCGATCAGTCTGTATGTTTAACCCCATGTTACGATACAGTTGTATTGGTTGCAGAACAGATTATGTGGTAATCTTAGCATGTTAGTGTATTGGTGTTGGAGGATATATGTACTAAGTGTTACAGGGTAATAAATAATGAACAAAAATATTGATTAATGGTGTGTGCAGTTAAGTCACAGGTGGTTAGGTGGAGGCATTCCTTAAACCTTGAACGGACACAATAGAAGTGACCTGGAAAGACTTGAGAGGTGCTACGGGGTTGCAGCTAAAGAAAAGACAAAGGCGTACAGAGAGGGTGGAGGCGTGAGATCATAATACTATTAATCCACTCAACACAAGCCACATGTACTGCAGAATCTTTACTGCAGAATACCAGCATGCACAAGCATTTCACCATTGCGTTATGAAAACAGTTATTGTTATTGAATGGGACATTTCTGGAACTAGTCTGTGCATTCTTATAAGTCGTTCATGAAATGACTAAATGGACATGGGTAGATGGCATGTTTCATTTGATGCGAATAAAGGCAAGGCTTTATTGTTGAGAACCTTAGTGTAGATTTTTCAGCCAACAGGACATTGAAAACTTTTCAATCCATTTAATTCTCAGTGGCCTTAAAGGGATAGTTCAACCAAAAATGGAAATTCTATCATAATTTATGCACTCTGACCATCATTTATTCCAAAACTGTATGTTTTGTTTCTTATTTGCCTCAATATGTTATTAGTTGGCTTGACATGCAATAAAATGAAACAGAATAATGTATTTCAGTCTGATTCAGAATTAATGAATCCTTAAATAAACTGAGTCCGCCAGGGATCTGATGTCCTTGTGTATATTAGAGTAGTAGCCCCATCTAGCCTGTCATAGTTGATCAAGTCTGTTTACTAGAAAACTCTTCCCTAGCTGGCTGTGATATTCAGTGGTCTGAGCAATGCCATAACTTATTTCTGTTGAGTTATAGTAGAATAGCCACACAATCTTTTGTTTAGCTCTCTGTCAGAGTCAAGCCATAATTGTAGTGAAATCTGGTGTGGTAGTCTGAGAGGAAAGCCTGTTTCTTTCTTTTTCCCCTCCTTTTTTCCGTGTCGGGTATATTTCCTGTGCGTCGAATCTGTAACCTCATCTCGTTCGCCTGGATGATCAGGTTAAATTTTTTAGGATTGTCCCTGGGCATTTATTTGAAGACCAGATATAAATCAACAGAATGTCTATCATTGCTACTTAGGGACAAAGTAATCACCAAACTGGAACTGGACACATTTTTGTGCCTTGATAACCATGCATCAGCATAAAGACGACACATAGATTTATTAACTGAACCTTTACTTGTTGTTGTTGTTATTATTAACAACATCTTTTCAGGTGGTTCCCTTTTGTTGCACATGAGCCTCTGTTGTTTTACATTGATGTGACCTCACTGTAGTTGGTCTCATGTGACCACCCTGTGGGTACGATTACAGGTCTGACACAAGAGGAACCTCTAAAATTCAATCCAGAAGTTACAAGGTTTCTTGAACAACAGATTGTTTTCATTACCAATAGTAGTTTGAGGAATGATTAGAGTGATGATAGATCCTGCGAAAGAAAATAGGTAGGCCAGCCTCTATGTGCAAGTCATCTGCTTTTTTCTTCTTCTTTTTCTTTTTTCTTTTTTTTTTTGATTATTTACATCTGTTGTTTTTGCTTTGAAGTTGATTTTGTTGTTTTTATGCAATGTGTTTCCTGTAGACTGAGCCATGAGGTGCCGAGAGTATGACCTCACTGGAGCCTTGTCGTTCTGGGAGGCCCAGAGTTTGGCCGTTTGAAACCATAGCACATGATGAGGTTCATTTCCTTGTCATTCAGAGAAAAAGTTATTGCTATATTAAAAAACTTTCTTGTCCACACTCATGTATTTTAGGACACGTTTACATGGCAACGATGTACTAAAAACGAAAAAGGTTTTTGTTTTTCGCGTACAGACGACAACACGATTCCCCGTTCACACGAAACCGCAAAAATGACAAAAAATGCTTTTATGCTTATTATGCTTTCGGGCCAGTAGTTGGCGACATCACTTTGTAAAGTAAAACTTCATGCTAATTGACTGAACACATAATGCGCATAATGTCCCAGTTTCCATAAATTTGCTATAACGACTATAACGGTATAGTTTTTAAAAACGTTTTAAAAAAATGTGCGATTTAAGGCCCCCAAAACGCCGCTGTCGTGTAAATTAACGGCCAAAACCCATAAAAAGTTTTCTGTTTTTAGTTGAAAACTGTGTCGTGGAAACAGGTCCTCAGTCAGATTTGCTAATCTCAGTCTGAAGAGTTGTGAAATGTTTAATCTGACTCCATTTTCTAGTTCTCTGCACAACCAGGCTGTTGGTTCCTTTCACCCTTCGTCAGCAGATACTGCAGGCGACACATGAACAGAATGAGTGGAGCATGACTGATCCATTATGAAGGAGTTATGCAAGAGAGGGTTCCATTTCTTTCTCCTCCCTACACACACGTTAACTCTCCCTATTATAATTTCTTCTATTCCTCACATTGTATTCCCCTTCGGTCTCTTATACTCTTTTTAAAAAACACTTTTTTTCTCTCTTGTTTTGCTCATTGCTTTTCATCATCTCATTTTTTTCCTCCTTTTTTATTCCATCCTCTCTATTCTCTGCCCAAGTTTCTTCCGCTGGCAGTGTTCCAGGTTCACCCACGCGCACACACACACAGACACAAATTCACTCACACTGATCTTTTCCGGAGTGGAATTCTGTAACTCCACACTGGGTGTTTGGCAGTGTCCAAACCGCAATGGGATGACAGAAAAACAGCCCCTGCAGGGTTTGGCTGAGACGGCAGACTATTTTAGTAGCAGCCTGTGCCAAAGAGCACCTTCTGATTCATGAAAATAGGAAAATCTGCTAGTGGAGGATTATCATTAGGTTGGTGATGTGTTGGGCGCTATCTAGACAATGTGTGAATGAGAGGGTGCTCCATGTCTGTGCAAATATGATATAGAATGTTTGTATGTGTGTTTTAAATTAGATAAGACAAAGAAAATGTGTAAATGTTTATGTAAGGGAAAGATAGAGTGGTGGGGTGTTGTTTTGGGCGCTTGTGGGAGGATATGATTGAGATTTACTGCTGGACAGACACTTTTCTGACATTTTGCAACACTAGCACACAATACTGGAACAAACCATAGTGTGCGAGTCAAGAAAGTATTGCATTTCATGAGCAAAACTGGATAAAGATTTGGCAGAGAAGAGAAACAAATCTGTAGGCTGGATAAGATATGGAAAACAATAAGACAACACTATGATACACATTGATTTTGTTGCAGGGTGACGCATCAGGCTGGAACCCTGTGCTCTGATGAACATACACAATGTTCAAAGCATCAGCCAATTTTTTCAGGAACTGAATGCTTTCCAAACACGACACTGCCTAAAACACACACAATATCATCTGAAGCCAACGCATGCTGACGGTGCTGTAGGTGGGTTACTTAATGGATGATTGGTGTTGGGTGTGGGTGACTAAAGGAGTCGTGAGAGAACATAGCCCACAGACAAGGCCCTGGTGTTAGGTACGACATGACAGCTTGTAGGGGGTGTAGCAGGTGGCGCCGGATCTGCTTCTGTGGTCAAATACCACTCGTATAGTGCCACTCATTCAGTACATCATCAAACGCATACAAACAAATGACTGTGTCTGTAGTTATTCATGCATGAATCAGTCTGGAATCAGTTGCTTTTTTGGTCTTCAAAAATAAAATTTGCTTTAAGGGGTGCGTTGACTCCAAGGACAAAATTCTTGGCATTGCTGTATCCTTCAATCAAAGATATTTTGAAAAATGTGAAGAACAAACCATAATTTTAGTGTTCAGGCACGTCATTAAAAAGAAATACAACCATGCATTTATAAATTTAGGAAGTTTTTGGAGGTGCAGTCTCTGTACATCCACTGAGAACAACGTCTGAGTTTGACGGTCTTACTCGACATCTTTATCCAACAGCAGAATCACTCTTATGATTGATGAACAGATATGAGTTGTTCAGAACACACCTCCATGAATTTACGATGATGTTAAGCGGCGTGTCGAGGAGAAAGACGACATCACAATTCTCCTGATTTCAAATCATTCTGTTTGAAGAATAAGTGTTTATTTAATTGTTAAAATTTTAAACTGGGTTGTTAGTTTTGAGATCTAAAACTTCTCAATTCTGAAAGCAGTAGCTAATGTTTTTATTGTATAGTAACCTCTTATGCCTGGCTCACACTACAGGAGTTTTGAAATCCTAACCGATTTTTAAATCTGGTTGCAGCACACACTTTAGGAGAATCTTTGCAGATTTTCTTACCTCAAATCTTAAACATGCTCATACTACAAGATTTGAAAATCGCGGCGCATCACACTACAAAATGTTACTAAGATTATCGTGCCAGAGGAAGCGCCTTACGTGATCTACGCAGCAGATCGGAAGCGGGAAAGCAGATGTAAACAAAATGGATACTGTAACACGAAAACTTGCTGTATCAATAATGATCGTTTGTTGTGAGAAAAAGCGGAAGAATAAACGAGTGTGGATGAGAAAATGGTTGGGGAGACGGACTGAACATGGATTGTCAGTTCTTCAGCGAGAAATGCAGGTAAGAAATGTCTGTCACTTCTGTCTCGTCGTAGACTTGTTTCCTATTGGCTATTGTGACAGTACTGACGTAATCACAATCTTGCTCATCCCGATAAATATCAAACATGTTTGAAATGATCGGGGCAAGCCCGATTTGTGTGAGAGCAGATCGGGTGGGGCAAGATTTGATCTGTGAACGCCTCACATTACCAGATAATCTGTGCCAAACATCGCAACCGATCGAGGTCCTCGACAAGATTTTTTTCTCCGATTCTCGGGAGGGGGAAATCGGGCATAAATAGGCCCAAAACTCCTGTAGTGTGAGCCAGGCATTACTTACAGGCATATATGTGTAAATATCAAGAACATTTTGATTCTCATTTCATGACCCCTTGAATTTGATATTGATGTTATGTTAGTTCTACACAAGTGATAATCCAGTGGTTAATATGCCCCTGGTTAATAATCCAGCGGCAGAAACTTGTCTGGTTAACACTCTCTAATAACAGTAGTTGCAACGAACCCATCATAAAACGATGCAGGTGTAGCTACTATCCACTATCACACTATCCACACACACAGAAAAGTTATCTAACCAGTGTGTGAGTTTTTTATTTTATTAGTTGGGGTGCATGACGTACTGATCAACAACTATCTCTCTGCGTCCCTACACATTATGAGTGTTATTTATTGGCCAAAAAAGAGAAAACACAAAATAGTCAAAGATTACTTATTTAAAATATCTATAGAAATTGATAATATTGCTACTGTAAATTCTTTTGGCTACGAAAACAATGTAGTGAAAACCCAGTATCACGACAGCCCTACTTTGTATTGGATCATATTATTTTCCCTTAACGCTGAGCTCAGACTACAGGAGTTTTAGGCCAATTGATCTCTGATTTACCCCTCTCGACAATCTGAGAAAAAATCTTGTCCAGGACCTTGGTCGTTTACAATGTTCACCCCAGATTATCTGGTGTTGTGAGGCATTTACAGATCAAATCTTAAACCTCCTGATCTGTTTGCAGACACACCGGGACTGCCCCAATAATATCAAACATCATGTTTTAAATTTAGGATTTTAAATCGGGATGATTATGACCATGAAACAAGTTGCTGTACGGGTTGGTTGAACAGCGGAGATGGAACAGAATGAGCGCCAAAAGACACAAGACACAAGACATGAGCCCAACGGTCAAACGTGTCAGTCTAGTGCGAGTTTACACCTGTAGGTGTTACCGGCCTCAGACCTAGGGGAAATCTGGGCTGGCAGCAAGGGTACACAGGCAGTGAAGCACTGTGCACCTGTGAACCACTGTGAAATAATAACGAGACAGACAGGGTAAGCGTCTTTTCTCTTGGCGCGTCAGCTTTACTTCTCAGATCGCACAATATTAACTGTAAACATTTCTTGAATTACATACAGAAAAATAACTTCATCTGCACATTAGCTGATATGTAATATGACTCATACATACTCTCAGTATATGAATACACACCTGTAATCAATCACCAGTTTCACAAAGGTAATATATGAGCTACATATTATGTGCATAGAAGAATAAGTACAAAATAAACCAAGAAAGATTCACATAAATGTCACTTTTAGGTTACACACATAAGCAAAATATTCCCACACACAAATGTGTATAGCTTAAATGTCCAGTATGACAAATACATAAATCAAGAATACCTCTGAACCCCGAACGCCATGTTCTATACACCATTTCACTCTCATTACCTCGTGTCACACATTTACACGACACGTGTACCCGTAAAGCACTCAAAATGGCGATCGAATTAAAACTGCGTCACATGTACTTAACTACTCAGTTTAAACCCAAATATAACAAATACCCTCGCATTACTAATGCGATTCAACATTACAACAATGTCATCTGTCTTGTAACACTTTTAAATGCATTGAATAACTGATTAATCTGTTTATATCTATAACCGTCGAGTTAATGAAATCTATATAAACATATTAAACACGAAAAATGTACTTCAAACACTTCACAGTTACTTCCTCAAACCTTCTCGTTATCTCATGAACAGTTAGAAGTATGTCTAAAGTGTATTTTATTTACCTGTGAAATAATAACGAGACAGACAGGGTAAGCGTCTTTTCTCTTGGCGCGTCAGCTTTACTTCTGAGATCGCACCCGAGAGGAAGCTAGTCTCAATCATATACTTCACAGGAGCGCTCCAGCACCATCTGCTGGTGTGTCGGCGAACTGATTCCTAACTGTTAGTGTTCTTATTAAAAAAATAGGGGGGGGTGGCGTTTTCCATGAATTATATGGTAACATCATAAATGGTAACATCTTTTATCACACCCGTTACACTCTCCCCTGCTTTAAGGGATGCCTCCAGGTATCCAGAACTAATCCAACAGCATAGAATAAAGTTGTTCTGTAGCGAAAATAACTATCCGTCTGATGCAGAGACAGGTGAGTATTTAAATTTAAACAGTCCTATATCGCTTGTGCTGTTCTGATCTAATTCTAATATGTCCACACAGGTGGTGAAGGATAGTGGCGATGATCAGGTACGACAGGGTAAGTATGAATAGGATAAAGTACGCAGGTATGTATTGCGTTCACTCCTGGTCCCCAAGGTTGGTATGTGGGTTGTCCCATTCGATCATATGTGAACACTTCCTTTGGCTTTACTGCACGTGCAGATCTTCGCAAGGTACTGTCTTCTCCATTCATTAACTGAGCAACCGGTTCCACGTCCACGTCAGTATCTCCATAATTACTTCTAGCTATGCAGTCCTCAACTTGTTCCTGATGTTCTGGAGATGGCAACGGATCAGGTAGTGTTTGCATAGGTTCTGATGTCACAACTCGAGGTTGTTGTTCCTGTGATAGATGAGTTTGTATAGTTCTGTGGTGTTCTGGTTGAAACTCTTGTGCAGCTACTCGAAGATCACTGTTTAAGTCATGACGTGACTGTTCTCGAGTCACTTTTTCTCTTTCATATACTGGAACTGATCTGGGGTTACACGCATATTCTTCCTCGTTCCCAGAGTCACTGGAGTCAAGTTCCAAGATATTAAATCTGCGACGTCGGCTGTTCTTGTGGAGTTGTTTCTGTGTCCGATTATCCTGTCCATTATATTCAAGTGGCAAATCATTCACAGGCAACAGAAGATTACGGTGTAGAACACGAAGAGTGCGATCACCGGCTTCTGCTTGAATTTGATATACTGGACCATCTCCCATTCTCTCGACAACACGGTGAACCTTGTTCTCCCAGTAAGCACGGAGTTTGCCGGGCCCACCTCTCTCGGATAGGTTACGAACAAGCACACGATCACCGGGCTGGAGCACAATCCCTCTGACTCCACGATCATAGTTTCTTTTTCCTTTTGCAGAACTCTTTTTACTGTTTTCAGATGCAATTTTGTACGCTTCCTGCATCCGAGAAGCCCACTTCTGCGCATACTCCTGCCGGGTTTCAGTCTGTGGCTCAGGTTCCAGCCCAAAGAGTAAGTCGATAGGCAATTGCGGGGCTCTTCCAAAGAGGAGAAAGAATGGTGAATACCCCGTGGCTTCATGCCTCGAACAATTGTATGCGTGCACTATGTGTGGTAAGTGGTCTTTCCATGTAGATTTCTTGTCCTCTGACAAAGTTCGTAGCATCTGGAGAAGGGTTCTATTCAAGCGCTCAACGGGGTTCCCCTGTGGATGGTAAGGAGTCGTTCGAGAATGAGCAATGCCAGCCAGTTGCTGAAGCCGTTGGAATAAGTTATTCTCGAATTCGCGGCCCTGATCATGGTGTAACTTCTGTGGGTACCCAAAGCGTGGTATAAAGTCATAGAAAATCTTCTCCGCAGCCGTTTTTCCAGATTTGTTCCGTGTTGGGTAAGCTTGAGCGAATCGAGTAAAATGATCTACTAGAACCAGGATATACTCATAGCCACCCTTACTCGGTTCAAGATGCAGATAGTCAACTGACAATAGTTCAAATGGTGCACTGGTTGTAATGGAGCCCATTGGTGCCTTCTCAGGAACGGTAGGTCGCTTCTGCTTAATACATGGACACTGGCGGATGACATAATTTTCTATGTCACGCTGCATGAAAGGCCAATAAAATCTCTGCCTCGCTAGGTGAGTAACTTTGTCCGCTCCGACATGTCCCATGTCGTCGTGAAGGTGTTTGAGCACTAGAGACTTTAAGGAATCAGGTAGAACCAGTTGTCTGTGTTGTCCTGTCTGTCTGTATAGAATTCCTTGGTCAAGTCGCAGTTTGTTCCATTCATGAATTAACCGTCGTGTAGTGACCATCATTTGTCTCTTGTCTTTGTCATTAGGATTCCATCCTCTCTCTTTCAATGCAATTACCTCGCCGATGGAAGTATCCCCTTTCTGAGCAGTACGGATGTCTTCTGGAGGAAACAAAGGTGTACTGACCGGAAGCAAACTATCCTCACTGGAGCTTAGCTGAAGAGCCGCAACCCATGGTAATTCTCCTTCCCTCTTGGCTTTGTCTCCCTGCCATATGGCAGCCACCACATCTGGAGGTAAAACCTCAGAGTACTCTTGGATGTGGTTGAGAAGCTGAACTGGAAACCGTGATAGAGTGTCAGCGTCAATGTTTGTTTTGCCTGGTCTATACTTTATGGTGAAATGAAAGTCGGCCAGTTCACCCACCCACCGGTGCCCAACCGCACTCAACTTGGCGGTACTCAAGATATATGTGAGGGGATTGTTATCGGTGAATACAGTGAACGTGGGTGCATAGTAAAGGTAGTCTCGAAATTTATCACAGATGGCCCACTTCAAGGCAAGGAACTCAAGCTTGTTCGAATGAAGGTGGTAGTTTTTCTCAGCTGGTGTGAGTGTCCTTGAACCATAAGCGATAACACGTAGCTTACCCCCTTGTTCTTGATAAAGTACGGCTCCCAGACCTTCCTTGGACGCGTCGGTGTGAAGGACGAAAGGTAAGTTAAAGTCTGGGTAGGCCAAGATCGGAAAAGTGGTCAACATATCAACAAGGCAAGCAACCACATCACTGTGTTCAGAAGTCCACTCAACTGGTGTCTTTGACGGCAGCTGACCCTTTTTCACGCTTTGCGTAGTCGTTCTCGTTTTTACAGGTTTCTCTCCAGATTTATTCGGACTCTCCTGAAGCTTAAACAATGGTCGGGCGATTCTGGAAAAATCCTGAATGAAGGACCGATAATAGCCCAAGAATCCCAAAAGAGCTCTTACTTCTCCAACATTCTTCGGTTCCCGCTCCTTCCACTGCATCACTGCTTCCAAGTCTTTGGGATCGACTTGAATGCCCTCACTTGTCACTAAGCGTCCGACATACCTCACTTGGCGCTTAAATAGTTCACACTTCTTTGGTCTTAGTTTCACACCATGCTCCCGCAAACGGCAAAACACTCTCTTCAAATCTTTGACGTGATCTTGGAATGTTTTGGAGAAACAGAGAACATCGTCTAAGTAAGGAAAGCAGCATTCATCCCTTAGACCACTCAACACACCTTCCATACACCTCTGGAAAGCCGCCGGTGCGTTGGAAAGGCCAAAAGGAAGACGGATCCATTCGTACAATCCCCACGGCGTACTGAAAGCTGTCAGGTGCCTAGAGTTCTCTTCAACAAAACCCTGGTGATATGCACTGCCCTGATCAAGGATAGAAAACCATGAGTAACCTCCCAGGCTATCTAATAAGTCCTGAATACGTGGAAGGGGATGACGATCGGGAATGGTTTTGCTGTTTAGTCCACGAAAGTCCACACAAAGACGTAAGCTCATATCCTTTTTCCTTACGCAGACCACAGGGGAGGAATAAGGTGATACGGACTTCCTAATCCATCCATGGTCTAGCAGCTTTTGAACATACTCCTTAACCTCTCTATACAAGGGCTTTGGAACTGCGTTGTAGGACTTTTGGACTGGGGTGTCATCTTTTAAGTAGATTTTGAGTTGTAAGTCAGAAATGCAACCAATATCGGTGTCCTCTTCAGCAAAGACATCTGAGTGGTCATATAACATACACTTCGCAATCTCCTGCTCTTCCTCAGCTAGATGAGACAGATCGACAGGAGGATGCCATTTGTCTTTGGCCTTGTGGGTGGTTTTATGCGTTTCCCTACTTGTTCTCAAAGTCTGCTCACAAGTACACAATTGAGCTGAACACAAGTGTGCTGTATTCTGAGATGTTGGCTCACAGTTTATGGATGAATGTTTGATTGGTTTTAGATCAAGTATCTCTTCAAGAGTACCAAGAACGGTTTTCTTTGCCAGATAAATGCCATGTTTTGTCGAGTTCTGAATCGGGACTTTGATGCGCTTAGATGATCCAACAGGGACATCAACTAAAGCTGGGAACACTTCAAGACCCTCCAGGCAATGATTCTCAGGGCGAGGCTGAAACATCATCGTACCTCCACTGTGCCACCCTCGAACTCGACACTGCACTTCACAAATCTTGCCTGCGGGTATATTTATACCTTTCTTGCCGAGGCGTACAATACACTCTGGCATTTCTGCTGGCCCAATAGTCTGAAGTGTAGAGACTAATGCTTCCACGGCGCTATCACTGACACTCAAAGCTTCTTTTAGTATTTTAGTTACGTCAACGTTATCATGCTGATCGAGATTTGCTTTGATCATTTCCGAAATTACATTACTACCTAAGAGAGGGTAGTTACAGTCACGACTGATAAGTAGTGGTACTCGGATTGTCACACGCCCATGTTGCTGGCTACATATTTGAAGATCGATCTCTGCCCATCCATCAAGCGGGACCTGAGTATTGTTGGCAGCGGCAATCTCAAGCGAATGGTTAACAAACAACAATCCAAGCGGCTGTATTTTCAGATAGGGTAGTGCTTGCTCAATCCACGATTTGCTCACCATGGTCACTTGTGCCCCTGAATCAAGCAGCATCTGAAGAGGTACCCCATTAATGGAACATGAGACCATGCATCGCTTACCAATGAGTTGGGCTACTCTTTTCTTTGGATTTGACTGGTACGGTGGATATGACTGCAAACGTTTTAGTGTATTTACTTCTTCTCGGGGCTCTTCACTGCTTAGGATCGCTGACTGCCCCTCTCCAGCGACCTCTTCCCGTTTCCCGACAACTTTCGTTGGAGACAGCCAATGGCGCGATGTCCTGCCTGGCCACAAACAAAGCAGTGAACACAGTTCGTTTGGTTGTTCTGTACACAGTCATTACATTTACCTCTGGTCTCAGATAATGGTGGTTGAGCGCGAACAGTAGGTGAACGACAGTCTTGCAGCTTCACAGTCTCAGCGGGGGTGGACATCTGAGCTAGATGCTTGGTTAGAGAGGAAACTTGAGCAGTTAGTTCTTTGATAGCATCACGGTTTGCTTGTAACTCAGTGTCAACTCTTGTTGGAGTGTTCAATTCACTTTGGGAATGCTGAGCTGCGCTTACAGTAACTGATCTGGTTTTACCTACTGAACCCAGTCTCTTCAGTCGCCCTTCTTCTTCAGCTGTTGATTTCGTGATTTGTTCCAAAAGCAAGTCGTCACTAACCTGCATGTCTGACAGTAACGGTTTAAGATCATGTCTGACATGGCTGTTTTTCTCACTTAGCCCCTGATAAAGTGTGTGTATGAAGGTGCCCTGAACAAGCTCTTTGTTATAGCTAAACCCTACACCAGGATGTTGTGACTCAAAAAGTACACGCTGTTTCAGACCCATTATTCTGTAAAGAAACTGTTGTGGGCTTTCTTTTTCACTTTGTTTAGCATTAGTTAACTCTTGAAAAAGTTCAGTCACACTTTTGTCTCTAATGTGAGAACGCAGAAATCTTTTCAACTCATTAACAGTGAGATCATCCTTATTAACTAACATCTCTCTGAATGTACCAGGTTTGGTTATTTTAAGGACTGCTCTGATAATTTCAGACCCACTGAAACCCTCTTGCAACCCTTCATCCATTTGTTTACAGAGACAATTGAAAGACATGTCACAACCCGTATCACAAATTTGACCACCATGTAACTTAAATTCTCTTCGTGGTAACAAAGCTGAAACATCAGACAATCTTACAACATGGTCAGAAGTGTTAGATGAGTTCATCCTACCCGACGGAGCAACACCACTGTGGTCGGGCATACCAGGCGTTGATGAGGTGACTTCTCTGGTAAGTGCATAGTTGTCTCGGCCCCGAAATGAGTGCATGTGGGTCTCTCTGTCCATGTGTAACGATTGCGTGTGAGTGTCTCTGTCCATGTGTAATGGTTGTGTGTGAGTGTCTCTGTCCATGTGTAATGGTTGTGTGTGAGTGTCGCTGTCCATAGGGGATGGTGGTGTACAAACTTCTCCCTGGTCATCAGTTGGAGTGTGCTGTGTTGGTGAATCCCCCATCAAGACAGGTGCCACATTACCAGGTTCAGCGGTTCTGGCGCCTGGAGTTGATAGCACGTCATTAAGTAGGTCAAACAGGAGGAGGAGTTGAGTCATGCCCTCATCTTCTGCAGCTTTTAACTCCTCACTTCTGATATAGTCAACAATTAGGTCGTAAAGTTCAGGTTCACTTAGATCTGCCACATTGTAAGTTTCATGGCCGTCATCTATCGAACTTGCAACAGTCTGCAGCTGACTAAAACACAAATCTGAAAGTTTCTTTTGGATCTTGAAGAGCAGCACTCGCCGTGGGCTTAAAGTAGTCATGTTGCTGTATCACCTGTGGCAGTTGTTCTCTGGAGGACACTCAGCGAAGTAGCCTTCCCTGAAACACTGGGCACAGGATTCCACCGTTGCTATGACAACCGTCCCCGACGAGATGTGCAGAGAATCCTGGACGAGCCCCCAATTGTTACCGGCCTCAGACCTAGGGGAAATCTGGGCTGGCAGCAAGGGTACACAGGCAGTGAAGCACTGTGCACCTGTGAACCACTGTGAAATAATAACGAAACAGACAGGGTAAGCGTCTTTTCTCTTGGCGCACAGCTTTACTTCTCAGATCGCACAATATTAACTGTAAACATTTCTTGAATTACATACAGAAAAATAACTTCATCTGCACATTAGCTGATATGTAATATGACTCATACATACTCTCAGTATATGAATACACACCTGTAATCAATCACCAGTTTCACAAAGGTAATATATGAGCTACATATTATGTGCATAGAAGAATAAGTACAAAATAAACCAAGAAAGATTCACATAAATGTCACTTTTAGGTTACACACATAAGCAAAATATTCCCACACACAAATGTGTATAGCTTAAATGTCCAGTATGACAAATACATAAATCAAGAATACCTCTGAACCCCGAACGCCATGTTCTATACACCATTTCACTCTCATTACCTCGTGTCACACATTTACACGACACGTGTACCCGTAAAGCACTCAAAATGGCGATCGAATTAAAACTGCGTCACATGTACTTAACTACTCAGTTTAAACCCAAATATAACAAATACCCTCGCATTACTAATGCGATTCAACATTACAACAATGTCATCTGTCTTGTAACACTTTTAAATGCATTGAATAACTGATTAATCTGTTTATATCTATAACCGTCGAGTTAATGAAATCTATATAAACATATTAAACACGAAAAATGTACTTCAAACACTTCACAGTTACTTCCTCAAACCTTCTCGTTATCTCATGAACAGTTAGAAGTATGTCTAAAGTGTATTTTATTTACCTGTGAAATAATAACGAGACAGACAGGGTAAGCGTCTTTTCTCTTGGCGCGTCAGCTTTACTTCTGAGATCGCACCCGAGAGGAAGCTAGTCTCAATCATATACTTCACAGGAGCGCTCCAGCACCATCTGCTGGTGTGTCGGCGAACTGATTCCTAACTGTTAGTGTTCTTATTAAAAAAATAGGGGGGGGTGGCGTTTTCCATGAATTATATGGTAACATCATAAATGGTAACATCTTTTATCACACCCGTTACATAGGCACCCGTGTCAGTGTTGGAGTCTAGAAAGCCAGTTTTTCCTCGGGTTTGACTGAAGAGCAGAACCCTCACTCTGAGTCGGGTCTTGAAGCAGGGTCCTCCAGGCCCTATGATGAGCTCTTTCAATCTCAAGAATCAGACAGGAAGTGGGTTTTTCGCCCCAGTTTGCAAACCATTCTTTGTTGTAAGGCACCTTTAAGAGTGTCTGGAATCTTGAGATCCTACGGTTATCCTACAAATTTGTTTCCGAGTGGTCGCAGCTAGCACCTTGATGGTAATGTCTTCATGGTTGAGAGTGAGTGGAATCCTCAATAGTAGGATTCCTGACTCCCTATTAGAAAGCTTGGTTTGTTGCTGGACTCTCAGTTGTGCATTTATACTGACGTGGCTAGCAATTTTGCCTATCCCTTTTATACTTTTTTTAAAGGTGTGCTCGAATATTCGATCTGTAATTATTCAAAAAAACATGTTGCTTAGCTGCATGCTAGCATGCAAACTAAAACTCAGTTATAACTTAATGCGTGGTGCTGTGGAGTTTGTAACTGCCTCTTGGTGCAGCAAAGTTTGGAATTACTTCGATGAAAATTATTTTACTAAATGACCTTACAAAATGGAATTACTTTTCTTCAAATGGATCAATATGTTGTGTGGAGACATTGTCGGGTGAAACTGAGTTATCATAAATATCACTGAAGAATCAAAAAATACAAAACTGGTGTTCACGTCCCAAACACCCAGATTGGGCTCAGGTGCAGGACTACTAAGTGATATAAACAAATAAAGAAGTGTGAAGTCCGCACACTGAGAATAACTGCTCCAAAAGAATTTATTTAAAAAAGCCATGTTTTGACCCTCAGGTCTTCATCAGGGACTTCTTTATTTATCATAAATATGACTACCATGAAATCACATTAAATACAAACACCAGTCTAATGAGGAACGACAGCTGTCCATCACTGCATTCATGACTGCAGTAAGCGCAGCTGTGCCCCCTAAATGAGTCGAGAAGATAACTTATCTGATAGCAAAATGAACTTGAGACACATGCTTCATAGAGGGAGATGGGTTTAAAGGGATACTTCACCGATTAGCATTAAGCTTTGTATAAGTAGAAAACCTACCCCAGATGAGAGATTTATGTATTTTTTTTGTTTAGAAAAAATTTTCCTAGACGCAAAATGTTTGCATTATCTGAGTATTTTCTGGCCAGAGGCTAAAAACTACAACTAGTTGAAGGAGCTAGTGCTGCATGTTTTCAACCGCCCATAGTGGGTGGGATCTCACTCACAGAATGTACAAACAGTGTCAGACATTTTTTTTTTTTAAAGCTAAGCTAACAGGCTCTTGCTCTGTGGTGGAGAAAGCTGAGTAGTAGGGGTGACCATACGTCCTCTTTTCCCCGGACATGTCTCTTCCTCCCGACCGCCAAGCAGCTCTCGCTCCTCCGCTGCAGCAGCTGCTCCGGGCGCCTCCCGCTCCCCCACCATCAGCGCATCAGACCCTCGCACCAGACCAGACCTCAAGATCCCCCAAAATGTCTGGGACTCGGCTCCTGCTTTCCACAGTCGCCATTCACTACACCTACATTATTACATTATTTGCCACTGACACGTACGTGGCAGCTTAGCAGGTCTGCTTGACAATGCTAAAACGCACATCAACCGATCACTTGTTTAAGCGTTCATGTAAACACTACATTCAGATTCACCAATCGAAATGAATTCAGTCCGATTGAAACAAAAGGCGTGCATGTAAACCTAATGAATGGCGACCGCAGAAACCAAAAGCCGAATCCTGAACATCCCGAAATCCGGCGCTTGTGGCCACCCGCACGAGCCGCAACACAGCCTGGTGTGTCGCCTGGAGCTGCCTCTGCAGCAGAGGAGCGAGATCCGCCCGGGGCTCAGGAAGAATGGAAGTTTATATGCTCACACAAAAATCGCTGTAAAAGATGCTTTCCAACAGGTTTTATCGTAGTTTTTGTAATACCGTACCTCACAGCACATCCAAAATAAGTCAATGGAGTTGGACAAAAACTACGATAAAACCTGTTGGAAAGCATCTTTTGCAGCGATTTTTGTGTGAGCACTCGGTGAGTTTCACGTCTTTGTAAAATACCGAACTTGTCCTTAAACATGTGATTATAAGTCGCGTTGCACCTGGCCTTATTGTTATCAGACTTAGGAGCCAACTTTCACCTGAGCATGTGGATATTTTTTGTTTTCCTCAACATGAATGTGTGGAACAATATAAACACAATAACCATATGCTGACTCGAGTTTATCTGCTCTGCATGATAACTGGCACAGTCTTCTTTATTAGCGTTTTTTCCGTTCGCCTTGCTTCAGCTTAAATGCTTTTTCTGTATATATTTTTTATATAATATTAAATTAGAAAATATCAAGATATAATGTAAGCGTGTTGTGTATATTTGCTAATCATAAGCTTGTTCAGAAATAATGTTGAAAACGTAAAGATGAAAAAAAAAAATTCTCCTTAAACTTAATTTAAATAAACACTTTTTTTTTTTTTTTTTTTTTTTATGAGCCCAAATTTTCAAATACAAAGCTTTTTAAAAATGCCCATCCCTACTCTCTTGGGATCTGGACTCCAGCAGGAAGTATGTTTTGTCCTCCTGTTGTACGGCACCTCGAGTGCTGGAGTCTAGAGACCAAATCATATTACAGGTTTTACAATGGTCCTTACAGCATTATTCCATTATAGACAGTGACATCGAGTGGTATGGTTCTCTGTGAGCCTCCTTGGTGGAACTATCTTCAAGGTGGAGTGTTGTTAGGCCTCCTCTCGGTCTAGAGAGTCATTCTGTTGAGACCTCCACTCCCCAGAGCTCCGCTTGGATAGCAGTATCAAGTTGTCCGGCTCTTTTGTGAGCCTCCTTGTCAAGCAGTTCTAAAACATAGTTCAGCTTCCTCTCTCAATAGAGGGTTGTTATGCTAAAACCTCTGCTTTGTAAGCTCTTTTGAGCCTCCTTGGTTAACTGTCTTCAAGGTGGGCGTTGCTAGGTCTCCTCTTGCATTAGAGTCATCCTGCTTAGGCCTCCACCACCCAGAGCTCTGCCTGGATAGCAGTATTGAGTTGTCAGGCTCTTTTTTGTCCTCCTTGGTAAGCAGTCCTTGGTATAGAACATAGTTAGGCCTCCTCTCGCTTTAGAGAGTCATCTTGCTAAGGCCTCCGTTCTTAGAGCTCTGTCTGGGTGGTCATGCCAGGTTGAATGGCTCTTTTTGAGCCTTCTTGGTGAAACCACCCTTAGGAAAGCGTTGTTAGGTTTCGTCTCGATTTAGAAGAGTCGTCATGCTGAGACCTCCGCTAACCAGAGCTCTGCTTAGATAGCAGTAAGCTTATTTTGTGAGCCTCCTTGGTAAGCAGTCCTTCACGTAGAACATATACTTTCCCCAGAAGTGACAGACAGGACATTTCTAATCCATGGCCATATTCCCTTGAAGATATTTGGAAGAATACCATAGCCTGAGATCTGCCCGCAGGGTATGCAGCCATGGTTTCTGGCCCTAGGGAATAGTCACGACAGCCGCTGGTGCGTACCATCTAGGATGGGGAATTGTGACACTTGACCTAGCACCATGGAGTCATTGACTTTGTCTGCTTTTACAGCATTCATTCCTTTAAGATGGCGAAATGGGTATTTGTTCCCCAAAGCGTCCTAGGATGCAGTTCAAGTTCCCATTCGAAAGGGAATGTGTTGGGTTACAAATGTAATTATGGTTCCCTGAGAAGGGACACGAGACACTGCGTCTCATTGCTATGCTTCGGGTATGGCTACCCACGTCTCTATCAGACAAAAGAAGTTGTTGAGGTGTACTACAGGTGCCCTTTTATACTATAGTGACGTCATAGGCTGTTACCTGCCAATGTTATTGTTGTATACCTGCTTCAGACACCGGCACTCTGAAGGCGTTCCCCAAAGCGTCCTAGGATGCAGTGTCTCTTTCTCCTTCATGGTTACATTCGTAACCTAAGACGTTCTCACAGTCCCCTTTAAACATATTTTAAATATTTCTGTATTAGGTTAAAAAGCTAGAGCAGTTTACAGTGGTAGGTAAACTAGAGAATTACTCAAGGTAAGGAGAAAGTGGCAACATCTTCATCTGTCAATTGTCTATCAGTCAATTTAAGTGTTAAGCTGTGTTTGCACCAAAGCAGTTTATGTAGCCCACAAAGTTGCATCCTCTCAGAGACTTCCATTCAAAAAGAACAACCTCTGATCTCCCTTTTAGACATTGTACTTTTTTTTCAGCTAACCTTGTAGGCCCCCCTGTAGGAGAGGGACTCTGGCTGAACAGTAAAGACTGGACTGCATTTCAGTTTATCAGAGGAAATAAGAGAATGGAAAGTGACAATGAACAAAAGCAAGGGATTTAATCTCATTGAGTGCTCCGCTTTTACATGCAGTGGTGTAAGGTAAATTGGATGGTTATTTAAACGTGTTTCCTGGAATGGGAATGGGCCGGGTGGCTAATGTTGGACCAGCGGACGATTAATCATATAGTGTTTGTCAGTAATCTGATTATGTTCTTGCTCTAGAGGACAGATAAACACAAGCGTGTGACATGAAGGCAACTCTGAGAGCGTTTAGGTGAGAAACCGAAGTACAGGTGACCAAATCAACTAAGACATCTCCAGGGAATGAAGATGGTGAATACTAAGCTTCTCCGTTTAAATGGAAAAGAAGTGCAAGTTGAGGTAAACAGCCGCAGATGGAAGTACTTAATGAGCTTTAGAGGAGAACAGCAAGTGAGGAAGAACAAAAAAAGTGGGAGGCTAGGAACTGAGCAAAAGGAAGGCAAACTGAAACAATGGGATAAATCGAAGCCAGTCAGCTCTAACAGCTGTGTCAGATTAGGTTACCGTGGTTACAAGTGTCCACCTCACTATCCAACAACAGGCGGGGCAAGACACTCCAGAGGTCATGATATTAACACATTCGATAAACAGGTGTTGTCTATTTGAATGTGGTCATCCCTGTGACCTCAGGTAACCTCTAAAGTGACAGTTTCAGAAAGCACAGAGCAGCCAACTTTTGAGTTTAGCTTGGAGTGAGATTTATGAAGGGGGGGGGGGGGGGGGTGATGATGTAAAAAAAACCTTGCTATTGTGATTGTCAAAAATTTGGTAGCCTAACTACGCATCACTTTATAAAGTTTAGTGACCGCATGGTGTAATAATTGGTATAGGCTACTGCTTTTATTATTGCTTGATACAAATTTTACAATTTCAATTTAATTCTTGTGGTTTTATTCCGATCTTGATTCAATTTGGATGCATATTAGGTACAGTAGATGTTAATTTTTCTCAAGAAAGAAAATCTCACCTAACAGACAGCGAGCCCTGTCGGCTGGTATTATTAAAGGTTAAAAATAACAACTCAAATTAAATATAGGTCTAATGCGTTTTTTATTACAACAACTTTATAATATTTTAATGATATAAGTGGGAAAAAAGATGTAATATAGTGCACATATTTAGCAAAATACTAATTTATACTAATACTTAATATATTATAAAATAAAAACATTTTCTAGCCAAAGTACGTGCGGTCATTAAATGGCTTTCCTGAGGTAAATGTAACGTTAAGTGAACTTGTAGTCTACTCCAGCTATCTTATTGACCTCTTTCCGCGGTTGAAAAACACTGATTGGTCGATATTATGTATGTGGCATATACATGTCGGTAAGTTGTAGGCTACTGTATCTTTCAACACACGTTACACACCTACACATTCGTGTTTATTTACTATTAACTAGTAAAGAGATGATCAGTTTACATGCCATTTGAAGTGCGGCACACCTAAACTGCGGCAGACCTAATCTGACACAGCTGGCACATTTAAAAGCGCCCAAACGGTATTTATTGTTTGAATTTCGTAATAAAATTGACAGAATCTGAGAGCTGAGAATTTGTTTCATATCAAAAGTAACCTCCCCTGTCTAGTCTGTCGGTGTCAGTGTCCTCTTTGCTTCACGATTTTTCTGTGTGAGAAAATAGATGTGTGGCGTGAGAGCGTGTGGAAAGGGTCAATTGCGCGAGTCTCACGGTCAATGCGTGAGAGTTGGCCACTCTGAAAGCATCAGAAACCACAGCAGTGTAACTGCAGTAACTCATTTCACTGTCCTCTTCAGATATGACTCTAATATGCTGTTTTGGTGCTCAATAAACATTTCTTATTATTATCAATGTTGAAAAAAGTTGTGCTGCATGTGGGAACTTTGATGCATAGAAAGTTCAGACAAACAGCTTTTATTTGAAATGGAAATGGTTTATAACAATGCATACTTTTTCTGAATTTCTTTCAAAAAGAATCTTACTGACCCTAAACTTTAAATGATAGTATTTATATATTTAGCTATGTATATTATAGCTACTAATAATTTTATTCATTCATGTCTTTTCATAATTTAGGTAAGCACTGTTCATTTTCTAGCATGTATCCTTTAAAGGGAATTATGGGGTTGTTTTAAAGCTTTCAACTTTCAGAAGCAGTCATTTTGAAGGGCCTTTCTGAGTGAGTTCTACACACTCCTGAATAAAACAAATGGTGTTTGATGGTATTGGTACTTGAAATGCATTGCACAGTTTTCAAAAACCTGCTTCGACCACGTGTGTGATGGCTTACAGAAAACTTTATCCCAAACTTCAATTTCCATGGAGCCAGTTTACGTTCAATCAGCCTCTTTTTTTCACTCTGCGTTAAAAGAAAGTTAGTCTGCTGAGTAAAAAGTAAAATCATCAAACTAACTTCCCCAAACAATCCTTTACTTGGACCATATTCGTCCGTCAACTAGACTTGTGCTTGTTGTGTACTCAAATGCGAGTTTAAACATTCAGGAGAGTATGTTGAACTTTTGTATAAGCATAAATGAGGGTATTTGGTCAGTTGTTTTAGTTCCTCAGGTTGTGATGATGCTACAGCAACACTTAGAAGAGCCCCACAAGCTAGAATGGCTCTGATTGGATCCTAGTCTGTTGCTATGGAGGGGGAGGATGCCTTCCTATTGGTCAATGCTGCCTGGCCTAGAGCTGATCAGGGTTGCATCTTTTTATTGTTATGGTCACAGACAGGAAGTGGAAGGTCATTGATATTGGACATCTGTCCGGGTAGAGGGATCTATTGATGTAAAATATGTTTTTATCAAAACATGTACTTACCAATGTAGAATATGGCTTTTTACTTTCTGTGCTGGATTGTAGTTTGGTTTGGCAGGGATTCTCTGCCACGTGGGGGTTGACATAAACAGAGCTTTGATTAAAGATAATTACTAAGGCATGTGCTTTGTATGACAGAGAAGGGGAGAAAATAGGGAGGGAGTATAACCGAATGCAGAATTTTCTCACGCTCAACTCGGACTGGCTTCAGGGGAATTATGGGCTAGGGATATGCAGAACTACATAGTTTCATAATCTTCTGCTCAGTTTTCTGAATGACTAGTTGACTAGGGTCTTAAGGAAGCCCTGTATAATTAAGTTGGTTTAGGGCCATGCCCACCAGACATGTTTCATAGAATGTATTTTTGCATTCAGAATAGTGCTGGTCGGTATCATTACCAAAAATCCATATCACTGTATTTTTCTAAATTATACCGGTTTCACGGTATATGACGATAATATGTATTTTTTTCAAGCATGACTGGGTGTTAACCACATTTTCTACTGATTAAGAGAGGAAATACTGCAGTAGATTGACTTAGAATGCCCTATTTTTACTGTCATGAGTGAATATTGTAGAAAAAATCTACACCTGTACAGGTTTGCAAGGATGTTTACAAAGAGGTGACAGCAGGAGGCGTATTAGGAGTCGCAGAAATAGCGGTTTCCCACGGTAATGGCTGTACCAGAGCCCGTCTACGGAGAGCCTGGCCACTCCCTATTAAGTCCTATTGTACTGAATTTTGGTTGTAGTTCCACCAGAGTTCCACTGGGGGCGATCGTCCGAGTGCAAAATGAATGGGAGTCTATGGAGCTAGACGGCTAAATTTGTCTTTCACAAAAGAAAGTGCAGAGCGCGAAAGCACCAAAGTGACTGAAGGATTGCCGTAAAGCAGTATTTCTTGTCGTACGATGTGTATGACGTCATTGACATTTTAAAAGACTTTTTAAAGCAAATAAGTGACAAAAAAAGCTAACTCCCAGCAATGTGTCATTTCTTTGCATCTCCTTTCGAATATAACATTCAAATTACTAGACAAAAAAATTATATCCTGAGAAAAGTGGATTTTGAGGGGTATAGCTCCATAGACCTCCATTCATTCTGCACTCGTCCTGTGAGCGCCCTCATATGGAACCAGAGTGGAACTGCAACCAGTTCAGAAGCCGGAAGTTTACTGAGAGTGGCAGTTCTCCCCTTATTAGACATTCTCTGGCTGTACATAAAGCAGTACGGCTCATAATAAAGTCTGCGTTATCAGGAAAGATAAAAAAAGATTAAATTGAAATAACATTGAAACTTCTATAAAAAAAAAACGCCAGTTCACTTCAGATACATTCATATAAAAACACCCACGCCACGTTTTGACTTTGAAATGTGCAGTGCTCATTTTTATTCAACGATGTCAAAGCCTTGTGAAAAAATCTATTTGTGGTTGGCAGTGTTGATATTGTGAACCAATGTATGGGAAACACTGTAATATAATTTGACAATTATAGTTTATCCTATCCATCTTCACCGTCACACTAGTAACACATACAGCTGTAAACCTCAGTGCAACAGTGAAAAGCGATCCCTCTCAAACAGTGTCGCGCCGCGTTCCAATCGATGTTAAAGCAACATACACCAGTGTTGCGGTATATAAAAAAATTAATTTCATAACAAAAATAAACACCGGTATATTCGGTATACCGCCCAGCACTAATTCAGAAACAGCTGTACATAACACTGCAGAATGAATGCAGCAAAAAATTTATAGCTATTGCAGCTTTGCTTTAAAGAGAATGATTATACGCTGCATTCACACGTGGGGATCGGCGTCAATGCTTCAATGAGGGCGTGTCTGAAGCTTGGTGCTGACGCGACCGTCATAGTAAAGTCCCTTTCACACAGTGCGTTGATCCTGGAAAATTGCTGCGAAATTGCCAGAGTGCCTTCTGTGTGAACGCAAACACGTCCGGCATCAATCCCAGGTTAGGGACCTAGTAACATTGCCGGGATCAGTCCCGGAATGCGCCGTGTGAACAAAAGCCAGGATCAATGCCGTAAGGGGTGTGTCGTAGTGAAAGTTTGTGTTCGTCATCAACAAAGAAAGAACGGAAAAATGTCTGCAAACTGGAACGAAGCAGAGACCAGGAGCTCCTTACTATCCGCGCTGAAGCTGAGATCGTTCGGCAGCTTTGTGGAACGGTACGCGATGTGTTAGTGTACATGTTTTCGACGCGTACGTTACACGTTACACTCCTGACGTCACGTGTCTTTACGGGATCTTACCGGTATGCGTGTGAACGCACTCCCAGATCCCGGAAAATCACTGGCAGTGTGAATGAACCAAAATCAAACGATCCCGGGACAAATCCCGGGTCACATTATCCGTGTATTTTCCGGAATCTCTGTGTGAAAGGGGCTTAAGTGACAATAGCCAATCACATTACTTTTCCGGTGTTGCATGAACGCAATTGACTAGCGTCTGCGCTAGGGTATTTGCATAGGCAATCGAATGCCGTTGACGCTTAAAGTTGAAAAGTTTTCAACTTCTGCCGCGAACAACGCCATGTAACCCACATTTTAGTTCAGCAACGCATGACGTCACCCATTCAAAGTTAAATGAGAAGCGTTAAAGCTGACACCCCGTGTGAATGAACCGTTAGAGAGAGAGAGCTTTGCTCAGAGGGTTTTAGAAAGCACATAAAAACACACACACCACAATCCATTATTTGGCTTTGAGTTCATTCCCTTTGATGTGTAAAATGTTTTAATGGGTGTGTTGCTGATATCTTAGAGCGCAGGATGGCCGATATAAAGCCTATATAAGCCGATTGAACTTGGGGGAAGATAAATCTGTAATATAACCGATTTAGGGTATATTATTTACTTGTCAATGTGTACTTAAAATGGAAAAGTTTTTCCTTTGCATTTTATACAGTTGACAACATTGTCAAAATGATACCTTTTACAAGGATGCACAAAAACAACTATGCATAACAATGTTTTTGTGGACCCTAGCCAGTAATTGACGACGCCACTTTGTAAAAAAAAAAAACTAAGGGCTTATAGACTAAACAAATAATACGCATGCGCATGACGTTAGTTTTCACAAATTCTTAATTTAGCTGTTTAGGCTACATGGAGACAATAAAGGTATCGTTTTCAAAAACTTTGAAACCTGGGGCCTTATGTTTTCAGGCCCCCAAAACGCATACATTTTTTTTAAAGCGTGTCTTGTAAACGGCTCCTTATACTTTTAGATAGCCTACATCTACAGAATCAAGAAACTGCTATTTTAGTTTTTTCACACAAATAAATAAGTTATTAATTTATTAGACGGGACTGTTAATCAAACACAGTAAACTAATGAAGACAGAATGGGAGCCCCTGTGAATCTGCGCTCAAGCACTGGTGTTCTCATCGCATCAAAGGACATCAAACATTTTTACATAAATGCCTAAAATTAAACTCTACTGTTTCACAGTCGACATACCGCTTTTTGCCCAGGGTAAAGCAAGGAAAACAGTTGACAAAACATTTTCAGTAGGCTAACAACTTTTTGATTTGAAATAAAAAATAATGAATAAATGTTGTGTTTGTGGTATACAGCCGTGGATCAGTTGCGCACTGCAAACGTGGCATATTTGGAAGCACAATAGCTTGTGCTTCTCCTGCATCGCATACGTACTGCAACACATACCACATACGCACTACAAACGGAGTATGTGTGAACAGGCGTAATGCTATTTCATACATTCTGACTTATTTGCAGTGTTAAACAGTTGTAATCTCCTGCTAAACATGGCCAAAGTTGTTCTACTGTTTTCGGAAAGAAGCGGTACAGCTGTACCTCTCTTTTATAAATCTGATAAAACTAAAGATTCTTCGGGGATATGAAGGATGCAATACCACTCTATAGGTACTCCAGATTAACACGAGATTGGCAGAAACTGTGTGTGTAATGTCCCCTTTAAAGGGATAGTTCACTTTAAAATTAAATTTTGGTATGTTTTAGCTTACCTGAAGTGCATCTAAGATGTAGGTGTCTTTGTCTCTGCAGTAGTTTCAATTTTGATATTTTTAGGTCAAACCGTTCTTGTCTGTCAGTCATATAATGCAGGGATAGGTACTGTCTCCAAAAGCATGCAGATATGTCTCTAATAGCATGCAGAGAAAAGTCCAAATTAAAAATTCCCCATCGTAAGTGCACATTGATGGCCTAAGCTCGCGCGAACTCATCCGGGAGTGTTGAGTTTTCACTTATTCCCAATTTGTGCGCATTCTATCTTGACGCACTACTCGCTTCTTCAGGTCAATCAAAGGCATACGTTGAGCCGTACAGCCAATCACACGCGTTTCTGCTGAGTTTAAAAATGTAACATCCAATCGAAGACGATTAGATTAGTTTCCGGGGAAGAAATCCGGTGTAAACAGATCAGTTGGACGTGGTTGTGTAAAAGAGATAAAAACTATATAAATAATGTTCGTTTTATCAGACAAACCGCTTGTTTCGTGTCTTAGGCCATCAATGTGCACTTACGATGGGGAATTTTTTAATTTGAACTTTTCTCTGCATGTTAGAGACATCTCTGCATGCTTTTGGATACAGTACCTATATACCTGCATTGAGACTGACAGACAAGAACGGTTTGACCTAAAAATATCAAAATTGAAACTACTGCAGAGACAAAGACACCTACATCTTGGATGCACTTCAGGTAAGCTAAAACATACCAAAATTTAATTTCAAAGTGAACTATCCCTTTAAAGGCTATGTTGCAGGTTAGAGTACCCAGTGAGCCAATGTATAGAAAAATAATGTAGGAACTATATTTAAATATGAACATATACTATTAGATCAAATAATTTGAAAATGAATTCAAAAATAAATATTACTTTACTTTAGATGGCAAGTTCTTGATTCTGTAATAGTATTAGGCCTACAGGGTTTTTTTCACAAAGAAATTGTTGGAAAAAAATATGAATAAAAAGTAAACACGTTAACCAACAGGGCACTCAGTAGGCTAATCTCCAGTAGCAGTATTAACATTAAGTGACATGATGATATGACATAGTGGGCTGGGCAACTGAATATATAGTGCAGCATAGTTGCCAAGGTTTAAAGTTTGTCGATCGTGCCGCGTCTCCAGCCAAGCTAAACTCTTCTCCTGTACGCATTCAATTCACACGACCGTCACTCGATCATGCAGGCTACAAATGAGCACTTCAGAATATCTGACAGATAGATTCGAGTCTGGAACTGCAAGGTTTGTAAAATTAAATGTTTATTAGATATTCAAAGATTTGTTTAAATTATATAAATCCGTATTTGCTGAATGCTGACGGTAAATTAGAAAGTAACAGTTAGGCTAACGTTATAATAGTGTTTGCCTTGATGTTACTAATAACGTAAAAGCAAACGCTAGCATATAGTTTACTTTGTTGTTTAACAGTTCTATCTAAAAGTATTTGAATAAAAAAAAAAAAATCGGTTATTTACGGGAGTGACAACCGAACTCACACACGTACATTTTCAGGACTCACAACGCATTCTCCCGTCAGTTTTGTGTTCTATGCGCGTGTCAAGCGCGAGACGCTGCAAAGGACGTGAGACGCAAGTGATTAAAGGGTCCGGATAGCGCGTGTTTTTATTGAAGCTTCTGTCGGGTAATGAATAATTTACGCTGGAACTCGGGGGTCTTATGGTCAAAAGTGATAAGACTTTTCAGTTTTATTGACGTCGCCATCTTTGATATTACTTCGGTCACTGTCGCTATGGTTACTGGGACTTGACTCTAGTCGTTGCACGTTCGTACAGACAGTATTTGAGATCGAGACCCTGCTGTAATTTGCTGTGTGAACGGGACATTACGAGACTCTCACCTGTAAGTAAATGCGGTTTTCAATCCCCAAAATTGACAGTGTAAACGTAACTTTAAAAGTCCGTCGTGTCGCCAAAGCAAAAGTCCCGCCTCTAATACATCGCCAAACAACAGAAAAACATATTTAAAAAACGATTGATAGAAAATGCCAAATATCGGTCGACCACTATTCTCTAGTAAACGGTGCCAGAACAATCACACAACTGTCAGAGAAGAATTGTCCATTTATTAGATTGTGATCATTTAAAGAAGACCTGACGGCAGAACAGACCTGAGGCAAAGGCATTGTTAAGCACAAAATGAACCACAACTAGGCCTAAAACTATGTGACAGAGGAGAAGGGCATGACTGAACAAGTGGTGGAGGGGGAGGGAGATAAAGAAAGGGAGAGAATGAAGAAGAGTGAAGTAAAGCAAATATCTGAGTGAGTAATGGCCTACATATCAGTAACGTTAGTGTTGTGGACATATGTACATTTCATAAAAGCAGCCTTACAATCCAATATCTTTTCCAAACAGCCAGACACAGGGAAGAAGGTAAAACTAAAGGGGTGGGACAGTGAAAGGGTCAGTGTAATTCTGAACCTGTAAAACTTTTTTTAGGTTAGATTTTATAGGTTCTATATAGCAAATCTCAACTGGTTGATTGTTATATTGTTGAAATGTACACTTACTATATTATCGCCCAGCATTATATTAATTGTGGCATAAAGAGTTTATCCTACTTTACCTGCACATACAGTTCCCATGTAAAGCAATATACTATATAGCAAATCTTGGCTGTGTGATTTATTTATTTTTTTATTTTTTTTATTTTTTTTTGTCTTCGCAAAATGTATACTTTTATGGCACAGCTTCATATATAAAGTTATATCCTCATACATACATATGTACTATATAGAAAATCTCAATTGCCTGATTTTTTTTTTGTCCAAAATGTATCTTACTACTCTTTATATAACTGCTCTTTATATAAAGTTGTATATATATAAGCATGTCCAACTTTATATGCATACAGTATACTCGCATAGGGCAATATATGCTATATATGGCATATTTCAACTGTTTGACTGTTATATCGTAGAAAAAATGTAAACAATATTATCGCTGACTCATAAACATTAACATCATGATTTTCTGTCAAGATGCTTTGAAACTGTGTATTGTGAAAACTGCTATACGAATAAATGTGGCTTGACTTGGCTAGATTTACCTACTAATTCCATGTTGGCTTTGCAACTTATAGTCTTCCAATCTTATAACACAGATTTTTCTCTCTCTTACAGGTAGATTCATGTGGACACGCGGTGTACCCTGATTTCCCAGCCCTTTCCCCTTCCCTCAGTCACCCCTTCCCTACAACCTGTCCGCTCTGTCCAGTGCACTACGGTCACCATGACGTCCACCTTGCAGACCCTAGCCTTTAAGCTGGCCCCTCCCTCAAGAGAAGCTGGACCAGAGCAATTGGAGCCTTGTAGCGATGGAGTGGGACGACGTTATGAGGTGGTTCCTTCGGTGGTCTGCTCTATGTGCTGTCTCTTCGGAATTATCTATTGCTTCTTTGGTGAGTTGAGTCTTCATGTTTATGTATGCATTACCAAGACACAATATTTGAATGTTAAGATACAATGTTAATAATTTTATTACAGGTAACAATCTGTAGATGGCACATGATCTCATGCTTGCAGTCCCTATTAGAATTATTCCTATTAGAGTTTTGGTGGTGGTTTTATTTATTTTTTATTTATTCTGATTCTGTGTCAAACCCATGTTCTCTTGTTCTGAGAGTTGTTTTTTGCCCTCTTTTCAATATTGATGAGGTTCTAAATAAGGTCATAGCTTGTATAACTGTACTGCAGTCTACTTGAGATGGCTACAGATTTAAAGAGAACATATTCTACTTTTTTGTACCATTCAATCCACTTATGTTGTTAGTCAACAGCTGTTATATAGAATTTAATGGATGTTTTTGGATGTTTACCTTTATGCCTTCTCTATTTTGAATGGCCATCCACGTTGCATGAGAAATGCTAACAATAGCATTGAATAAGCATTGTTGAGAAAATAAACTTTTCTGTAAAACTTGTTTGCACACAATTTACAATGTACCTTATGTTATCTGATTGATAGTACATAGCCTACTTTTTTAATAAAGTAAAAAGCCTTTTAGAATAACTCTAAAAACGTCCACAATTAAAACTACTGAGCTTTGATTGTAAAACTATCCATTTAAATATCATCTTAATCAGACAATTTATAGTGAAAACTGATATATTTGCATATGGGCATTTAATGTACTGTAAGTTATCTGTATAAATAACATCTACACCAAATTTGAACATATTTTAAGCCTCTGAATAAACTTAAGGTGGGTCGTTCTTGTTATATCAACCAATTTTGAGAAACTTCCCCACCTCAAATTCCTTTATTTTGTAAAAAAAAATATATGAGATAGACAAACAGTGATGAAAGATAAAATATAAATGTAATGGATGTATATTTACTGAATAATCCACTATTTAAAAGTACAGCTGATCTTGTTTTTCCTATCAAAATAATTGCATTGAACATAGCAGAGTGCCACAAATATTATTTCCCAAAGGACTGTGTGCCTGTAACTCTTAAAAGTATTAAAGATATCTTTATATCCTTCTAGATTCTGGTTCTTAATAAATGTTTCTTTTGTAATGTTCATTTTTAAGGTCCTATTATGTGGTTCCACACTGAAAAAAAAGAAGATTTTTGCTGCTTGTTTAAATTACTTAATTTAAATGAGCTAAAGCAACACAATTGCTATACATTTTGTCCTAACTTAATTTCATTGTGTTCAATCCACTTAAATATATTTCGAATTTAAGTTTACGTTTACCATTTGTGTTGGGATTACGTGAATGATTTTTGTTGCACTGAAACTGGGCTTAGGAATTTTATTTCCTAGTATGCTTTGGATCCGGAGAGTAAATGTTTAAATTAAGTGTTATTTAATTTGTTTTGGAGTGAAGGGAAATTCCGGTTAATATTTAATGTTCAGTTATGTTTGATATTTAAAAGAGTTTCTATTATGTTGCAGTTTTATGGTTAACGTAGAGCTAACGTAGAAAAGTAGAGCTTATTGTTAGGTTGTGGATGGCTGCATGTACAAAAACTATGCTGTATGACTCTACGTCCAATGAGCAATAGCTTTGCTAATGCCAAAACAATTGCGTTAACAATTAGGCTATCTTTCTACTTGTGCCGTGAAAGTTTCAGACAGTCTTTTAATGTAAAGCATAACTGAATGTCAAATACAAACAGGTACTTTCTCTTACTCAAAATCACAGACTTGAATATATTGGAATATTCTCAATATATTTTAACTGAAATGGCAAAAAAAAGAAAGAAAAAGAATTCAGTGCATGTTCAAATTGTTGAATGTTACCCATTTTGAATGGTCAAAAAACAAATGTGGGTAACTTTTCAGCTAAAAAAAAGAATTATTTCTGTGTGTGAAATAATACTGAAACTAGAAATGTATTGTTTCCCTCTATCAAAACAATATTATGTCTTTCTTCTTCATTCATGCATTTCTTTCATCAGTAAAAAGAAAGAAAGAATGTAGCTGGGGACCGGGAGTTGACATGGAATGACCCAATGAAATGTGTAGATCCATTTTCATAAAGTACATTGTAATGTGATGCCTAAATTTACTTGTAGCGTTTAAAAATAATTTAACTTTTTAGCGATTCAATACCCTGTTCTTTTTTAGTATTATACATGAAAGGTATAATCCTGAGTGCTTCAACTTTAAAGTAATTTTTTTTTGTCTTAGTTTTTTTTTTTCTCAAACTAACAACTATGGAAAGTGCTGAGTACTGCTAATAAACTGCTATTCTTGATCTGTGAAATCAGCCACTGTACAAACTTCCAGTATTTATCCACCTCGGATGTCTTTCACTTCTCCCTCGATCACTCTTTCGCACATTTCTTTCACTCATTCAACTCTCACCTCCGGTTCTCTTTCCCTTTTGCAGGTTACCGCTGTTTTAAGGCTGTACTCTTCCTCACGGGTCTGATGTTCGGTTCTGTGATCATCTTCCTGCTCTGTTACAAGGAGCGAGTATTAGACACACAGCTGAGCATTGAGGCCAGCGTGGGCATCGGGCTGGGCATCGGCACCCTGTGCGGCCTGGTGACTATGCTGGTACGGAGCGTTGGGCTTTTTATGGTGGGGCTGCTCCTGGGCCTGCTGGTGGGCATCGGGACCCTGATAGGCATGGAGGAGCTGTCATCCAACCCCCCGCGGTCAGTGTGGGTGCCCCTGGGTGTGCTGCTGGGGCTGGGCATGCTGTTCGCCGTCCTCACCCTGCAGTGGCAAAGATGCTTCACCACGCTCTCCACAGCCGTGTTCGGGGCTGCAGTGATCGTCGTGGCCACTGATTATTTCGTGGAGCTCTTTGGACTTGTGAGGTACATATACGATCGGGTGAAAACGGGCCCCCGGGAGCCGGTGTGCTGGACTACGTGGGTGGTCCTGGGAGCCTGGCCTGCCCTCGCCCTGCTGGGTGTTTTGGTGCAATGGAGAGTGACGGCAGAGGGCTACTCCCACACGAAGGGTGAGTCAGGGAGAGACGGAGTGTTGTTTGGACTTTGTGACACACTGTTCTTGTAGATTTACTGTACCGGAGTGGGAGAGAAGGTTTGTATGAATGTGTGCGCAGCACGGCAGATGGTTCCTGTCTGTCGGTGTGCTCTCAGGCCTCTGTGACTAATGATCACAGAAACAATCATGCAGAGCAGAGCATCAGGTCATGGAGAGGTTCTCTCGGTCTCTTCCAAGGCAGTTTCCATTCCAAGTGTGTGTCCACTAAATGGTATTTAATGTCAAATTTCTTAGAGAGTGAGTTTACATGAATGTTCTGGCTTTATTTCACCATCATGTCATTCCAAAACTGCATGATTTTTTTTCGACCATGAAACACAAGAGATGTTTAGCAGAATGTGCAGATTGCTCTTTTGAAAGTGAATAGGCACAGATGCTGTCAAACTCCAAAAAATAAGTCAACAAAAGTACCGGTAGTCTATTCTAGGCCTGAATGAGTAATCAAAATGAAATTGAATATAAACTTAGTGAGATTATCAATGGCAAAGGCTGCGATTTTATTAAATAAAAACATATGCACAGCTAATTTGAGAGCAAAGTGCAGCACTGTTCATAAACGCGTGCAGCTCGTGATTCAGTGTTTTTAGTGTCTCCAAGCAGCTCGACAGCATTTTTTTCTTTGTCAATAGTCTGTTTTACTCAGATGTACAATATCACAATATGGAAGAAAAGAGCGGTCTCTACTTCCATTTCATTGCGAATTTAAGAGCTCCCTGCCATTTTCAGCCAAAATTAAAGCTTGATTTTGAAAAAATAAATATTAGAATTGTAAATTTGCAGTTGTCCTGGAAAATAAAAATTAATAATAATGTTATTTTTCTTAAATACTCTATTTTAATTTGACAGGTAAATAGTATTATTACAATAGTAATATACTATTAACCTGGAGCTCTTCGCAATCACAATTATTATCCTAAAAATTGCAATTACATTTTTCCGCCCAAATCGTGGAGCCCTGTTCTATACAACGTCTGTGCTACATGTTGATCATCATGCTGTGTTAAGATTATCAGTGAATAAAGACGTACGTTCCAGTAAGTAACTTTATGCGCTTAAGAAAATTCCAGGGTTTTTGTAGAAAACAGCTTTTTGAAACTGCATGTAAACACACTCTTTCTTTTTTTTACGCCATTTAAGGGATTTAGAGAAACCGGTTTTACACCTGTGTGTGTGCCAGAGAATGCGACTTATGTGATCATGCAAACATATGTAGGTTTTCGAAGAGTGTGCATGACTTTAATAAATAAAGAATGGATGATTAAAGTAAAGGAATAATGTAGAGAAAACGGCTTACTGGT
This sequence comes from Phoxinus phoxinus, assembly GCF_949152265.1. NCBI lineage: Eukaryota > Metazoa > Chordata > Actinopteri > Cypriniformes > Leuciscidae > Phoxinus > Phoxinus phoxinus. The sequence goes on along the minus strand of NC_136886.1, from coordinate 27,132,758 downwards.
GGAGCCACATGTATACTCGGGTTATAGTACATTACTAACACAGTGCATGTAAACATACTCTGTCTGTGTTCACCGCATTAAGTTATTAAATGGCTTGTGAATAATATATCACATGACACACCACATGTGTGCTGTATTACTACATTTATGGTACTTTTGTGATGCTTCATTTGCTTGACAGTGTTCGTTCCCATTCGCTTTAGTTGTATAGAAACCATTAGTTTAGAAATAATTAGTAGAAATACTTTTCAATTTTGAGTCAACTGTGCCAATTATCTCTTTCTGTATGTGATGCATCACTCTGTTCCTCCTTCAATAAAAATATATATAAAAATAAAAAAAACTGTGCCAATTATATACAAAATGTATGTTACTGTTATGTAATGCACTCTTTCTCTCTTTTTCAGTGATGATCAGTCGTCAGCAGCGACGAGTTCAGCTCATGCGTATTCGTCAGAAGGAGGAGAGGAGGGAAAGCAGCAGGAAGAAAAAAAAGAAGCAGAAGCAGGACTCAAGCCACACACATGCCGCCAAAGCCCTGCACCCAGAGCCTGCCTACCGCAGGAAACCCAACCCTATACGACGCTTTGACGGAGATGTACTTTCTCCTGTGAGTCCACACACACAGTCATATACTTGCACAAATTATACACATATACTGGAGGGCAGGGTTCGAAATTAATGGGGCTTGGGGTAAAAAAAAATTTCATAATGCCCCCTTAATGAATTCCTTGGGGATTTTTTTTTTAGCTTGGTTAATTTTTCTAATTATCTGGATGGAGAATTTATTCAACCCTTTGACGCATACAATCACACCAGTGTATTTGAAACTCTCAATGCATCATGTGATCAACGGCTAAATTCAAATCTGCTTTGACTGGCGCTAAGCCAGAGAGAGACTTGTCGTGTATCACAACTGTTCAGTGTTTTCTTGTTTATTTTAGGTTTCAGACATTTAAATACACACACATAAGTACTTGCAAAATATTTCTAGTTTGTAAAATACACTTTGATGTCTATGGAAGCAGAAAATCTATGGGAAATAATTGAACCCTTTCAAAACCTAGTTTGACAATGTGTTTTATGTTACAAACACATTGGGAAGGTAACTATAACATTTATTTTATAGAAGTGAATAAATGTACCTGTTGTAAATCTGACAGATTCTGTGCATTGCTGCATAAACTAACATGAAGGCACTGGTCAATTAGCATGACCTTAAATGTGTGTAAAATACATTTATTTACATGTATTTGAGAAAATCAGATCGCAATTCGCAATCTGGTTTACAAGTTTGTGAATATATTAAATAAAAAGGGAAAAAATTAAATAAAACTGATACATCAGTGTATGACTGATGTATCGTTTTATTTTATTTTGGCCGCGGTGTCACGTGACAAGCTTGACGCATCTTCATTGAAATAGTAATGTTATACATTTTGAAATAAGTCTCTCTTTAAAGGGTTCACCCAAACATTAAAATGAAGTCATCAGTTACTCACCCTCATGTCGTTCCAATCCATAAGACTTTCTTTCATCTTCTTAACACAAATGAAGATATGTATAACTAAAATCAAAGATTTCTGTCCCTCCATTGAAGGTCTGTTCACCCAAAGCTTCAAAATGTTAAGTAAGGTTGAGCCTCTGTTTATGTTCACTGTATAATGTACCGGTAGTCATATTTTGAATCTATACCTATGATATATAGACCTATTTATGTGTTTTTCTCTCTGGCAGAGCTACATCCAGAGTTTTCGGGACAGACAGGTGGATGGACGAGCTTATCCAGTGGGCGGGCTGATGGCCTCAGGTCACACAAGTGTGGATATAGACTATGACTGTGGCTCTACCGTCCCCCTCACTTCTGGGGTCGGACCACATGTTCGGGTCTGACCACACTCACTTATTCACAAATAAACACGTACACAAACACACACACACACACATCCGGTGCTGACCTGACCCTTGGTCCCGCACGCACAGAGGCTTGGGTCTCCTCACCATTCAGAATCGAACAATTAAAGCACTTCTAACTATAATACTACTGGACTCATCCTTCCGAGACCATGGTCGTATTAAAGAGCTGCTTTCACACACATAATTACACTAATACACTTTCCCTGAACATGTGCCTGAGATGTGGCATTCTGTTCACCTAATATTGAAACTATTATGAGGTGGTCAAAAAAAAAAAAATCAATCTGGGCTCCATTCTGTCAATTTATTTTCTAAAAACGTCAGTGTGGTGAATTTAGCGTGTTGCCCGTTCATCAGTGTTTCACGATATTGCGTTTCCGTTTGTTTGTGACAAATTCATCAGTTGGTGCTGAATCTTGTCTGACTCATGTCGAAGTCAGCCGCCCTTCCTCTCATAGTAAAGTCTGTGGACTCCACCAGTCAGTGTCTGTACTGTAAGATCCCGCATTCCCGCCCAGGACTGAACCAAATACTGTTGAGCAGGGGTGCCTTCGAGACACCAGTAAGAAACTCTCTCAGGAGAATGCAAGTCCTTCGCCTAGTTTCAGAAAGGCTGTAGGGCAAAGAGCCATATTACTGCTGATCAGAGCCACCTGGTCCACTCTGGGATGCAGAGCTGAACACCTGGTGATAAAATGAACGATGACAAGTCAAGATGGTGGACAAAAAGTGAAGATGTTACTCAGGGACGGCGTGAATGTTACGGAGTATTGGGAGAAGAACTACAAAGGACAAGGACACAGAATGATGATGCAAAAATGATGATGATGTCCCCTCGGAGGCAAGTGCAAAAGGGATGTCACCATGACTGTTCAGTTACTGCTGTGTATAAAACTAGTTTGCAGTGCCATGCAAGTGAACATTAATGGTGTCCAGGAGGACAACATCCTTCTAAAAAAGACCCCCGCAATCCCTTGGGGCAAACTGCATGACATTAACACCCCAATTTTATTTTAACAATGCATTTTCATGTTCATCTTCTTCATACAAATAATTGAAATGAGCAGTTTCTGCCATGGTGTCTCTCTCTCACTTAAATTCTGCAAAGCAGAAAAGTCTATGTTATGTACATAAAATGCACATTTAGTATATCCATTTCAACATGGCCTCTCATATTTATTAGATATTGGTTTAATTCTAATTAATTGTTTTTCAAGGGATTTTGAGTCCCGACAGGTGAATGGATGGTGGTATTTATTAGTTTGTTTAATTTGTTTGTCATGTTTTCTTTATTACTTACTTTCTGATAACGGAGCATAGTCTTAAAGACTAAAAGTCCCCATGCAATGAAACCTTTGACAATCTGACATCAACTTTTTTTTTTTAACACTGTACAACAGCATGTGTTTGTATGGGCCTGGTTATTATAGTAAAGTTTGTGAGTTCACGGTCTCTTGTGGTCTATGATTTATTTGTCTAGGTGCATTCTTATACTATGTATAGGTGAACAGACACACAAACAGAAATATTACATAATACAATGTTGGTTTAGGCATCTTTTAGTTTATTTTTTTATGCTTGGTACCATCACAATTTTCTCCATTTTCCTGGCTTAGTCCGTCTTCTGCCTCTCTCCATTTGCTGCACTCACACTTCCTTTAATATTTCTCTCATTCTTTTTACCTTATTTGAAATTTAAAGATTAATCTACCTTGCATCATTCCAAACTGACATACTGGACTTTTTATAAAAAATATAGATTTGAAAAGAAAGTGCTCTCTCTTCTCTCACTCATGCAGGTGTGCTTGTATATCACTTTTAGGATGTAAAGGGGGAAAAAAGTACAGAATATGAGTAACTGTCCTAAAGGTTTTTATTTTCGTCTTTGTTTTTTATTTTTGTTTGTTTTTTTTAGTTGAGGCTCTTCGTCCGAGGTTTACATGTCCTGCTGGTGCTGTGTAGATTCACTCACCACCTGTAGGGGGCAGTAGACTCATTTAAATTCAAAGACATCTCTTCCTGTCAGCAGGCTTCTGCAATTAATGTTGCTTTATTTAATGATTTACAATATTCAAGTACTTTAATAAAATATTTAGATGTTTTATTCGACTATTTTGAACACAAAACTATTTTACTGCATCTACGGTGAAGCTGGTTTTCCATAATGATGTGATGAGGGAGAATGAATACATCACACCTCTCCGTCACGCGTCTCGATGGTCTTGATCAGGACCGTTTTCTTTGAGTGCATTTCAGATGTTCTCTGTTGATGCTCTGGACTCGTCTCTGTTGAAAATGATATTAATAAACATACCATTCAAAAGTTTGTGGTTAGTAAGATGTTTTTGAAAGAAGTCTCATGCTCACCGATGCTTCATTTGTTTTATCAAAAATAAAGAAAAGGGTAATATTGTTAAATGTTATTACAATTTAAATTAAGTTTTTATAAAATATATTTAAAAATGTCATTTATTCCTGTGATTGCAGGGCTGAATCAGCATCATTACTCAATCAGCAACATTACAGTCTTCAGTGTCACATGATTCTTCAGAAACCATTCTAATAAGCTGCTTTGCTGCTCAAGAAACATTCCAGTATCACTTCACAATAAGGTCATTTTAGTTAACATTAGTTAATGAGCACATTAAATACATTTGTTGCAATATTTATTCATCTTTGTTAACGTTAGTTAACAACTGTTCATAGTTAGTTCATATAGCTCAGGTCCATTACATAATATGAACAGAAACAGCATTTGATTTTAATAATGCATTCGTAAATGATAAAATTAACATTGATTAAGATAAAAAGAAAATGCTTTAGGAGCAGGTTTCATTGTTATTTCATGTTAACAAATGGAACCTTAATGTAAAATTACCAACATTTCTACTTATCAATGATGAAAACATGTTGTGCTGCGTAATATTTTTGTGGAAACTGTGATATTCTTTTTCATGATTCTTTGATGAATATAAAGTTCATAAGAACAGCATTTATTTGAAATAGTTTTCTTTAGTAATATAAAAGTTTTTTTTTAATCTGAATAAAAGTATTCTGTCTTTTAAAAGAAAAAAATCTTACTGACACCCCCCGAATTAGAAATATATTAACATTAAATTCAATTATACTAAATGTATTTAACGCTCAACTTCTGTTTAAATTGACTGAATATTTAAATAGAGTCTTCAAAAAAATCATAAACAAGGCATCACAAATTGCATTAAGTCAGGTACAACGCCACCCTGTGGCCTCTGAGGAAACGCATACAAACATCTCTAGTTAAAACTATAACAAGGTTTTCATCTTACCTCTAAAGCTTATAGTGGAATACGCCTGCATGGGCATCACAATCCTTTAACGTGGGAGAGGGGGAAAAATAAGAAAAAGCCATCAGAATAAGCAGAAAGGATGGAGTAAAAACATCTGTTTGATTTCCTGTCCTTTGTACCTGCTCTCCTCTCCTTCCAGCAGCTTCCTATAGGTGGCGATCTCCACATCCAGGGCCATCTTAATGTTGAGCAGGTCCTGATATTCTCTCAGGTGACGTGCCATCTCATCCTTCATGTTGGAGATCTCCGCCTCCAGTCTGGCGATGGTGTCCTGGAAAGAGCCGGCCTCACGACCGTGGCGATCCTCCATATCTCTCATCTGCCTCATGAGAGACTCGTTCTACAGAGCGAGAGAGAAAGAGATGAGCGACACGTGACAAAAGAACAGGGCGATCCACATCAGATATAGAACAGACAAACGCACGGTGCCCTTGAGGGAGTCGATCTCACAGGTGTAGGACTGGATCTGGTGTCTGAACTCCATGCTGTCCAGCTTGGATTGTTTGAGTGCCTCGTTGTTCTTGCTCACTGCCTGGTTAAGGTCTGACACCTGATGGTGAAAAAAAAAAACAAAGGTCAAAAGATCAGCAGGTTCTCCTTTCACTTCTCTCTTTCTTCCATCTCACCTTTGACTTGTACCAGTCCTCGGCTTCTGAAATGTTCTTTGCAGCGATGCCCTCATACTGAGCACGGATGTCCCTCAGGGCAGCAGTCAGGTCTGGTTTGGACATGTCCATCTGGATCTGGACTTGGGTCTCTTGCATCTGGGCTTGCAACTCACGGATTTCCTACACACAGAGGAAGAAAAGGCTTGTGTGTGTGTGTGTGATTGTGCCTGTTCTAATAAAGCAATGCGGCATTGTTGATAAAAGGACTACTGGCAGGACTAAACTCAAACATCCACACACACCTGGCCCTGAAGCAGAGGCCTGTCATACTGTGTTTCAACGTATCTTTAGGAACAGATTCACTCAGCTCAGCAGTGTTGGGGAAGCTACTTTACTTTGAAGCTTTAAGCTCATCTAAAGCTATGCTCAACAACGTAAAAACATGGACACAATATCATGTATCATGATGATTTAAATTTTAGTACATTTATAGACACTTACTGTAATTTAATGCCTTTAGCCTATCTGGTACAAAATAAGTAGGCCTACATTTATATGAATTACAAATTTAAATAAAAACCTACAAAATGAATGTAGCCTACACTACCATTCAAAAGTTTTATAAAGAAATAATTACTTTTTATAATTAAACTGGTCGAGTGGCAGTAAAGACATTCATAATGTTACAAAATATTATTTTTTTTCCAATAAATGCTGTTTTTTGGACTTTTGGAATCCTGACAAAATATCACAAAAATTGACAAATATAAGAAATGTTTCTTGAGCACCAAATCAGCATATTAGAACGATTTCTGGAGGATCATGTGACACTGAAGACTTGGAGTGATGATGCTGAAAATTCAGCTTGGCTATCACAGTAATTAATGACATTTTAAAATAGGCCTATATTAAAATAGTATTTTAAATTGTAATAATATTTCACAAAATTACTGTTTTTACTCTATTTTTGATCAAATAATTCTATCATTGGTGAGCATTAAAAAATACTTCTTTCAAAAATGTTTACAAATCGGGTAACACTTTATTTTACAGTGTCCTTGTTACGTATGTTACATAGTAATAACAGTAAATTATGCATAATTACACGCAACTAACACTCAACCAAATCCTAATCCTACCCCAAACCTATAGTAATGTAGTTGCTTAATATTACTCAGTACTTATTAATTCGTAGTAGAGTAAGTTTAAAATATAGTGACAATCAGCTGAATTTATCCAAATATTGCACTGCAAAAAAGTTGTAAATTCCAACGAGGCCCTAAATAAAGGGACTCAAATGAATCAGTGAATCATTTTTGAAGAGATTCATGTGAGGTGTGTGACACTGATTCACAAATATGAGTTGAATTTATATATTAATTTTGAACCAATTTTTTTTTTATAAATATCATTTTGTGAGACAAGTGATTCTTCTCACTTTACCATACTATATATAAATCAGTGAAATTTTTTTTTTAAATGAACACACTGATTGATATAGTTTGTGAGACAGAGGACACAAAATGTTACATTTTAGCTGAGTTACCTGGAGGTACTTACCAGTACTTGTTGTAAAAAGGTTTGTTACTGAAAAAGCTACAATATTATTAGTTAGTTTGTGTGTGCACCACTAAGTCAAAATGGCACAGACTAACTAAATAAAAAGTCTTTAAATGTGCTGACCTCCTCGTGGATCTTCTTGAGGAAGGCAATCTCTTCCTGGAGAGTCTCTATACGTCTTTCCAGATCCAGGCGGGCCAAAGTGGCGGCATCCACGTCCTGAGAGTCGATGTGATACCAAAATGAATCTATGCCACATTTGAATGTTCATTAATAAAACCAATAGATGGGGGTGTTTAGGGGACTCACTCCTCTGAAAGCGGACAGAGTATTCTCTGCCTCCTCCCTCAGTGCAATCTCCTCCTGAAGCCTGGCAAGAAGAAAAGGGGGAATGGGAGTTATGTCTTTATACAACCAGCCTCTTTCCTTTCCTTTTATAGACCGAAGGTGCACAACAACCTCACACAAATGCTCTTCGCGCTGGAAGGTGGAGTGGGCCAGCACTTTTAGGCTGACTAACTCCTGAATAGGAATTAAAGCTAGACTATTGTAAACAACATGTTTGAGAGGACAATGGCTTCCTTTTTTAATAACCTCTCAAGGTCTGATACAGCATTTTATACAGCTCATAATTAAATGGTAGACCGGATGAAGTCATTTTAAAATGATTTCTTAGCTTGGTCACTGCAGAGAGAGGCAATTTGAAACTCTTTTCAGCATTAAATAAAGAACACATCAGAACAATCCAGTGACCACATGGTCTCTGATTTATCAAACCCACACTCTAAAAAAAGCTGGGTTGTTTTAAGCCAAATTTGGGTCAAATATGGACAATCCCAACCGCCGGGTTAACATTTTTAATTTAAAAATGTAACCCAACGGCTGGGTTTGTCTATACTTGACCCAAATTTGGGTTAAAACAACCCAGCATTTTTTAGAGTGCATTATATAAATATTATGCCTGTATTTTGAGAAGACCTCCAACAGTTACATATACGTATTCTGGAAAAAAAAAAAGTCCTTTTAGGGGAGAAAAGTCCCTTCTCCTATTCTCAGCTTAGAGATATTTCAGATAAAGTGCATGCTTTATATAGCGCTTTACAACCTCAATAATAAATTGGTTTAAATATAAACTGACATTCTCAATTGATAAAACAATTTTCCTTTTTCTTTCCTCCAGTTGTTAAATAGTTCACAGAGCTTATGCTCTTTTTGCTGTGATTTAGTCTTCATGTTGTGTTATGGGTGAATGTGATGTTTGTATTCCTCTCAGATTATATACCTTCAACCTGATCACATGAGAAATCCGAAGGTACCAATTTCGTATGAACTTGACTTGTACAAAGTACAATTTTTTTTTTAAACTAAGTGTGAGTGTGTTGTTGTCTTATGAGTGTGTTTATAAGATGTTTGTGACGGGGAGAGATCATGCTCGTTTCTCTGTTGGCTCTGAAAGACTCTAGAGATTGTTATGTAAAGCACTGTGTTTCTAAATATGAAACTCAAGCGTGGATTAACAGCTTCACTACCACAAGTAACACATTCATAACATTTGCACATCATGTTTTTTTTGTTTTTTTTTTACAAACTAGCACATTTTTCAACTGTATCCTTTCAAACAGAAACTATAATGTTTATTCCATTTGTGCTTAAACCAGCCCAAGCTGGTTTACTGGTCTTAGATGGTTTAAGATGGTCTTCAGCTGGTCTAGTTGGACTCTGGCCAACACTCTTAAAAATGATGGTTACTATATTGCCATCTGTGGCTCCATAAAGAATCTTAAAGGGTTAGTTTACCCAAAAAAAATGAAAATTCATTCATTAATTGCTCACCCTCATGTCGTTTCAACTTTCGTCCATCTTCGAAACACAAATTAAGATCTTTTTAATGAAATCTAAGAGCTTTCACTTTCAAGCCCCAAATATAGTAAAGACATGATCCACGTAACTCCAGTGGTTTAAACTCAATTTAATAAAGCCAAGTGAGTGCTTTATTTGCAAAAAAAACAAAAACATAATTTACCACTTTATTTACAAAATATTAATCTCCAACGCCCATTCACAGGAGCAGTCGAGAGCAGTCAACTGGTTTCTCACAGCCTGACGGAAATGTCCCATCTAAAACCAGCCTAAACACTGGGAGACTGTTAAACCAATAGGCTGGTTTAAGACGTTTTGTTTGTTTTCCAGTGGAGTATTCATGCATCTTACCTGATTTTCAGTTTCTGCAGGTCATCTGCCAAGTTGTCCCGCTCCACCTCCACACGTGATCTGTGATTGGTCACGACTTCGATCTCTCTCCTCAGCTCCCTCATCTCATCCTCGTACAGGTCGGCGATGCGCGTGGGCTCCCTCCCCCTCAAACGCTCCACCTCAACCACCAGCACCTGATTCTGCTGCTCCAGCATGCGGACCTTCTCGATGTAGCTGGCAAATCGGTCGTTCAGGTGCTGAAGCTCAGCCTTCTCATTGGTGCGTGTGTGGAGAAACTCCTGGTTGAGCGCGTCTGCCAGGCTGAAGTCCAGCGTCTCACCCATCCCGCCATAGGAGCGGGTATAGCCCGCAGATAAGTTGGGCATACTGTAGGAGGAGGCTCGATAATTGGAGAACCCAGGAGAAGAAGTGGAGGACTTGGAGAGCTCGTAGACTCTGGAGCTGACCCTTGAGTTGCCGGACCCCCCGGTGGAGGCTCGGCCAAACATAGAACGGGACATTGGTGGCGTCATGTAGCCGGGACCGCCAAACATGCGGCGGTATGAAGAGGCTGAGGAGGAGGCATAAGAGTGGCTCATGTTGGAGCACAAGAAGGACAGACCAGATGAATACAAACAGCCTCCGGAGAGGACAGAGACAGAATGAGCGCATGACATGATCATCTGTGGCTATTTGTAGGCTTCTGCCCCCTCCCTCCCCAACTACCCCACTCTCACTCTCCCATCCTACCCCTTAATTATCTCAATACCGCTTTCACTTACTGTCCAGCTGTCCCAACTCTTGGAACAAGAATATTAAGTATGAAGTGAGAGAGAGAACCAACTGTGCCCCTCATCACAGTTGTGAACTCTGGTCCAAACCGGCAAGCTTGGGAAATGACTAAATGACAAGCACATGTATGTTTTTCACCTTTTTTATTTCTTTTTTCTAATTAAAGGGCTAGATCAACCAAAATGAAAATGGTTTCATCATTTACTCACCCCCTTCTTGTAGTTTTACACATGTATATATGACTTACTAATCTTATGTGAAATACAAAACAAGATATTTTGAGAAATTTCTTGGTGATTGTTGTTGTTGTTGTTGTTTTGGACCCCATTCACTATCATTGTGTGGGCCAGGGTTATTATAGTTAACTTAAAATACCATAACACCATAAATAATTCCATTACTTGAAATAAAATGAACTTTAACAAAAAAAAAAACTATTTATTTAATTTCAGTTAGTTGCGCTTGTAGCATTACTCATTTTCGATTTTCAAACTAAAACTGAAATCAAAATGAAGAACTATTAAAATAAAAAAATACAATGACAAAAATACAAAAACTTGAACTAAACATAAAATGAAAATGGAAAATGTTTTTAAAATAAAAACTATAGCATATCAGTGATAATAAAATAACACTTATTTTCTTTTCCAGAAAGTAATACAGGTTTGGAATGACATGAGGGTGTAATGATAACAGCTTTTTTCCTTTTCTGAGAGAACTGTAGTTTAAGCTCAGAAGCAAAGGGCGACTTTAAGAATAAAATCATTCCTCAAATCTGTACCATTTATTGATGGCAAACAATTAAAGAGCATTTACATTGGGATTCCATAAACTGCCACAATGCCGTCACTGCATTGCTCTGCCCTTTGCAAATGCCCTGATATCAGCTTGAGAAAATGTCACATTATAAGATTGTTGGGTGCAGAGCCTAAAGCTGGTAAACAGACGAGCACAGATCGAGCAGAAGGTTTATCTAAGCTGCCTTAAAAAGGAAAGGAATGAACGGGAGAGCAGGGGATGTACGACTGTGTACTTCTCTGGAGAGATGATCCTGTCCTCCTGCATTGGTAAATGCATTGTGTCATTATTGGATAATGTCATTTGCCATGTCACTAGTGTGTACCTTCTCTGGAAACGGCAGAAGAGATGATTCTTTCCTCCTGCATTGGTAAATGCATTGTGTCATTATTGGATAATGTCATTTGCCATGTCACTACTGAAGGAGAACAGTTTTAAGATGTTTCAACACAACACACCCTTGTTACCGAGTTCATTTGATTTAGAAACCATGGTGGGTGAATTTGTTTAAAGTGGCCAATAATACTGTAAACCAAAGGTATTTCGTCTTTATCAATGTCATACTCCTTAGAGGACGAGAGGGAGTGCAGGGATTCCCTATACTACATACTGTATAAAATTGAGTTTTGCATTTAATGTCTTTCTCATATTCACATCTGTCATATTAATGCATTTAAATGATTCATAGCCATTGCAAAGCCATTAAAATAATCATTAGTACAATTTAGTTTTAACGTCTGCTACTATTAACTAATTGTTGTATATTCCCTCCTCACATTTTCATTATTTCACAAAATAGTTGGAAGACCCCCTAAGAGTTGTGGACCCCCTATTAAAGACCCCTGTTTTAGACTTGCATTAAGCAGTATTAATAATGAAATAGCCTAAGATATGCATGTAATGACAGACCTATTTCTGAAGATGATCTGAAATGCGAAAAGTGGAGATCAACGCCTTTTTTCCCAATACAATCTCATATATTTTGAAGTGTGCAATTTCAGATCTTTTGTGCTGAGGGATCAAATGAGGCTTATAAATTGTTACAAGCCTCTGGTGGCTTTCCATGGTTTTTGTCAAACCTATTTATAGAGAGTGTAAGAGGACTGGAATTCCATCATCACAAAAGCTTCTCTGGAAGCCTTCAACTGGCAGGAGAGAGAGACCACAGGTGACAGAGAATATAAACAAATCTTCTTTTCCTCTACTCTCCCACTCTCCTCCTGTTTATTCACCTCTCCTCTCACCCTGTTCTATCTCTTTCGGCTCTATATAAGGTGCACAAGTATAATGAAGCAAAATTATGAAGATGTGTGTTGTATTTAAAGCTGCATTCAGCAATGTTTTTCTCATTCAGAAAGTTTGAGACACACACACACACACACACACACACACACACACACACACACACACACACACACACACACACACACACACACACACACACACACACACACACACACAATGTGAATAGAGCATAATTGCACATAAAACATTTGGAGATATTGAGTAATGTTACATTCACGACGCTAGGTGTCAGTGTATGTCCAAAAAGACTGTCATATCGACGAGTGCAAAAAAAAATAAAAAATAAAAAATAATATATATATATTCACAAGTGGGTGACCAATTTAGATTTTTCAATAAAAAGTGCAAACATTACTATCTAGGCTATATATGGCCAAGTGTCCAGGTTATGGCTTATGCAATGTAAGCCAATAAATCATCCTGATAATAATTTGGTCTATTGTTTACATCTTCTCTATTTAATGTGTAATTCTGAATATAACAAAACAATAAATGCAAAACAAATACAAATAAATAAATATAAAAATATAAATAATTGCTGTCCAGGACAGAACAAATTGTGACAAACTCGGTTTAGAGTCTTTAAATCCTTGCTTGGCAACAGGACACGTTCCTGTTTTCTATGAAACTGCTTTAATTAGAGAGTGTGACCTTTTACTATCAGATGTTGCCATGGCATTATTCACATAGAAGCTGTGACATTTCGTTTTTGTTTTGTGACTGAATAAAAATATGCTGTGGTCGAAAACATCACACCCTAAAAGTTCAGGGATGTTGCTGCCAAATATCACTCAGATGACCTTGCAATTCCTGGATGAGATAAAATATTCTATTTGTTTCTTAGAACAGGACAAACATATTTGAAAATCTATAAGTTTTCAAATAAATGTTACAACTCCAAACAACATAATGATTTGTACTACTGTGAAAAATGCTATGTTATTATAAAGTTTTGTGAATCATACCAGCTTAATACTTCAGGGCTGTGTGTGCTCTTGTGATGGGAAGCTGGAATATCATGTTTCTAAATATTGTATTGCTAACAGGCAACAGTACAAAAACATAGGCATACAAATACAAGTGTATTGTTTTTTTTTTATGTACTCATCCTGTTCGTTTTTTTTGAGTGAACACGTTTCAATGCTTGTCATGATCCCCCCAGTTTCCTTACTTTCCCATGACTGAATTATATTATATTATATTGACCAGGTTTTACAGTAAGTTCTTCTTCTTCAACGACCATACATCATACCCAAACTTGGCAGGATGATCCTGAAAAACTGCACAGACACACATCCGTCTAACACTAGGTGGCGCTATAATAAGGTCATGTACATTTTAGATCTTAACTCGGAACCCGTAAGGGCCAGAAGCCAAATACCTCTGAATCATTAAGTAAAACCCTGCAAAATATAAGCCATTTTGAATTTCCTGAAAAATCTATGTTTTCTAATAGCCTCCTATATGTTGCATGAAATTTGGCATGCATCATCTCAATGAAGCCAATTAAATTGTGGGGCATTGCCTAACTAATGTCTGAAGAATGTCGGCTGAATGCAAAGACCAAACTTAAAAAAAATTGATACAGATAGACAAGAAGACATTCTGAAGATGCACGACAAGACACGTTAAATTCTGCCCATATCCTAAATCCTATGTTCATATAATGTAAAAACTGTTATGCTGAAGAAAGCATTTGCCCCCCAAAGAAGAGGCATTCAGTACAAACATTTCCCTACCTACTGTAAACACAATCCGCCTGTACCTCCAACCACTAGAGGGCGCAAAACTTCTACCAACCAGACTGAGACTACAGCAAATCCCCATAACCCCATTGCTTCCTGCGTTCATGCCCTGAACTTAATGTGAAAGTCCACTTTATCATATATGCAGGTAAGAACGGTTGACGGGTAACTTTAAAAGTGCTGTCAAAGTGCAGAGATTTGTATAGTGTTCCTTGTGTTGGATTTCCGGTATTCTGCAAGGGTTGTAGTTTGGTTATATAGGTATCGACTGTGTGATTGGTGCTTTTTTACATTTGTACTTTATTTTTGTTGTTTCTAATGTATTCACGTGCATAAGCTTACTAAAGATGTGAAAATCTCCAAAACAATGATAATGAAAATCTCCAAAACAAGAATACAGTTGGTTTCACGCTGTCACTAATAGAGTGGCTGATTTAAAAGAGTCTACATATGACTGACTGCTTGTGCTTATATTTACTATTTCCTCAATTATTTTCAGTCATTCATCATGAAAAGCTCCAAAGAAGCTGTGCAGGCCGCTGCCAAAGAGTTTCTTACTTTTGTCAATAAAGGAGTTTCACCATACCATGGTAAGAATGACATAGGACTGAAATGCTGTATTTTATATAATAGACAAAGCAATTATAGAGAAATGCATGAAAGCTTGAGCTTAGTGGTGGGCGGTATACCGGTTCATACCGAAAACCGGTGTATATTTTCTTTACGATATACATTTTTAATATACCGCCATACCGATGTATTTAATTACACAACGTCTTCGGAGCGAACGTTACGCAGCGCGACACTGTTTCAGACGGACCCTTTACAATGTTGCGAGGCGTGGTGAGGGTAAACACAGCAGTGCTCTGGTGTTACGTTACAGGGAAGATGGATGCTGCAGAACTAGAACATGACACAGAAGAACTTGTGCCAAAAAGAGGAGCCGGGGCTGTTGTTTGGAGGTTTTTTGGTTTCGAAAAAGAAAAAAAAGGTTTCGAGAACCGTTCATCCAATCGACTTCACAAGGGAGTGCAGTGTCGCATTTGGTGCAATAGCTATAGATGGACACGCGAGACGCAACATTCAGAATTATTTCAGAATTCAGACACATTCAGAATTAATAAACTTTAGTAAACTACAGAACAGCGCGAGCGGGAAACGGCGCACCTCAAGCGGGAAGCGGCGCACCTCAAGCGGGCAGGGCTTATATGCTCCGAGAACGGACACTGGCTATAGTAATATAAAACGTAATCTAATATTTTTTTGACTAACAAATTACTGACACAGTAAAGGGTAGATTTAAATCAATAAAAACGAATTTTAAATAAAGAAAAACGAAATTTAAATAAAGAAAAAACGAATTTAAAATTAAGAAAAACGAAATTTAGATAAAGAAAACGAAATTTAAATAAAGGAAAAACGAAATTTAAATAAAGAAAAACGAAATTTAAATAAAGAAAAAACGAAATTTCAATAAAGAAAAACGAAATTTCAATAAAGAAAAATAAAAAATTTTTTTATTTTTTTGTGTATATCAAATTTTCATAAAACATATTTTTGTGAAATTTGCACAGTAAAAGTTCTGTACTTTGACTGCAATTGTCTTTGCATTCTGATTCCTCACTTCATTAGAATAATGACTGGCTCTTATTTGTAAACAACAGCATAATTTTCTGGGGCCATGCAAACCTGTATTACTAGTGTGGAATTATTCTACAATATTCACTAATGACAGTAAAATAGACCATCCTAAGTCGATTTACTGCAGTAATTCCTCTCTCAACCAGTAGAAAATGCATTGAACACCTTATGCATGAAAAAAAAAAAACCGTCATAAACCGGAAAACCGGCATAATTTTGAAAAAAACCGTGATATACATTTTTGGTCAAACCGCCCAGCACTACTTGAGCTCCACTTTGTAGGTAATATGATTAGCCAACTTTACAGTCTGACTAGATATGGGTCCTGAACATTGTTCCTTACTGGCTGATAGAGCTCCAGATATGGCTACGGTAATAGATCTTGATCTAGACTTTGAAAGAATACACCTTCACTTTTTCCGTAGACCACAAGATTTGTAATGTCACTCCTGTGATTTATTTCTCAATTCAGGTGTACTAAATGTGCAAGAGTTCAATTGTATGTAAGTTTACAGTCTGTATATCTCACTTTTCCTTTCTTCTCCGCCTGGCAGTGGTGGAGGAATGTAAATCCCGCCTGCTGAAGGCTGGTTTTACCGAGCTCAAGGAGGCTGAACATTGGAACATTAAACCTGCCAGTAAGGTGTGTGCGCTTGAATCTTAGCATACCGTAATAAGTCCCTACGAATGGGGAAGGGACTTTCAAAAGGTGCATATTCAAATATAATTATAATGATATTGTGATACATATTATATATTGAAAAAAAAAAATCACTCTTCAAACAGAAGTTAGCACCGTATTAGACAGATGTGTAGAAACTTGTATAAAAATGTCCTGCTCATCTTACAAAATGTCTTCAGCCATATGTAGCTTATTCTATCATTTTTGCACAGAATGAGAAACATGCTGCTCATCCTTATCTTTTCACTGTATTTACTGTGATCTTTCCCTTTCCAGTACTTTGTAACCAGAAATTACTCCACCATTATTGCCTTTGCTGTCGGTGGTCTCTACAAGCCTGGAAATGGTTTTTCCATGATCGGGGCTCATACGGACAGTCCATGTCTGAGGGTGAGAAGGACAAACACCTGATGCCCTGTGAAAGAGCTTTGATATAGATCAAATATCAGTTCTCTGAGTCTTCTGTAGTTTTGTTTAGTAATTACATTATAGCAGTCAGATGACTGTATTGCACATTAATGTAAGTAATGTAAGCATATGGGTATCATTCTTAATTTCGTGTGTGTGTGTTTGTGTGTGTGTGCTCAGGTGAAGCCACGCTCTAAGAAGACAAAGTTAGGCTTCTTGCAGATAGGAGTGGAGTGTTATGGAGGGGGAATCTGGAACACATGGTTTGATCGTGACCTGACAATTGCTGGACGTATCATGGTTAAGGTAAACTCTGGCTGCGTTTACACTTGGCATTTAACATGCGATCACCGTGATCCAATCAAAAGCAAACTTACTGCATTCTACTCCGCCCTCGATTGTCCATGAAGCCGGTTTAGGTTGCTGGCCAGGTATGTTTCAGTTTAGTTTTCGGTGCCATTATTGTTACAGTTGTGGTGTGGACTATTATATTTTACATTTAGAGTGTTTTTTAACACTATATCGTTGTTATTGTATTAATCATTTTTTAATCTATGATATAGAAATGTAAAACCTACCCAAGTTCATTTGAATTATGCATTGTTGATCTTAAGTTATGTGAATAACACTTACTTTTACCAATGTTGTCTGTTTATTTCTCTTTGTACAGAGCGAAGGCAAGCTTGTGCAGCGTCTGGTTCACATTCCCCGTCCCATCCTCAGGATCCCCCACCTTGCCATTCACCTGCAGAGAGACATCAACGATTCCTTTGGACCTAACAAGGAAAACCACCTGTAAGTTCTAATTTAGCTTACAGGACAGGTGGAGCTATGGGACAGATGTGGATAAGCACGCTGGAATGCTGCTGATTTTTTATTAGTATGTATCTGTATTTTTGTCCATTGTAGAGCACCTTTCCTGGCCACTGCCATACAGGAGGAACTGGAAACAGGAACTGCCTCCTGTGGAGATGCCTCTAATGCAACATCCATTGTAAGATCATGCAAATTCCTGCTTTAGGTGTACAAAACCACACAAGCCTGATTAAAGTTGAAGTACATGCTTTCTGCTCAACAAAATGACAATTAATAGGGCTGTCAAGCGCTTACATTTTTTTAATCTAATAATTACATAATGTGGCGATTCAAATTAATCACTCATCCATTTTGGCAGATAAGCTACTCCCAAAAAATAACTGAAGTTATTTATTTTGTTAGATGAGAAAGGCATTGAATAGACATTACAAAAAGTAACTTTAAATTTTGATTCGCCACAGAATTTATTATACAGTACATAAACTTTGACCATACTTTTTAGAAGCTGCATCTGAAGTGGCATTTAGGTATATTTACACAGACTGTTTAATGCAGCTCAGAGGTGGCATGAATATGAAGGAAAAATTAAATGATGCTCTAAATATAAAACTAAAACCGCCAGTAAGTGGTGGCAAGTCGCTGTCTTAATGAGTCAGTCATTCATTCAAACGGCTGATTCATTCAGGAACGAAGCAAGTTACCATCTATGAATGGGTCACTGAAACAACGGCTCACTTTTGTGTCTAAAATGTAACAATATTGACTTCTTGTTTATTTAACTGTTGTATAAAATCAATATCACATTTGCAATTGTGCAGATATTCGGGGAAACGGCACTCTTGATCGTATGATATTGCTAAACTATGTCATATGATGTTAATATAAGACAAAAAAACAAAATATTTTGCCCTCGTCTTGAATTTTATTGCCATTATAACTGAATTCTAATAGGCTTCTATTCTATTCTAATTCTAATATCATCACGCAG
Source organism: Phoxinus phoxinus (assembly GCF_949152265.1). Lineage (NCBI taxonomy): Eukaryota > Metazoa > Chordata > Actinopteri > Cypriniformes > Leuciscidae > Phoxinus > Phoxinus phoxinus. The sequence continues at coordinate 27,113,976 of NC_136886.1, read as the reverse complement.
TCAGTTGTTGGACTCATTGCCCTGAATTATGTTTGTAAATAAACAGCATGTAATGTAAGATGACGTACAGATCTGGGCCGGAGTGGGGTGCGTTAATCATTTTTACACATTATTTTTTCCATATTTAATCGCATCAAATTAACAAGTTAAATCTACGGCCCTAATAATTAATAATGGAGCATTGATCATGAAATTTTAATGTTTAAATTTCATTGACCAATAATTTAACACTTGATTGGATCATCATCCAATATGGATCTGATTGCCAATGTTTTACAAAGAGACTCATACAAGCACTAAACACAATTATTCAGCATAATGCTTAACTTTGTCAAATCGAGATGCACTAATAATAAAGTGATATTCACCCAAAAAATAACATTAACAAAGAGATATGATCACTTTAATTGATGAACGAGTTTAATTTAAGCTTTTATTCACATATAAACATTGATATAGAGCACGTCAGATTTGGCCAATGGCAGCTCATCCTCAGGCGAGAACAAACCTCATTGGTTCTTGAAGAAGCTCAAACGTGCTTGCATGACATGCGAGAACAAAGCTTATTGGTTGTCATCCGTGAAGCAAACATCTTTGAGCTTCCATATTAATGGAACGACATGAAAGTAAGCCAATAATTATTTTCATATTAATGGAATGACATTAAAGTGAGTAAGCCAATAATTATTTTCTTATGACCAATATTCAAATTCTAGACTATAGTATTAAGTACATTTAAAGTATAACCCCAATTCAGTAGTAGAATGCTACAAGTGAATTTAGACACCGCAATGTTACAATGTGCAGTATGAAACAGATATTTTAAGATTTCTGATTTCGACTGATAACAATTGAATAAGTGACCAATCCTTGTGTGAACATTTGTCTCAGTGTTTTTGCATCAATGTGTGTTCAGGCAGAGAAGCATCACCCTGCACTGATCCAGATGCTGTGTGGACAGCTCGGGGTCGAGCCAAACGCATTACTGGACTTTGAGCTCTGTCTGGCAGACACACAGCCTGGCGTAAGTCTCTTCGTCTTCATGTTAGACAAATTCCCAAAAGATCTGTTTTGCTTTCTACCCTAGTGAAAAATAAATATGCCAAAATCTATCTGAAAAACATTTATGTAATGCTAAGTATACTACAAATACATTTACATTTTGTATGTATTTATTATAAATACCCTGCAATTTTGGTAGTCTAAATTGATATACTTATAGTCTGATAATTGTAACAACTAAATTTGTACTTTTAGTTATCTGGAAGTAGTGTTGAAGTAGTGCACTTATATTAGAAAGCCTCAAGCAATATGTCAGTAAATATGTTTATTTGTACTATACTTGGTATGAAATAAATGTATTTAAATGCATTTTGGTTCAGTTTTGTTTTTTACTTGGGTAGGTTTTCTTTCTTTCTGTCTTTTTATTTTATTTTTATTTTTTGAGGTTTTGCACAAAATTGTGCTGACATAAAGAGGATTAGTATGCAGGGTGCATTTGTGCTCAGCAAAGAGGATTGCTCTTATTTTTACCCGACTGAAGAGAAGCCTTTAAATGTGAGAGTGGGACTCCCATCAGAATGAAGCATTACTTTAGAAAATCTGGAAGGAACAAGACGAAGAGCTCTAATGGCTCTCATTTCCATATGATTTACGCATAAACTACGACGGGGGGGTTCTCACCTGGGCTTTTTAACTGATTATCATGAATTTCGACATGTTTTCGTGTTCTGCAGGCACTAGGAGGTGTCTATGAGGAATTCATTTTCTCTCCTCGTCTGGACAACCTGCACAGTTGTTTCTGTGCCCTCACGGTACGTCTGAACACAGAGAGCAACATCTTATTAAATATTCAGTCATTCACTCACTCACTCAGAAATGATCTGAGGAGTGATGATAAATAATTAATGCATAATTATGTCTTTTCTCCCAGGCACTCATGGACTCCAGCACACCTGATTCTCTAGCTAAAGATCCAAACATCCGTATGGTTACTCTTTATGACAACGAAGAGGTGAGACGAAAACAAAAAGCAAATATTATGAGAATGCAGATTCCAAATCCAACGGTCAGTAGTCTCCTAACCCAAATAATTTGGCTTCTTGGTTGATCTATAGGTGGGATCTGAAAGCGCTCAGGGAGCTCAGTCTAACCTAACTGAGTTGATTCTGCGACGTCTAGCTTCGACTCCTGACAATCTGACCGCCTTTCAGGAGGCAGTACCACTGTCCTACATGATCAGTGCAGACATGGCACACGCTGCACACCCTAACTACCAGTCAGTCTCTTACTATGCCAGCTTGTTTGTTTCTGCGCTTAATACCTTTATCCTAGTACAATGTATCATCACTATGGTGACACCAGAATTTGTGCCTTTATTTGGTGTAATAATAATAATCATATCTCCCAGTCACACCTGGGAATTTTCTAATTGTTATTTCCAGTCTTGGAAGTAATAAAAACGAATAAAATCTTACATCAGTATCAATAATTAGCACTACTGTTTTCAACTGATAATAAGAACAAATGTTTCCCGAGCACCAAATCAGCTTATTAGAATGATATACGATAATGATAATGTGACAGAAGACTGGAATAATGATGCTTTAAATTTGGCTTTAGGATCACAGGAATGAATTACATCTTAAAGTATATTAAAATAGAAAACAGTTATTTGAAATTGTAATAAAATTCCACAATTTATCTGTTTTTAATGTATTCTTGATCCAGTAAATGGAGCATGAGAGTTTTCTTTCAAAAACATGAAAGAAATTAAAAAAAACTTTTTGTGTAGTATGTGATGTATATATTTTGTCTACAGGCTGGAAATTGTCCTTAATAAAATTATGAATTACGTTATTATTAATTATCCAACTGGGCAAGGGTCAATGACAAATGAGTGTCCACATTAAAGTAAAGAAATACAAATTTTCTAGTTTAAAACGTATTATATTTGTAAAGTATAATAAATATGATTCACCTTACAGGGAGAAACATGAGGAGAACCACAGGCCTGCTTTTCATAAGGTAACAAACATGCTCACTAATGCCTCATCAACACATTAATGAAGACCTCGGCAGAGCCCAATTAGCTAAATCTCTGGCATTGTTTGTCCTGGATCAGGGTCCGGTCATCAAGTTTAACAGTAACCAGCGCTATGCCACCACTGCTGTAACTGCTGCTATATTACGAGAGATTGCAGGGAAAGTGGGCGTACCTCTACAGGTGAGCAGAACATTCCCTTCTCCCTTCCATTTCATTATATCCTGCTTCACCATCTGTCAAGATTCTTCTGCCATATAAATCGGTTGAAGTGCTCCTCATTATCTGAGCTAAAATTAGCATCGCTGCTCTGAAGACATGAAATGCAAGAGAAAGCAGTTGATTACTATTGTGCGGTTTGTTTTTGTTGGTAGGCATTTAGAATGTTTATTGATGTTTGTATATATCAAGAGAATGCCATCTCTCTTCATACCATTGCTCCTAGCAACAGGGTGCTCATAAGACCGTGTGGGATTCATAAACAAAAGGGTGCAGCAGAGGAAAAAGAATGATTTACAGAGGGTGAATGAAATCTTGCCTCGGTCACCAAGACACCATAGTCCCTGTTTGTATACACAATTAACACTGATATAAATAACTCTCTTCTCTTTGTGTGGAATAGGCATTGATAATAATATTTAAAAGCCTAAATTCAATCAGTTCATCATATAAAGCGATCGTGTCTCTTCAGAAAATTTGGACTAAACCGCTCGATTCATAAGAATTTGTTTTTTTACGATCTGTTTATGAACTTTTGAAGCGTCAAAGTGGTAGTAGAGGGATAGAAATCTCTCAGATTTCATCAAGATCTTCACTTGTGTCCAGAAGATGTGTGAAAGTCTTATTGGTTTTGAATGACGTCAGCGTAATTAATGACAGGATTTTTGGGTGAGCTATCCCTTTAAGTTTAATTTGAAATGTATTTTTGGAAAAGCAAAATTTTGAGGGATGTATTCCACAAAGGCTTGTGGAAAGGCGCTATATAATTAAACGATTTTCTACTTATTCTTCCCCAGGATGTGATGGTTAGGAATGACAGTCCATGTGGAACAACGATTGGGCCAATCTTAGCAGCTCGTTTAGGAATGGCTGTCCTGGATCTCGGGGCACCGCAACTTGCCATGCACTCCATTCGTGAGATGTGCTGCACATCTGGAGTTCTCCAGACCACCACTCTCTTTAAGGTAAACGCCAGTTTAACCTCATAAGGTTTGGTCATAGTATTATAAGGATAAATATAAATCTAAAAAAACTCCTATTTAGTTGTACAATTTGGAGTTGAATCATTTCATAATGACAAATCGAGCATGTAAATGCTGATAATAAGCTTAAAGAAATGGTTCACTTAAAAATGAAATTTGTCATTTACTCTTCATGTTACTCTTCCATGAACACAGGAACAGTTTTGAAAGATTGCATTGGTCTCTCCTTTATATTCTGACTATGAAGAATGGAGACTGAAGGTTTTTAAGTTTCCAAAAAAGCACCATGAATGCAAATGTTGCTATATTGGTGAATAAATTATTCGGTGAGGTTTTGTGAACGGGGTCAACCAAAATATTAAAAAGGTCCAACATATAAGAATAAGAGCAGTTTTTGAAGCCTCATGCTTCATTCATTGTAATTGCATGAAAAGAAGTGAAAAGTGCAATTTTTTTCATTTTCATCTTTTCTGTATCATGGAAGAATTCAAGCCAAATTGGTTTAAGTTTTGGGTGAACTGTTATTTTAAGGATTAAGGAAGGATTGTCTAATAAATACATATTTTAAGTCTGTTTTGGGTTGTAATAACTATGTTGTAATATGCAGGGCTTCTTTGAGCACTTCCCCATTGTACGAAGCACAGTAACTGTGGACTAGACTGAATCATCAGAACCATACAGATGGGATTCATGGACGTCATTATTAGCGAAATCAGTATCACTTTTCCAACACCATTTTCTCATTGTATCAATCACTGCCATCTGTTCATTTGTCAACATATATCCAGTTGTTTATCACTGCTTGGTGAAGATGGAGAATTTAAACACACACATATACTGTGGTACTTCAACAACGTTTCCATGCACTCAACTTTGTGAACTTGCTAATAAAACTGATAAACCTACGATGCCTGTTTTCATGTCTTCCATTATTGTTATTTGCATGTCATATGTGCCTTGAGTATGTAACCATTAAGTCCAAACCACAGACCAGCAATGGCCATTATGATGTAATTTGTGTATTACTTAAAATAACTGCATTACTGTACTGATTGTCGTGCCCACTTTCCGGGTTTTCAGTCTGTCCTGCCCTCTCACCCCCTCCCTTCAGGAGCGCACTGGTGCTTCTTCTCGCAAACACTCATCTTTATCGCACTCTTGCCCACGTCTCGTGTTTCTGGAGTTTGGCACGCGCGCAACATCACATTGATCGCTGTGTCATCTAAATATGTCTGTGTAAACGGAGACCGCGGAGAGAAGCCGAGGGAAGATGAAATCGGCGCGTCTGTGGATGCTGGTCTGTTTGGCGACTGCGTGCTGTCAGCTTGGCACCGGTGATAGATACGGTACGTCAAGAGCACGAGCCACAGGTTAACTTCAGCTGACTGAATGATGCATGTTTCAACTGCGGAAAATCAACTGTATAAAATATCAGATTTGAATATGGTTGCATATCTCCTCCCCCCCACTCACACACATTAAATGCATGTGCACTATCTATAGCCTTCATAGTTATTTTTTATTTTTGTACTTTAATGTCACATTGTAAGCGTTTATCATCTAAAGCTGCATTTGGAATTAGTAAAAACGCTATCTGTAAATTTGTTGGATGCATTTAATATAATTTTGACAAAGAAAATCGTGTGTGCTTGCTGTAATGTTGACGTCGAAGAGATAACTATTTAATGGCAGCGTTTAAAAATATATTTAATTGTGGGAAAAGTGCTTCTTGTTTTCGCTTATTTTAAGATGCAGTTGTATTCATTTGATATAATTTTGGCTACATTTCAAATAGGCTATATTTATCACAATAGTCTTAATGTAAATTTAATAATGACAAAACTAACTTTGTTGTGTGTGTTATTAAGCAAAATCAGGGGGTTCATTGAGAGTAGGCTATTAGAAACAAAAAAAACAACAAAAAAAAAGCTTTAAGATTAAGTAGCCTATGTGTAAATTGTAGCCTACAAGATATTTATTTATATACCTTATTTTATATTTATTTGAATAATTTTTCTTCTGCTGTATACTATTCTTATTTTCTGACAAAAAAGGCAACATTTGTCGATCTGCCATCAGATACAGGCATGATTCATAAACCCAGCAACAACGCAGCCTGTTAGTCTTCTAGCGATTTATACAACGCGAACAGCCACATCTGTGTTTAAAATAGTTCACAGCAATAACACTATTTTTATTCTGGTACAATATGGTTATTTAGTGGCATTAATCACTTATGCAGCGATAATTTAAACAGCTGAGCAATCCTCTGCCTTCATAGGCATTTTACGACTTTCACACAAGACCATAGATAGTCCATTGCTAAGAGGCCGTTCTGTTTGTTGTGGTGTAAAAACTCAGCACCATGGACAGCGGAAGCGGTCCATTTCTAATTGCGCACAGTGGGTCGATTTGGGAACAATTGCTTCAAATTAAACTGAAGTTGATGGGGCGTATGTGCGCGGGGTGGGGTGTGTCGGAGTGGTTGATTCGTACACAGAGATAGTATGTTCGCTTGTGCACTGCATCTGTGTTAGCTCCTCATCTGCAGGCTGACTCACCACTGACGATCCATCTCACGTCATTCTTATCACAGCCGTCACTGTGATGCCAGGAGCATACAGGACTCTATGGGAATGTTTATTAATCTACAAAAGCTGTTGTGGAAGCTGAACTGCATAAATATTGATTTCCATGTGACAAAAGTGGCATAATAGATTGGAGATGTGTAATTAGGCGACTAATTATGGGTTTCAAATTAAGAAAGGAGTCTTGAGGGATTTCTCTCCTCTCCTCTACTTTCCTCTTCTGCACTTTTGCCTCACATATAGCCTCAGAAAGACTTTACATTTATTTTGATAGTACAGCAGAGTAGACTGGAGCAGGAACTCCCTCATGTAACCAACTTTCATCCCATGATTCAATTATATATGACGAATGTGTCTGCCCAGCTCTCAAGTGTGTGTGTATGTTTGAGAGAGCACAAGGGGACTGGAGGAAACCGAAGGTTGGCAGAGTGCAAAATATTCTGGTATGCTTCAAACAAACATGAAAAACTGGCTTGTCCTAGAGCTTGATATTGCGTTTTTCTCTCTCTCTCTCTCTCAGTAATTTGCAATTCTTATTTGTAAATCAAGAAACATTTGTACTGAGATGCAGATGGCAGTTAGAGCTACTCTTGCTTGTTTTGTCTCTGCATTCTGGCAAAATGTACTAATGCCCATTATGGTGTGACTGGTCATTATTCCAAACCAGAACCTGTTTGCTGCTGTGGTGTTAAATTGATTGACGGTGTTTGATAAGCAATTGCACACACAGACTTATGGTGCTGAAATTGTCAGAGGTGTGCTGGTTTATGGAAATGTAACTCATATCTCTGGAATGTTTGTGCTGCTGTGAGCTAGCTACAAATCTTGAAACAACCTGCTCACTTATGAGAAGAGATGGTCTGTGCTGCTCTATTTTGTCAAATGTCAGAAAAACAATAAACTATACTCTTTCATACTCTCTGTTCTCTTTCTCCATTTCTTTCTGGTAAGGTTGTCTGTTTGATGAAGGCCTGTGCTCCAACGGTCAGGTTTGCTGGGATGGTGAGTGCTGTTTCCGTTTTGCATAATGTTACTCATCACTGGAAAATAATGCACAATAATGATAAGACTTGCCTTACTACCTCAGAGTCCCTGGAACAGTTGTGTAATATTGACTCGACAAAGTAGAGCTAGTGCCATCCCTTCAGTCCCTTATGTTTTATTTGGCTTTTATGCATCAGTCTTGCCCTCATGTTTGTTTGTTTTATGTGTATAAAATTGCCTTCATTGCCTGTCATGCTTTTTTAATTTTTTTTTTATCCTGTAAATACAGATTATTATGTGTAGGTTTGATCTCTGACTATTTTGTAGCTTTTAGCTAAAGCTGATTTGTGCAGTTGAGTGTGTAAAAAAAATCAATGACTACACAGTAAACACACTTTCACCATCTCCTGGTCTTACCCAATCAGTGTTCTTCAACCATTTCCATGGCAACTGTGACATCACACAACTTCACCCTCGCTGGAGTCTCTGTTTATGTCTAATACAAGCAGAAAGAGCAGGGGTGAGAAAGCAAAATATAAAAAGGCAAAGAGATCCTCAGATAAACCGTGGCGTGTATATTTTGTCAATGTTTGTGGCTGTCACAAATACATTAAATAGAAAGCTGCACAATATATATATATATATATATATATATATATATATATATATATATATATATATATATATATATATATATATATATAATGTATTAGGTGAGCTGTTTGATATTGACAGGCCATGACCACTGTCTACACACTGTCTAAGACACATAGTGTTTCTCTATGTGTTTTCCAGATGAGCTGTTTGGTCAGTGTCTTGCACAGAGACAGGAAAGGTTTCGCTACAGGGTGACTGCAGTTCTACTGGACAGACTGCAGTCATTACTGCAAACGCTTATGAAGGAAGGTGAGTTTCTCATGCAAATTTTAAAATCCTCCTTCAGTGGAAATTCAATTTCTTGGCACTTTTTCAGCTAGCAAAAAAATGACGGTTGCCATAGAAACCACACAATGCAAACACGACGGGCAAAGTGACGAAGCATGTGACAGAAAATGGTCCAAATGTTACCACAGTAACCAAGGTCAAATGAATCAAAAGTGAATACATGTGTGAATGTACATGTGATACCCTTTTTTTCTGGATCTATTGTTTTAATCAAAAATACATAATAAAAAAAATGCAGTTTAACTTAAACTTGCACTTAAATCACCTCTTTATTTCGATAAAGCACAAAGATGTCACAGTGTTACAACTGTCCTGGTATCATAATAAAAAAGCCTCATTCGATAAAAAACGTCAAGAAAATCTTCTGATGTGCCATAGAGGACCGTGTACCTTCTTACCCTGTGAAACTCTATAAACGAATTACTCATGATGTTTGTAATATTTTTCATTATATATACTTTAAAATATATTTAACAAAAAAAAATAAAAGTAAATAACCCTTAAGATGTGTGTAAGGAAAACATTACAACTTTTTGTTTGAGGGTTAACAAGGAATTTTTTTAGAATTAAACTGAAATGAGTACATTTCCAAGACCATTTCACATGTTTTAGACTAGATTTTAGACATTCTTATTGTGTCATTTACCCACAAACAATACAAACTTTTTTGGTTGGTCTGAGCTGGTGTGTTTTTCACTTTTTATTTTGCAGGATTAACTTGGCGGGATGATGTCACCCAATCAGTGATTAAGAAAGAACTTAGCAAAGTTCCGAAGATCCCACTGTCTTTTGGGATAAAGAATGTCCCATCCACAGAGTATGCAATTTTGTCACATATTCAGTTTCCTTTCCCCTTTCTTCCACTGCATTTATTTATCTCGTAATCTCTCTATTATAAAAGGCCTCAAATTCGCCCTACAAACCAGCTCAACTCCAAACTGGTGCAGCCTCATATGGACTACATGATTGTCGATCCACCTCAGTCATCTCTCCATATGCAGAGTTTGGATCCATACAGTTACCAGCGAGTAAGAGAACCCGCACAAGCACCAAACACATACTGTAGCACTTTTGTTAAATTGTGCTCATTGTAGCTTTGGACGGATGTCTACAACTACTTCTCTTTAATACCTGTATTATGTCTCTTTGTCTCACAGTATGGTTACCAAGATGAAGAGGAGCGCTCTTTGAACCTTGTGGATGGGGGCAGGTACCCACCGGCCTCCTCTCGCATTAGGGGAAATTCTCCATTCCCTCCGTCTCTAGATAAAGATGATCAGCTTCTGCAGGATCTGATGACCCTCCTCCTTTCCTCGCCTGCACAGCCGACCTCACGCCATCGTGTGGCAGCGCCTCACTCCGCCTCATCTTTTTTTCAGGAGCTGGATTTCCCGCTTGACTATAACAAGGGCTTCTTTTCCCAAGATGAGAAGATCAACAGCCAACAGGAGCAAAAGAAAGGTCCTCAGAAGTATGGAGTGATTTCTGGGCACAGTGGTGAGATTGTTTGTTAATGTTTGTTAATATATATATATACTGTATGTTATATATACTTTTATACTTTGCCAATGACTTCTGAACTCTGACTCCAGGACCCACTCAACAGAGCCTGAATGAGCTGCTCCTGCAACATGGATTTGATCTAAACCACCTGAACCCCGAGGAGACGGAGCGTCTCTTCACCGTTCTTCAGCTCCTGCAAAGCGAACCGACAAACAATCAGAGAAAACGTGAGCACCCTGAGATTTCACTGGAACTTTAATAGAGTATCAGTATACAACTCCAGAATATACGCACCATATATGAGTTGGAGCTCCAAAAAAATATGTTAAGTCATAACTGCTTGTTTTCCTTTATTCAGCTAAAACAAAGGATTCTTCTGCGCCTCCAAAAGTGGTGAGCATCAAAAATGTTTCTGCTGTAATGTCCTTTAGTATTGTTACAAGGTTGGATTCATCTCAGTAGTAATGCTATATATTACCTATAGGGGGCAGCAAGTGTTAACTCATAATACTATGAAAATAGATTTATAACATGAGGGAAACAAGACCCATGGTTATGTGTGATTTGTTAGTAAATCTTTTACCTTTTAGGCGTCTTACCAAACATTAGTGTATCTCTGCACATAGGTGCTTTTATACTCGTGGTACGGCTCGTGGTACCATCACAGAGAGCCACAAAATCACTCTCCAGAACATTCTCATTCACGGTTCCTTGCTGGTGGAATGATCTCCCTACCCTCGTCCGGAATGCAGAATCCCTGACCACATTCAAAAGACAACTGAAAACTCATCTCTTCCGTGAGCACTTGACATAAAAAAAACTCTCCTTAAAGAGTTGTCTAAACAGTCTAAACTGTTTCAGAATTGTCTAAAAAAACTTTTAATCAAATTTGTTTAAACTGTCTTTATATACCAATACATAATTAAAATGCAAGTACTCTGAAATAGAGAGTATAAAAAACTGAGTGACTCTAGTGTATTTAATCTTCAATAAACACAGCTCATTAATTCAATTCACTCCCACCTAAAAACGGGTGCGCAACTGCGCGCACGTGGGCAGAGCCAATAATAGCGGCGGTAGTCATGGCGACGGAGAGTGACAGTCGCGCAAGCCAATCACTTGTTTCGTCCCGAATGGAATTAATGAGCTGTGTTTTTTGAAGATTGAATACACTATAGTCACTCAATTTTTATACTCTCTTTTTCAAAGTACTTACATTTTAATTATGTATTGGTATATAAAGACAGTTTAAGCCAATTTGAAAAAAAGTTCTTTAGACAATTCTTACCTACACAACCTTTAACCCTCCCTTGTTTTGGCTACTCTGCTACTCTGAGCAATGCCAGAACTTTGTATTTTGAGCACTTCTTGCGTTATTTTTGCCTCTTCACGATGACTCGCTTGCTGTAGTCCTCAATTGTAAGTCGCTTTGGATAAAAGCGTCTGCTAAATGACTAAATGTAATGTAAATGTATACTGCTGAAACAAGATATCCTTTCCTCTACATTTTGTCTATGATCAATATTCATGGTTACAAAATAAACAGACACTACTTGATGGTCCTCCCAAAGGCATTTTTAAAGAGAATAAGAGAGAAAAGACTAGGAAGATAAGCAACATGCATCAAATGTTGCTTCATAAATTGAACAAATTATTATCTGTTGTCAGTTTTAGGCTGGAATACACTACACAACCTTTGCCCAGATTTCTGCTCAGATTCACAGGATTTGTCGAGGTTAGTTGCCGAAAGTCAGAGCAATTGACCGTTCGCAAAAACCCGGCCCCTTTAGTTATTGTTGCTATGTCCGACAAGCTACGCAGCTCTCACGCCACACCATGTTCTCACGCAGTGAAAAATACATTGCGGAGCAGAGAGGACACTGACAACGCGCTGACAGACAGGACAGACCAGGTTACTTTTGATATTAAACAAAGTCTCACCTTTCAAATTTGGTCATTTTTGGTCAAGAAATTTAAACAATAAATACCGTTTTGTGGCTCTTTAATGTGTCTGACAGATCGCTGTAGAGCATCAGTTAAAGCTGCTCGTGAACCGATCATCTCTTCCTTCTAGTTAATTTATAGCATCAAATAAACATGAATGAACATAAGAAGGAATGTTGTTTTAACTGCGGAAAGGCGTAAGTACACTCTGTTTTTCAAGTTCAAATCCTCCCATGTTAATCTACTAACTCTCCTGACTGCTTTGTCGGACAAAATGGCGGATGGCGAAGTATGATTGGTCAGATCACCTGTCAATCAAACTCCCTGCGAAGGGTCAATTCTGTCTGGACCACTGTCGTCAAATACGATTGACAATTAGCATACAGTTTGGATTGGTGGTATGGTTCCGTTCTGGGCAAGAACTTCCTGCGCATCCATGCAGCCTAGCGTGGATAAGAGCAGGGAGAGCAGCAATAACCCCCCTTAGGGTAAACAGAACAGAACCAACATGAATGTATGCAAATATATTTAATTCAAGATTTTAAAGTACAACATAATTTGAGAATTTATTCTGATTAAAGGGGAATCAGAATGCCAAATCCTGACTGGGCGAGAGGAGGAGCTGGGGATGGAGGAGGGTAATTCGCTCCTGAGAAACGTGATAACTGCTGATAATACTGAAGGAGCTTATGTATACGGTGATAGGCGTTGTATTCCTATAGGTAGATGTGGATCAGCTGATGCAAGCTTGACTAACGTGACCTGCCAGAACTGACGCGCTTGATGTCTGCCGATTTCAGTTAACAGATTTTTCAGAAAATCGTGTAGTGTATGATGACTCTGATTTTTTAGGTTCACAATCAGACTGATTCCATCCAGTTTGAGGATATCAAACATGTTTGATATTTTGAGCCAATTTTAGAACAAGCTAAAAGGCTTTGGTTGTGGAGTTGGTTGTGTTTCGAACTATTTTAATGTCTGCAGTATGTGACAGTGTAACCAAGTATATAATGCCTAGTGTTTTAAAATATAAAAGTTGTGGAGTTTATTCCAGCCTATTCCTGACATGGCATGTTTTTTGTGCTATATCAGATGAAGATTTCAGAGGAGGAGATGACCCATGTGGTGGAGAAGGCTTCTGCTCCAGCCACAAATTCCTCTTTCCCTTCCCCACTCAACCCCAGGCCCGAAACCTCCCATAAGAGCTCCGGGTCCCAAGGAACCTCCCAGGATAACTCCATCCCAATGGGTGCCAGTGCACTAGGGCCTTCAGCTCTTAAACAAGAGGAAGGGCGACTTGGAAAGGGAGCCCTGAGTGTGCAATCAGGAAAGAATGAAACCAAGTTAAAGGAGGAATTTGGATACATTGTCACCAATCAAAGGTACAACTAACAGATAGACTGTTGGACTGAGTACTTGTCTATGTGGGCGTTACTTTTGTCTGAAAGCAAAGTAGTCATGTGGTATTTGTTTTCAAAACACTACACTAACGAAGGACCTGAAGGCACACGTCAAACTGGATATTCAGTGGAGAGTCTGTTTGTGTGTTGTTTTTGTGAGTTATGTGTTGGTTTGTGCTTGTGAAATTGTGTGTGGGGGCATATGAATGTGTATGTCTCTCTACAGCCATCTTAGTCTGTCTGATGGGGTTCGTCTTCTGAAGACCCTTGCTGAGAGGATCCATCTCACCACTGGCTCTTTCATCAATATCAGGTAGGCTTAGGTTTAGGAGAGTCCCAGAATTAGCTTTGATGCGGTGGGCACTAACCCTAAGCTTTATTTAATTAGCAAACTTGCAAAGGCATTTGCTAACTCACAATTTGTAGATGTGGAAATAAAAAAGCAAGCTGTTTAACTTAGCTAACAATGCTTTACGTATTGAATATAATTATTTTATTAAAGCAAACAGTCTTGATTGCTGTTTGCTGCTGTGGTTAGGAAGCATACACTAATCCCACTAACCCTTTTTACTAAATCAAACTGTGGTGAGCTGGAACCTTGATCCATTGTCCTAGGAGGACAGAGGGGGATGGCTAAGAGGGAAAGAATGAGAGAGAAAAGTGAATGGAATGAACTGACCTCAAAAGTGGACATGCTTCACTACTTGTCCTTCCTTTTTTGCTTGGATCACAATATCTAAAATAAGCAGGGTTTGAAATTAACACCTGCCAACCCACCAAATTCGGATGAAAATCAACTGTGGCAGATAATGCATATCAATTCACTAGCTAATTTGACAGGTTATGTTTCATAAATTATGTCCTATGACTTTTTTCCTATGAAGTTCCTATTTTCCTTATGACCTATGTCCAGAGCCCTTCCCCTAAGAGGAACCTCCAACATTATCGAAACAAAAACTTAAAGAAGTTAACGTCTTTAAAATGAGAAAATGTGAAAAGTCACAGAGTATTTTTTTCTGTTTTCTGTTTTGGTATCTGCAAACAATGACTGACTTTTATAAACTGAAAGCCATTCAATGATTCAGAATCAGATTTAATAATATATATTTAAATCTAAGCTTTGAATTTGATAATCTGGTTTATTTCTGATATCCTTGTTTTGGCAAGTTCTGAATGGCTTGTAACGTAAAAATGTAGTGGCCTAATTGGCTGGTGAGTGAAAAAGTTGATTTCAAACCCTGTTCATAATCATGCGGGAAACTTGCATGTGATTAAAAATTCTGCTCTACACAGTGTGGTTGGTCCAGCTGTCACTTTCCGGGTGCTCCCTAACAGCCAGAATTTAACAGCAAATGAGGTGTCCGAAAAGGCCGGTGAGTAATGAAGAGAATGTTTCATGACTATTGACTAGTGATGTTTGTCACACAGAAGTGTTTCTGAGATACATAATGGCTCAGAATTCATACAACACAAAGTAAAAACTAAATACTTGATAGGCTTTTACCTATCTTGATGTATTTCTGAAGAGCTTGTCCTTGTTTTTAAATAGAAAATGGCCTTTATTTTATGCTACAGCCATGAAGATGATTTGCCACTAGAAGTTGGTGTTATTAGGGGGAGGGGCATTCTCACTCTAGAGAGCATTTGATTTGACTAATTAAGTGAGTGCACAATGAATCATCAGTTTTTTGTGTGTGCCTGTTTCTGGAAAAGGACTGGATTGTAATTGCGTATAAAAAAAAGTGAATTTTGAAAGTGTTTTGGAGCACATTAGCCTTAAAAGCAAACAGACCCAGCCAGATGACTAAAAATCAGTTTGGATGAGTCACGTGACCCAAATTTGTTGAATTCTATATTTGCACCAAGTGTGTATATTATTGATTGATGTTATTGAACATAAGCTATGTGTATTTTATCATATTTCAGTTACGAACCATTATTAAAGCAATAAGCTACTTGAAGCACATGTGTGCTTTTAGAAGCGCATTAAAGAAATCACTGTAATGCACAACCTTTTGAGACTCGTTGCTTTATACGACAGAAGACTGGCACACACTGCACAGTGAATAGACCTTATTCACAGCAGCACCATCTTTGATTTTTAATGGGAATGAAAGCGAGGCTGTGATAGATAGGGTTGCCACCTTCAGTGTGGCAAAATAAGGGACACCCATTCAACCCCCCCCCCCCCCCCCCCCAAATGCTCAACTTTGACAAAGTCATTTTTATTGTTATAATTGTGATTTCATAATATGTAGATATGAATCCAACTAAAAGCTATTGAAAATATGTATTTTCGTCAAATAGCAAATGGTGTAGCTCTGCAGCCATCTACTAAAGTGATAATTTCTTTACTTTTAAAACAGCATTTTCCAAAAGATGGGCAAAAATCTTACACTAAACCATGTCAAATTATCTATATCCATGAACGTTAGAAATGTGGGTCTTTTATAAAGTGAATTTAACTTCTTCTTTTTTTTACTGTTTTTGTTTAAAAAATATTTATTTATATAGCCTAAAGTAAAAAAATATAATAAATCCTCCTAAAACTATAAATCCTAAAAAAAAAAAAATATTATGTTTCAAAATGACATTTTGTTGAAACAACACAAGTGTGACTTTAATCCCCCCACACTAACATAAAAAACAGATATTATTCAAATTTATTTAAAAATTTTTGTAGATGTAGAAAGTGTTGTCAACCGTGCAAAGTCTCACATCATTTGGACAAATATAATGTTTTATTTATTTCAGCAAACGTCATTTGGGGTTGAAAAGACCCGAACAGCGCCCTACAAGGGGTTAAAAAACGTGCAGGTTTACAGCGCATGTTCACGAGACTCAGTCGCTATAGAAACAAAGACGCTAAAATGCAATCACGCAATGAGCTTCTCTACTAAGAAATTGATTTCTTTATATTTGCTATTAGTATTATCCATACTGCAAAATCCTTATGTTTTTATTCAACTATATGTGGGCCTAATGTAAAATACGGGACAAATCGCGTCCCTTATTGATTTGATACGGGACGCATCATCTTACTTGTAAATACGGGACGATTCCGTATTTTAAGGGACGGGTGGCAACCCTAGTGATAGACATCTCTTCAGTGGGTTGTCCTGTTATTTAATGTGTTTTTATGAAACACTGCAAAATTATCTTTCCAAGAAATCTCTGTAGACAAAAAAACTCCAGACAACATGAACTATGGAAAATTATAAGTGATCTAGGAGCTTTATACAGCTTTTTACAACAGATGCCATTGAAAACATAAGTCTCTCACAGCTTCGCTTTCATACCTGTCATGGCGCAAAAAAAAAAAAAAATACCTGTCATGGCGCTGCTCTAAATAAGGTCTATGTATTGTAAATGTTTTCTATGTATATCAGCTTATAAGAAACTATGTTGAGAAAACATTAGAATAAGCTTTCTGTGACTGTCTTTACATTGATTTTTATTTTTTTCACATGCAGTGGCTCAAAAGAACCTTCTAGAATCAGAGACTGGTCTAAAGGTGCTTCAGGCAGGTGTTGGTGAGGTAAGGGTGTGCAGAAACATTGAATCAATGTCTTAACTTTTGAGCCTGTTGTTTATCCCTTTCCCGATGATTTCTGTCTCTTTCGATGGTTGAGGAGGGAATATCTCACAAGACCCCTGACACCCACCCCCGTCTCATTTGCTTTGTTGCTATGACAACGACATCATACGTGTCAAACTGTCAGGCGCGTTCACGACTCTAAGCGCGCGGCCGATTGCCATCCCAAATGCTTCTCCCTTCAGAGCGCAACATTCCCGCAAAACATCACGATGTCTGTTCCAGGGCTGAGCTCGGTCACCGTTGTTCGTTTCCCGCGAACTTAAACTTATCAACCGTTCCTTCCTAACAAAAGTGGACGAAATTAAAATATCAAACCGGTGCAGAAGCTCTAGGGTTATTGCACGTAACGTTACAAATTTCTGCTCATCTTCGGCGGACCACCGGGGCGTGGGGTTTCCATCCTCCATTAGTTTATTGATTTTTTGGTGAGTTGCACTTCTTCTTAAACTTGATTAAATGTTACGTTGTATTAATATCGTGTTACATTATTTTAAACATGTTAATTAAACACGTGCAAGTGCAGGTCATACGGGGCAGTAAAATAAATCTGCTTTTTTGTCGATCCACCTAGGGTTAACGTTACCTGTCGTTTCAGTTCACTTGATTCTTGGCTAGAAATCTCTTACAGATCCCATGTTGCTGGAAAAAGACACATTTAAAAACGTTAATTATGAAATATGAAAGATTATATTAATATTAATTATGAAATATTAAACACACTAAAACGTTACTCCTTGGTTTTCCCAGCTTTCATTTTACTCTTCGAAAGTCAGTGGTTTAAAGCTTATGATCAGATTTGTAATCTTTGGATAAAAGCGTCTGCTAAATGATTGAATGTAACGTTACGTTAAATGTATGTAATAATAAATGAGTTTACTGGCCAGTCCAGACTGTTTTTATTTGAATCTAGGAACCTGCTGTAGTCGTTAAACTGTTTTCCTCGAAGTGCTCAGTGATTTGTTGAAATAAAGAACGCGCATTAAAAATGACCAATCAGAATGATTTGCACTCAGAATCTCAGCACAGACAGTGATGTCAGGTAAAGTTGGTTGCTGTGGCGACAAGGTCAGTGCGGTGTGCACACAGGAGTGATGATGTAATGCCCTGGCTCCTGTGTGGTCTGCATCATTCTAGCAGAGAAAATAGGACTAGGGAATATGATGGGATTCTTGTGTGTTGAAATGAGGTGTAATAAAGGATTTAGATAGTCTTCTACCGTCTGTTTTCTCTCATCAGTTCTGTCATGTTAATTACTACTATGGTACTTACATCAGACGTTATTGCCCACTGAGTCATACTTCCAGACAGCAGGGTGGGATGTTCAGCCCTGTTTTAAATACTCTTTTTAATACTCCTCATGGACCCTCTCTCCCTCTTCACTTTTCCATCTTAAAATGTTTTAGAGAAATACACAGTCCTTTATGGTTCCTCTCAGGGGTAAAATATGTGCTTCGCTAGGATAGTACAAACTATGCTGCTAACTCAACATTAATTATGGGATGTATAAATGATTTGTGATTCATATATTTGTCTTCATCTGTTTCCTTCTCTCCGTCATTGCAGAAGAACGATGGCCATGCGTTGCCAGTGGCAACACGTGTACGTGACAACACCGAGAGGGTGTTCCTCATGTTTGCGGGTGTGGCTTCTGTGTGTGGACTCCTGGTGGGAGCGTTGACCATCGCCTGCTTACGCACCCATGCCCGCCAGTTGGCCTCAGGGAAACTGGGACTAGGACCTGAAGCAGGAAATGTGACGCATTATGAGTACCAGGTCGGAAGGAGTGTTTGAAATGCGTACTGCATCATATCTCTGCAATAAAATAATTCTCTGAATTCCAGCTATTTTAGTGGCTTTGGCTGTGATGGCATGTTATTATCAGACACCAATGTGATCAGATTTATTTGATTTGAACAGAAGCAAACCAGAGTAATTTGATTACTGTCGTGTCGACATTAATTTACTGTGTGAATTTCAATTTGTCAGTTGTAGCTAATTCTCGGTTTCTTTCGCTCACATTCTCTGATTTTCTTCATTTTTCAGGATCTTTGTCGGCAGCACATGGCTGCTAAGTCCTCTATGGGCAGGCAGGACTGCGGAGTCGGAGCTGCAGGGGGTGCCGGTGCAGGAGGAGGAGGTGGTGGTGGAGGAACGGATACGTCACGAGTCAGTAGCGTGTCGTCACAGTTCAGTGACGCACCTCAGCCAAGCCCTAGTTCACATAGCAGCACCCCCTCCTGGTGTGAGGAGCCAGCACAGTCTAACATGGATATCTCCACTGGGCACATGATACTGGTAGACACTCTATACCCCTATTTACCGATACAAATTGAATTCACTTCCCGTGTAAACAATTAAGGCCGTTAGCACCAAGAACGATAACTATTTGGTAGGGCTGTGCAATTAATTGAATTTTGATTTAGATTTTGGCTCCCAACGATCACCAAAATAGTACAATCGAGTAAAAACTATTATTTTTCCATGTTCTGTTGTGCAAGAACACTCTTATTTTGTCTTACGCACGCGCACATCCGCCCCTCCCGAGGCCATAACCTCTCTCAGCTTGAATGTTTAAACTGACAAGACTTAAAAAGAAGTGGAAATGATCAACTTTAGTTACGATGCATGCAATGCTGCCCCGATTGTGCAAGTGACAATTCCGTCATGTCCCGACTCCTAAACGCGAGAGTATAGTTTCGATAGTTTCCATATCAATTCAATTGCCTTGTCCAACCCATTTTGAGAGTAAGAGAGAGAGAAGACGCGGCACCGCTGAACACTCACAGGGGGTGCACCTGAGACCCGCAGTGATGGATTAATTGACAGTTGCTGTCAGACTCGCTAAAATGGAGAGTGACTGGAGTGACGCAAGTAGCTTTGCAACAGAGCGGTCATTTGAAGTCGAGGACTTTTCTCCCCCACCTTCACCTGAAGTGGAGGATGTTGAATTGTCTGTGGACACAGGGCCAGAGCCATATCAATTCAATTGCTGGCTCAAACTGCGGTCTTAACTCCCGCATCGCGATCGGCATCCGACCCCATTCTGCACAAGAGAGAATGGGGCCAGTCTCTGAGTGGTAAAATATTAGCATTATGGCTAAATTAGGCTAATGTTCATAGCAAATGCTAACAAACTATCATATTTAAAACCCATGCATTTAGGTTAATTTTGGTATTACCAATTTTCCGTTTGTCGACACCAGAGGGTTAACTTTAGCCTAATAGGAAGGAACATAAATTGTGATTAGAAATATATGCTCACTCACATCATGACGCCGCTGCGGTGGTGGAGTCCATGCAGGAAGAGCAGCGTTTGGCACTGCAATCGCGCGTAAAATGCAGGTTGCACACTCGTAATTCCAACTCCTGACTCAGCAGTTTTGACGGAACCAGATGCTTTTATACCAGGGGCTGCCAAGGGCGTGGTGAGAGTACCTCTACTTCAGGAGCTTTCCGTTTAACCTGAAAAGGGCAGCACTCAGGCGTTTTTACACCATATATTTGAAAATTAAAACACTTTATACCCAAATGTCAAAAAATGTACTCGAATCAATGAACAGCATTTATGAAGCTCCATTCTTACAGATCATTAACTATAAAAAAGTTGTTTTAGTGTTTAGTTACCCTTTAATGGCTGCGGTCTATTTAAAAAGTGTTTAATTCATTTGAATTAAAGGAGAACTCCGGTCAATTTTAACATTGAGCTAAATTTTTAGTAAATTTGGAGTGCTGTCAATACAGAGAACAACGACAAAAATCGGTGTTGCCTACACCATGTTATCCTCTTTTTAAAATTTGCACCCTATTGACTTGAATGGGGCACGTTTTAAACCTGCTTTTATTTCTCTTATCATCCTTGATGTGTCATTACAAGTGCCCAGCCATGTTGAGTGATTCCTTCAGAGTGAACACGAGTGAATCTGACTGCAGGAGATGTGAAAGATATGAAAAAAAATGATGTTATATCAGCCAGCGCACATACCTGTATTTAGTTCCTGTTTTCGGTCGAAGTCCAAAGTAGTCGATTGTCGAGTTGACGCGCATAGGTTTAGTTACTTAGATCACGTGCGTGAACTCGACAATCGACTACTTTGGACTTCGACCGAAAACAGGAACTAAATACAGGTATGTGCGCTGGCTGATATAACATCATTTTTTTTCATATCTTTCACATCTCCTGCAGTCAGATTCACTCGTGTTCACTCTGAAGGTATCACTCAACATGGCTGGGCACTTGTAATGAAACATTAAGGATGTTAAGAGGCTAAAAGCAGGTTTAAAACGTGCCCCATTCAAGTCAATAGGGTGCAAATTTTAAAAAGAGGATAACACGGTGTAGGCAACACCGATTTTTGTCGTTGTTCTCTGTATTGACAGCACTCAAAATTTACAAAAAATTTAGCTCAATGTTAAAATTGACCGGAGTTCTCCTTTAATTATTTTAAAAAACAATCGGTTTGAATGAATGATTCAATGACTCATTCATAAATACTTCACTTGTTTTATTGCTGGATGAATAAGTTGTATTCTGTTTTTGAATTGTCTATTGAATCTGTTCTAAATAATATTTAAAAAATTCATTCGAAATAAAGCACCAAATTACTTTCAAAAGGGGTTACTTTCTGTTATCATTTGAATATTTTTAACCAGGGTTTGAAATTAACTTTTTCACTCACCAGCCAATTTGTCTACTCAATTTATCGAGTTATCGGCCATTCAGAACTTCTACTAGCCCCCCCCCTTCCCCTCCCCCTCCCCCCTCCCCCCTCCCCCAGATTTGGCTTACACGAACTTCCCCAGCAAAGTGAGTAAACATAATAAATAACCTGCCAAATTGGCTAGTGCTTTGACAGCGTTACCCGCCACATTTGGTTTTTACCTGCATTTGGTGGGTGTTAATTTCAAACCCTGTTTGTAACACGGGTATAATGATGCTTTGGTTTAAAAGACTGTTTGTGTAGCTGTGCAGTACCTATACATGACAACTTCTTTCTCCCGGTGAGTGGCAGATCTGAATGTTCCGGTTTGATTTTGTGGGTGTTTAAATGTGGGTGTTTAAATTTTGCAGCTCTACTATATGGTGTGGACTTTCCTATTCTCAGAGACTTATCAAAACTTTATAGTTATCATTATAGTATTCATCACTGGTGTGTCACAGCCTTTCAATATTTCCCTTTGGTTAGCGCTTTGTTTATGAATTGGCCTGCAGCTGTTCGCAAACATTAATATTTACTATATTTACCTCGTGTTTTACAAAGAGTGTTTCTGTTTTGATTTTTTTTAGTATACTGGCATTCTCTAAATTTTCTTTTTTTAAGTATCACATGAATGAGCAGCATTTCTGCGAAATCAGGAGTCTTTACTGGTCTCTCTCTCTCTCTCTCTCTCTCTCTCTCTCCTCTCTCTCTCTCTCTCTCTCTCTCTCTCTCTCTCTCTCTCTCTCTCTCTCTCTCTCTCATGTTTTCTAGGCATATATGGAGGATCATCTGAAGAATAAAGACCGTTTGCTCAAAGAATGGGAGGCTCTGTGCTCCTACCAAGCTGAACCCAGCACCATCTCAGTGGCCCAGAGTGAAATAAACATGAAGAAGAACCGCTGCTCTGATGCCGTGCCCTGTGAGTAAGACTGCAAGTATACCTTACCTGAGGTGTTAGTTCAGTGTGAACACACTATTTATACTATAAAATGGCATAAAAAAGTGTATAAGTACGTAAATTGGGACGCATCTCTTTTTCACACAACCCGTTTGACCCTTTTTAATGGATTAGATGTGTAACTGTCAATTGTTTTATGCAGATGACCATTCAAGAGTGAAGCTGAAAGCTGAGCTCAACCCCTCCAGGACAGATTACATCAACGCCAGCACCATTGTAAGTATGTGCACTTGATGGTCCTCTTTGCCCTGGACCTCATCATGTGACTCCGTGCAGTTTGAAGGGCCTGCATTATTGTCTCTTTCCTTTCCTCTGTAGCTGAAATCTAAAGCTAGAAAGCCGTCCTTTCCTTGCATCTCCTCCTGTTACCAAGGCAATAATCCATTTATTCCTCATAGATGTGCAAGGCTGCCACTGGTTTCGGAATCCCCCTCTCAGCGTTGCCATGGTTACATTGTATTGATCTCATTCATGATGTTTAGGTCTGGAATCCCCTGCTGCTCTGTTGTAGTTGAGAGCAAGGGATCATCAATTAAGCCTTCATGCGCCTCCAGATCACATTAATGGCTTGTTGTCATGGTGATGGGCAGATCCAGGGTTAAGAAGGGCTAAAGCACTGACCCCTGACCTTTTGTCTACTATTGACCCTTTAGATCGAGCATGACCCCCGGATGCCAGCTTATATTGCCACCCAAGGACCTCTCTCACACACCATCTCTGATTTCTGGCAGGTCAGTCAGATCTGTGTATGGATGTGAGACCTTTGTAATAATTTGATATAAAGTAATACAAGTTGCTTGAAATGTACATTACCATTAAAAAAATTGGGTCAGTAAAATGATATATCTACTTTTATTCAGCAAGGATGCATTAAATAGTTCAAAAGTCTAAGATATCTTCATTAATAAATAAAACATTTTTTTCAAATAAATGCTGTTTTTTAGCTTTCTATTCATCGGATAAATAATAATAATACATGCATTACGGTTGCCATAAAAATATTAAGCAGTACAACTGTTTTCAACATCGATAATAATAAGAAATGTTATCTGAGCACCAAATCAGCATATTAGAATGATTTCAGAAGGATCATGTGACACTGAAGACTGGAATAATGGCTGTTGAAAATTCAGATTTCCCATCACAGGAATAAATTAAACTTTAAAATATAAATTAATATATAATGTTGCAGCTTTAGTGAGCATAAGAGAATTCTTTCAAAAACATGGAAAAATATCACTGCCACATTTTTTAAATGGTGTATTTCTGTATATTTTACACTGTTCTACATATCAATTATTGCTTATTTTCGGTGCATTCATGTAAACACAGCTTAGATGGCATGTTTTGTAAGCCGTTTATGTTGCGCAGATGATTTGGGAGAGCGGATGTACGGTCATAGTGATGATGACGGCTCTGGTTGAGGACGGAGAAAAGCAGTGCGATCGCTACTGGCCCGATGAGGGATCTTCTCTCTATCACATTTATGAGGTTTGTCATATCACTTGTGAACCTGAAGTGATGCCTTCAGCTGTTTGCTTTGTGTATTGTAAACTATATCAAATGTTGTTGTTACCCTTCAATCATCTCACTCAGGTGAACCTGGTGTCTGAGCATATCTGGTGTAATGACTTCCTGGTGCGTAGCTTCTACCTGAAGAACGTCCAAACCCAGGAAACTCGTACCCTCACTCAGTTCCACTTCCTGAGCTGGCCCGCACAGGGAATACCCACCTCCACACGCCCTCTGCTGGACTTCCGCAGGTACTACACATGCTCACAAACATAAGTAATGTGGAAATACATTACTTACACATGTATGAAGGCTTAATTGTTGCCTGATTGTGATTATTTACTCTAATGGCAATAACATCATAATATTATAAAATGCTAAGAACCATCATTATTATTCAAATTTTATTTGTATTTATTTGTTTTACTGTAATTACATACTAAGTTGGGATAGGTGATATTTTTAACAATTATACATATTTTTATTCATGTCATTTTACAGCTTTTCAGTTCATTCTTAAGGTGTTAGTGTAATACACTATAACTTTCATACAGAAAATGACAAATAATAGTTAGAAATTACATTACGAAAAAAACTTTTTTTTGCAGCCAAAACCATGACAGCTCTGTGTGAATTTATGCATATGTCAGTTTGACGTCATGTTGCTCTCTCTTTTCTCCCAGCTGCCATGATATCATTTCATCATGCTATACTCTTATTCCCTCCGCTCACTTCAGTCTCTTTTATCCTCTCGACTTCTGTCAGTCTCTTTCTGAGAGCGATGGAGCGCAGTAGCGAGGTATTGCACAGCTGTCTGTGTCATTTTTGTGGTTTGCAGCTAGTAGTCTGGTTCCAGTTGCATAGTCACAAAAATGAGCACAGACAGGTGTGGCTGCAGCAACGCTGACGAAACGCTCCATCGCCTAACTCCCCCTCCACGTTCTCTGTCCACCTTTTCATCTTAGTCTCTTTTCATTTCCTTTTCTGTGTCTCTCCTTTCTCCATCACGTCCTTGCATTACATGCTTTTTGATGTTTGGGGTTGATGTTGCTTGTTTCTCACCACTCTTGACTGCTATAACTCTCCTCTTTTTGATCTTTCTGGCTCTCTACTGTGCAGTGGTCCTGATGTTTTCCTCTGATCTCTGTGGGTCTCTACTCTACATTAGCCTTGATTTTACAGTTCTTGCAAGGCGACCACTGTGTTGAAATTACTCTCATTTTTTTTAATTTTGTTCTCCACCAAAGTCTGCAACTATTTCTGATAATTATTTACAATTTTGCTCTGTAGATTAAATTCATCTTATGCTGTGCCTTTTTTTTACCCACTGAGAAAATTAATCGAAATCCAAACATTCTTCGTCATTAATACAAATCACAATCATGATATTAGTACAAACACTAAAATTAATAATACCCAATGCAACATATTTTTTATTTTATTAAATGGTAAAGCTTAACCATATCAAAATCCAAGCATTCGTCATCATCATCAATACGAATCACAATCATCATAATACTAATATAAACACTAAAATAAATAACACACAGAGCAACGTATATATATGAAGACTTAAGTCTGTCTGACATTTTTCTTTGAAAGTAGCTTTTTATTTTTTTACTAGTGATAAATAATTAGCAAATATTTCACTAATTAGAGTAAAATTAAAGTTTTTTTGGGGGACATCTGGAGTCCGTGTGTGTGTGTATATACACACCGGTATATTAATTTTTCCATATTTTTCATCATCACAATCATCCTATATGCACAACAAATTTAACTGGGCAATATATTTATACTTAGGCTATTTGTTTTATTAACTAAATATTTTAATGATTAAAATCATACAGATCATCATCATTACATTATATATACACACTACCTTTCAAAGGTTTGAGGTAAGGAATATTTTTTTAATAATTATTAAATAATTAGTACTTTTATTCAGCAAGCATGCATTGAATCGATCACACAGTAGTCACAGTAAAGACTTTTACATTGTTACTAACTTTTACATTAAAAAAAATTATTTAAAATAAATAAATAGTGAAATAAACTTTCTATTCTTCAAAGAATCCTTAAAAACAATATCACGGTTTATACAAAATATTAAGTATTAAAACTGTTTACAAAATGTATAATAATATAATAAAATGTTATATAATAATTAATAATAAATGACAATGTTATAATATAATAATTATTAATAAATGTTTCTTAAGCACTAAATAAGCATATTAGAATGATTTCTGAAGCATCATGTGACACTGAAAACTGGAGTAATGGCTGTTTAAATTTCAGCTTTGCCATCAAAAGAATAAATTACATTTTAAATATAATAAAATAGAAAACCGTTGTTTTAAATGGTAATAATATGCAAATAAATGCAGCCTTAGTGAGCATAATTGACTTCTTTCAAAACCATTAAAAATCTTACCAAACCCAAACTTTTGAATACAGTTCTATACAGTTTTTTATATAGACATTTAAGAAACTAACTTGCATTAATAGAATGTTTGTTATTCAACATCGTAATAATTGGATAATGAATTTTCTGGCATTTAACTACGGTACATATTACATACTGCATACATACATACATACTAGGGGTGTGCCAAAAAAATCGATTCACAGAAGAATCTAGATTCTCATTGGCAACGATTCAGAATCGATCTGAAATGTCCAAGAATCGATTTAATAAATAAATAAAATCAGCTGGCTGTTCGCCTCCATTTTTGTAACGGGACGTGAGCGGCAAATCACTAAAACAAAAAGGAAGCAAATGGATGAGAGGGAGATCTTTCGTTCCTACCATTTGCATGTGTTTTAAGTCCTGTCAGTTTAACAGGGCGCGCTTGACAGGGCATAAGAACGAGCAGAGAGAGAGAGCCCCGGCCGCGCGCGCGCACTCACCCGAGCGCTGTCTGCTCTCTCTCTCTCCCTCGCGCATATGAATCAAAATCAATTAATACGATGTTGTCGGGAAAAAAACTCTCCAGTGATGAAATGGTTTCTGTGTTGACAAATCTTGTGCGATATCCTAAACTGCCGAATGCATTGCTTGTTTTTTCTGTTTACATTTCATTGTGAATGCTGCTACGTCAGAGCGGCCAAAGCGTCAACAAGATTCCCCGTACTTTTTGACAAGCGTCCTTGACAGGGCGACCATAGCGTTTTTGCAGCTCAAGTCGGCGGCGGTGTGAACGTACAGTCAGCCACCAGCTGCAGACCAACGCACACTGCAGTGCTTCACGAAACTCCCTGCCAACTCCGAGAGGGCAAAAAAAAAAAAAAAAAAAAGACTCGGTCTATCGCTGCTTCATCGCCAGGTAGCTTAGGGGTAGGACTATTATTCATTTTGAAAGAAGCACTTTATTTTCATAACTTGTTATTCTTTAAGTTACTGTGTCTGACTGAGAAATATAGATGTTTTTTTGTCTTCACCGGTTGTGTTCTACATGATATTTGTGGTAAACTGCATCTATTTTCAACCATTTTGTATTATGAAGAAGCACTTTTGTTTTGTTCCAACTTATTTTATAGCTAGATACTAATGAGTAGCAATTGAGAACATGTTTTTGATAAAAGGCACTTCCCTGAGAATTGAACTTAATAAATGTGAAAGACACTTTAAAGTCTCCGTTTGTCATTCTGTATAGCAAAGCAGATGAGAGTAGATCATGATCAGAAACCCGATTAGAAATCATTATGGATAAAATCGAATCGAATCGTTTTGAATCGAAAATCTTTTTGAATCGAAAATCGATTTTGAATCGAATCGTGGCCTCAAGAATCGGAATCGAATCGAATCGTGAGATGGTAAAAGATTCCCACCCCTAATACATACTGCATACTCCTTTACACTGTCTTATGCATTACTTGTGAACATCTGACAGAATGCCATTGCAACATAATCAGAGCTAATCTAACTTTAAAAAAAAAATGTTTTGCTGCTTTGCAAGCACTAGTATTTGCTTCAGGAAATCTTTCTTTCTGCCCTTCAGGAAAGTCAACAAGTGCTACCGTGGACGCTCCTGCCCCATCATTGTGCACTGCAGGTATTTTAACAAATTGATGCATTCGAGGAATTGTTTAAGAGATTCTAATCCTACCAAACATTTTATTAGAAGGTGTTTTGAAATACACCCAAAATTCTTGTGGAGATCAAGTATTGCATTGTGAATTGTATGTTCACAAATGTCACATCAGATTCTTTTCGAGTGTATTGCTCACAGTATTGGCTTTCCGTGCAGTGATGGTACAGGCCGGACTGGAACATACATCCTGATCGACATGGTCCTGAACCGCATGGCTAAAGGTCAGCACATGATACAAACTTGTAAACTTGTGAAGAAATCAGTGTTTAGGGGAGTACAACATACTGAAGATGCTTAATAAAGTTTGTTGTTTTGTTTTCAACCCAGGAGTAAAGGAGATCGATATTGCCGCAACCCTGGAACACATTCGAGACCAGAGGCCAGGAATGGTGCGCACCAAGGTAATGAAGGACAGAACAGCAGAGCTGTGCTCAGTAACACCACAGAGCCCCATATGAAAAATAAAAGCACTATTGTACCCATAAAACACCATAGTATCAGCAGCCTCGCTTGTTCTCCTCAGTTGCAGTAACTGCTGTATATCATTTTCATTGGCACTGATGGTGTTATTAAAGGAGAGTTTGACGGATGGAGTAGTGGATCGTAAAACTGAAACGCTGATCTATGCTTTTCTCTCTCCGCAGGATCAGTTTGAGTTTGCACTGACCGCTGTTGCTGAAGAGGTTAATGCTATTCTCAAAGCTCTACCCCAGTGAAACGAATGCCCATGACTGAGCCGACACACACATACACACTCACAG
Source organism: Phoxinus phoxinus (assembly GCF_949152265.1). Taxonomy (NCBI): domain Eukaryota; kingdom Metazoa; phylum Chordata; class Actinopteri; order Cypriniformes; family Leuciscidae; genus Phoxinus; species Phoxinus phoxinus. The sequence goes on along the minus strand of NC_136886.1, from coordinate 27,084,744 downwards.
ATTACATGCATGTGTGCATACATGCCTTATGTGGCCACTGAGGTTATTATTAGGGATGTGCACAAGTAATCAACTAGTCAAGTACTCGTTCTACAACTAGTTAGTAAAACTTTACACAAACTACTCTCAAATTGATTTTCCTTCGCCTTCACTTAAATCGTTCTTTCTACAGTAAGTGCATTGGGTGGCACTCTGCATACATGATGAAGAGGGGTAAGAGATCTAAGTGTGCAATATATCAGTCTTCATGGTTCTTGTTAAAGTCAAGATTTCCACTAGATAAAGAAAGACGGTGCCCGGTTCTATTAGAAACTGAAACAGCACATTATTTCACAGCGGACCCCTTTTTTAACATACTAAGAAGCTCTTACTTGCAGCTCTTGTATTTCTGAGTAATATTAATGTAATGATAAAATTACTTTTTTTGTTTTACCAAAGTGAAAAGTAAGAAAAGAAATATCTTCAAAGTGAAAATTCTGTTTTATCGTATAAAGTAATTAGTCTTTATATCTTTTCAAAAGAAAGGCATAGCTTGTTATCTTTTGAAACCATTGTAAAGTTGGTTTAGACTTATGTTTGTGATTTTTTTGTTTTTTTAGGAGTAATGATTACATGTTTTTAATGTGAGTACTTGCCTACAAAATTACTCTGTGGCATCCCTAATTATTACTTCTGATTTACTGCACATAAACACTCAAAACCACATATCCCAACTAGTTCTCCAAAATTGCCTTCCTACAGCATGTAATATCAAATCTCCTTTAAATCAATACTCAAAAAATATATATACTTGGACCTATATTTACGCTCTTCAAGATCTGATTTCTTCCTTGCCTTCACTCTTGGTAACAAAAATGTTATTATCTAAAGGGAAGTCCGTTTCTCTGTGTTTGCGCTCTCTCTTTAATGCTGCCCTCAGTTTCACCATGGTGATTACTTAGTCCTGTTAAGTACCAGTACACTTCAGTGTTATGTGAGTTTCCTACTCAATAGTCTTGTCCACTGGGGTGGTAGGGGGCATGGAAAACAAGTGTCATGAAGGTGAGCTTTGCTGTAGTCTCATGTTCAACATATTTTACACACATTCAATGTTAACGTGTTCCCTAAGAATTAATTTCTAAAATAAAAAAAATCAATTTCCATTTTACAGTATTAATCTATTCTAACAACTGGCCCTCACAAGCAGAACATAAAATGGCTGATTCCATTTGAGACTTTTCATGTGTCAAACTACACCCTAAAGACTACAGATTTCTTTAGTTTCCAATGGGAATGAATCACATTTCATTTCAACGAGAAAGCTATCAAATGCTCATGTGACAGCAGGAACTTGAAATGGAAGATAAGTTGAATTTCAGATTTTGAAGAACATGCTGATCTGTTGTAGTATTATGTTGAAGACAGAGTGATCGAATTTCCTCTTTTCCTCCTTGGTAAAAATCTCTCTACTTTATGGTTATTGTGATCAGCTTAATTGTTCTATTCCTCTGGCAAATCAGTAAAAAAAAAAAAAAAAATGTCAGAATTATTAAAAAAAGTATATATTTTGTATCTTGTGATGACTAATAAAACTTGTTTGTGAAGTGATGCAGAGCATCACTGTGTATATGTGTCTTTTTATTCAGTGTTTTATTATTTTTTAACTGTTTTCCACATTGATTATACGTTCATTCTTAAATGGGGTTTTCCGAAAATGAAAACACATTTTTTTCTATTGCTTGTGTATATCTGTATAATTGTCAACAAGAATAATTTAAAATCACATGCAGTTATATATTGAACATAGAAAAATAGCTGACCCAAATCCTAATTTTTGATAGAAAGGAGTCTCATTGCTTTATTATATCCCTCTAGATAATTTTTTGCAGTGTTGGGGAAAATTACTTTTAAAAGCAATGCTTTACAATATGTCTTACTCCCTAAAAAGTAATAATTGCGTTACTTTTTATGGAAAATATTGTGTTGCATTACTTTTGTGTATTTTTTGCTGGGCCCGGGCTTGTTTCTTTTTATAACAAAAAAAGTTAAATTTTTGGCAAATGTGAAGGCCCTTTCACACCCTAACTACTCACGTAATCTCAGTTCCCTGAGAGTAGGGAACGAGTATTGTGTGTATACGCAGTGGGGAAAGTCCTTTTCCTCGATTTACTGAAGCTAAAAATGCATTTTGCAGCTGCACAGCGAGTGTCTGGCTCACTCTTTGGCTGTGCTGCAGCAACTGCACATCCAATGGCCCGGGTGCCAATGAGTGAACATCGCGCCAAACACGTCAGAGCCCGCGAAGAGGGCGTGGCCTTAGCCTATATTAGTCCCCGAAAAACGCCATTTTAGCAGGTTTTAACGACTGAAGCGACAACTTGCCAGGTTTACTATAGTGCAGCTGGCTACGCAATACTCGTTCACTACTCTCAGGGAACTGAGGTTACGATAGTAACCAAGTAGTTTCCTTTCGAACGGTCACTTTGTATTGCGTAGCTATATACGCAGTGGGGATGTCATGTAAAACGCCACACTATAAGAAGCATGGTTGCCTGCTGCAGCTCAGGACCCCTGATCTCACAGAACAACTCTCCCACTTGCTTGATAGATGCCAGTGCCATCAGGAGAGCAGTTTTTAGTGAGAGAGGATTAAGATCAACCGACTGGAGCGGTTCAAAAGGAGGACTTTTCAGGGCCCTAAGAACCATGGAGAGGTCCCAAGGCGGCACAGATGGAGGTCTGGAGGGGTTCATTCTCTTGGCTCCTTTTAAAAACCATACCACTAGGTCGTTTCTTCCTAGTGACTGGCCAGCCACTGGAGCATGATGAGCTGCAATGGCTGCCACATACACTTTGAGCATGGACGGGGAACGGCCCGCGTCCAACAGCTCTTGCAGAAAGGAGAGTATCACAGATACCTCACATGACCCTGGATCAAAGAGCTTTTTCAAGCACCAGCTGGAAACCCCGACCACTTCTGAGCATACAGGTGCCTAGTAGACGGGGCCCTAGCCTCAGTGATAGTGTTCAGAACCTTCTCAGGAAGGTCCCTGGGTACCCGTTTAGGGCCCAAACATGGAGGGTCCATAAGTCGGGTCGCGGATGCCATATCATCCCTTTTGCCTGTGTGAGGAGATCTTTCCTCAGCGGAACAGGCCATGGGACTCTGTCCGATAACTGAACCAGCTCTGGAAACCACGGTCTGGATTCCCAGAGCTGGGCCACCAGAAGGACTGGGCATCCGCTCTCCCTGACCCGTTCTATGACCTGGGGGATCATTGAAACGCATAAAGGGGACGGCTGGGCCAGAGATGGGCCAACGCATCCCTGCTCTTCGAGAAAAACGCTGCACAGGGAGTGTGGCATACAGGTTTCCCGACCTGATGCCGCCCTGGTGATTTATATAGGCCACCACTGACGTGTTGTCCGTGCGGACTAAGACATGGTGCCCCCTGAGGTTTGACAGAAAAGCTTTGAGGGCTTTTATCCGAGTGCGGTCCGCCTGGCTCTGATGTCATGCTGACGTATGTCAAAAAACTCTCGCGAGCGCAAGGCGGACGTGTCGGATTCTGCAGTTGATGGGAAACGACTGAAGACACAGCTTAATGCTCATTGGTTTAAACAACTGTGATGTATTGTTCTCTTTTAAAATGTTTGAATTGAAAACTCTGATTTCGTGTTTTTATGTGTATAAATTAGGTGTGAGTATTCCCAAACTCTCTGACAGTGTGATCTCTATATGGGTTATTTGATTGTTGTAATATTTATTTTAAAATGTTTATAAAACATGTAATTAAAGTAAAAATTATTGATAAACGCGTCTTTGGTATGTAATTAAATAACAAGAACTTTGAGTGTCTTGTTCATTATATTTATTTTCTTGTAAAAGCAACAGAACTTAAATTACATCCAGTTTATTAGCAACACCGTACACGAGCGTGAATCCCGCGATATCCCTTTGATCTCGTTGGTGTCTGATCCACTCGTTTATAGGCTACTGTCTATGGATCCACTACGAGAATAACTGTCCGGCTTGCCTGCACTTTTTTCACTCCTCCCCTCACCGCAAAAAAATGCGCCTCCAGGCGCATCTCAAACAAGAGGCCTGCTATGCGCCTTGCCTCGCCTGAAATGTAGGCTATGTGAGAGTAGGCGGCTGCAGTGAGGGGAGGAGTGAAAAAAGTGCAGGCAAGCCGGAGTCAGTTCTCTTTTCTCGTAGTGATACCTCTTGATGGCATCGTGGCATCCGAAGCGGGACCAGAATGTCTTCTAGCAAAAACTCTTCTAGCACGTGTATTTACATGTCAGCTGTGTTGTCGATGCCTCGAGAGAAAAGAAAGTGCAGAGCGCGAAAGCAAAGCACCAAAGTGACTGAAGGATTGCCGTAAAGCAGTATCTGGTCGTAACGATGTGTATGACGTCGTTGACATTTTAAAATACACCCAGCAATGTGTAATTTCTTTGCATCTCCTTTCGAATAGGCTACAACATTCAAATTACTAGACAAAAAATTATATTCTGAGAAAAGTGGATTTTGAGGGGTATAGCCATAGATATAATTAAAAAAATTTGTCAAAATGATTCCAGTTCACATGGATATGCGGAAGCGACAAAAAAATATTTATTTTGAATTAAGGCCAGACAAGTAATTTGTTGAGGTTTTCTGTTAGAACAGGGACGTGTAAGCGGCCCCTAAGTTGATCACTATAATGATCTTTGCAACGGAAGTGAATCAATCAAAACTAACTTGAGCTGGTGAATAACTTTTTTCTAGAGCTGCTGTAAAGCCAAAACAATCTCAGTTACCATACTTTCATTTTCATATTATCACTGTAAAGGTGCTTTGAAACAATCTATATTGTTAAAAGGGCTATATAAATGAAGGCAACTTGACTTGAGGAATACTTAGTCTGTTTTTGTGCAAGTGAGACAAGTAAATGCATGCTCTGATTTGGTCTAGAACTACAAGCCAGCTCATGTTTAGACTGCACAGACAACGCCTCTGCACTTACTCCCGATTCCCCTCAACATGCGGACAGGAAAGCTGTCAGTAAATAAATGTAAATTAAAAAGTAGTTACTTTGGTAGGTACTTGAAAAAGTAATCGGATTACGTACTTATAATGCGTTACCCCCAACACTGATTTTTACTACCTACATGAACCACAGCAGCGCATTCTCACCGTCCTTGCTGCTAAAGCCAGAACACAACTCTTTAATTAAGATGTACCATGTTTTATTGGCAAAATATATGTTCCGTGTGATTATATTTTAACATAATACACAAATTTATAAAGAATGAATATGAAAAAGATCATTTAAAAACAACTGAGGTCTGCTTTGGCACAAATATTGATAGCAATTTCAAGCAATATATGGTTTACGCCTATGTTCACATATAACATTATACTGGCAAATTAGCAAATATATTTCTTTGCACTTTCAGTCATTCAGTGGTGTTCCTGGAGTGCATTCTGTACTTGTCAGTAACCCTCTTCAGAGAGACATAGTACACAGGATGAACTGCAAGAGGAAATTGAAGATGTTAAAACAGCTTCCTATATGCTTTCAAGAAGTAACCCATTTTACTTTTACAATTAATCAGTAAAACCCATCTTAGATTTTAAAAATAAGTGGCAGTGAGGCAGAAAATACAGGCACTTAAATGGGAAAACTTTGTCTTCACTTACATCATCATACTGGAAGTTCACCATTCCCTGCTGCATTGTATCTCTCCTCCTAAAGTTGTCTACATAAAAAAAAATACAATTAACAGAATACTTAGTATAACTATAATCGGTGTAGTTTAAATAATCAAGTTTTGTATAGATCACCTGTAAGTGCCCTTAGCCTCACACAACACGCCACATAGTCATCAAAGTAGATCTTTCCAGACTTGCTGTAGCGTTTGATGATGGCGTTCAGTGCCTGTGGGCTAATTCGGAAACCTGTGCAATCACGACACACATTTGTTGCTTACATCACAGTCGCCAAGGCTATTGGCTAAGACATGTACATTGTGCCCTGTAGTTTTGATTTGATCTTAAACCTCAAAATTAGTGACTTGTTATATATTCTTTGAGATATATTTTGCCCTGAGAACTAGTTACTTTTTGATCTCAGAAGTATAAATTAAGTCGATCTCTATTGTGCACAATAGATTGTGACTATGAAAGGTCACACTCACCCATGTTAGCAAGGCACTGGGCCATCTCATGAGGTTCCACCGTTCCACTGCAGTCCCTGTCTACCATTACGAAGTTCTGCTTCCAGCCGTTTAGCACAGTGAACAGTTCTTTAAACTCATTGAAACCCATCTTTCCGGTGTGATCTCTCTGTACACACATGCTTAAAGAACCTAAACCACATAAAAATGTTGGGACACTGCATGAAGCAAACTTTTGACTCAAGTTGTAGAGATAAGAACAGAGCGGTTTCATTTTTCTGTGAAGGATACATCCAGCATGGCAATCATAATCCTGGAGGTTTCCAAACTGAAGGCTGCAAAAAAAAAAAAAAGGGGGGGGGGGGGGGGAAAGCAGAGTAGTGAGCATGATTCACTCGCTCTATATTATTCATTTGCTAGTCCAAGCATTTGGAACTAAAAATCCTTCTACAATCTTTATACTTACGATTGTAGGAGCCGCTGATTCCAGTCTGGGTGAGGCACCTTTGAAGCTCTTCAGCATCAACTTCACCATCCTGACATAAGATTTATGTTTACTACATGAACAACATAATGGGACAGAAAAGACAGTATAGCTAGCAGCTCTCACCTGACCAGCTATTGCTGTGAAATAGCCCCACATTGGGTCCTGGGCAGGAGAAGCAGGAAAAGTCCCCTGGTACGCCCCATATGGTTGTGCTGGGTAACCACCTGCAGCAGGGACCCCTGGCATTGCCATACCCTGAGCAGGAACTCCTGGCATTGGACCACCATACTGAAAGTAAAAAAGTGACACTTTTAAGCAGCCTATTGTACAGATCGGAAAAAAATGATTTGGCTGAAAAACCGAACCTCAAAGATTATTTAATAATCACTTAATTAATCAAATGAGTTGTGTATACACTGAGCTGTACAAATATTTAAATTGCATAATATGGCAGTTTTATATTAACCTTTTAATGACGTAATTATGTTTCTACTCTAATTCATTGTTAAAATATTAACATTTGTGGTGGTCGTAATAAAAATTTGCAGATTTAATCAAACGTACATTTAATAATGAAGACACCAGGTTAAATCTGCAGTCCGCAACTTTTGCCGCTCTAGCGGTTAATAAACAGAATATGGTGCTTTTTAGTTAACTAACAAGCTATGGACGTTGAATGGCTTTCCTGAGATATTGACATCTTGAAACATCGATGGAGCGATTACATGAGGCATTTCAGTAAGCTGTAGTTTCTTTTAACATACCTTCTGACGCCCTTATTGTTTATTTCGTGCTATAAGTAAAGAAGAAGAACTGAGGTGGCTACAGTGATATGTCAAAAAAGCACCAACACAACATATATTGTTTGAATTTCATTAAAACAATTACAGAATTTGAAAGTTCACACTTTGTTTCGTATAAATTATTAGATGGTAAAATGTTTAGTGATGTTTTGTTCATGCATTAGCCTACCTGAAAACAGTATAGACTAAAATATCTTGGTTCATCGAAATGCAGATTGATTAAAAACGAGAAATCTTTTACAGATGTAAATTTCGGTTCATGACTACATTTAATGGTGCGTTCACACTGGACGCGAATAGCGCGTCAGGCGCGAGTGATTTCAATGTTAAGTCAATGCAAAGACGCGTTATGGGCCTTTCACACAGGACGCGGTATGCGCGGCGCTGCGCTATAAAACCCATTCATTTCAATGGCTTGCGCCGCGCAAGGACGTTTTGTTTCTGCGTCGAGCAAAGCGCAAGCGCAGCGGTGCGCATCATTGGCGTCCTCACGCGCACGCCGCGGTCAAAGTTCAAAATAGTTCAACTTTTGCCGCTGCGCTCTGTGACGATTACCAGCGCGGTCAATAGAATCGGGGGTTCCAAACAAGCACGGAAATCAAAATGGATGAAAGTAAATTATATTAAGACATCGTATGCACGGAAATCAAAATGGATGAACGGCTAGTACTGTGGACCGAAAGGAGGAACAACAGACAATAGAGCTCCCGCTAAAAGTTTTTAAAACTCCACCTACGCCATAGCGCAGCGCAGCGCAAATCGCGTTGTATCTGAAAATTTTCCTAGACGCATTATCTGAGTATTTTCTGGCCAGAGGCTAAAAACTACAACTAGTTGAAGGAGCTAGTGCTGCATGTTTTCAACCGGCCATAGTGGGTGGGATCTCACTCACAGAATGTACAAACAGTGTCAGACATTATTTTATTTTTAAAGCTAAGCTAACAGGCTCTTGCTCTGTGGTGGAGAAAGCTGAGTAGTAGGGGTGACCATACGTCCTCTTTTCCCCGGACATGTCTCTTCCTCCCGACCGCCAAGCAGCTCTCGCTCCTCCGCTGCAGCAGCTGCTCCGGGCGCCTCCCGCTCCCCCACCATCAGCGCATTAGACCCTCGCACTAGACCAGACCTCAAGATCCCCCAAAATGTCCGGGACTCGGCTCCTGCTTTCCACAGTCGCCATTCACTACACCTACATTATTACATTATTTGCCACTGACACGTACGTGGCAGCTTTGCAGGTCTGCTTGACAATGCTAAAACGCACATCAACCGATCACTTGTTTAAGCGTTCATGTAAACACTACATTCAGATTCACCAATCGGAATGAATTCAGTCCGATTGAAACAAAAGGCGTGCATGTAAACCTAATGAATGGCGACCGCAGAAACCAAAAGCCGAATCCCGAACATCCCGAAATCCGGCGTTTGTGGCCACCCGCACGAGCCGCAACACAGCCTGGTGTGTCGCCTGGAGCTGCCTCTGCAGCAGAGGAGCGAGACCCGCCCGGGGATCAGGAAGAATGGAAGTTTATATGCTCACACAAAAATCGCTGTAAAAGATGCTTTCCAACAGGTTTTATCGTAGTTTTTGTAATACCGTACCTCACAGCACATCCAAAATAAGTCAATGGAGTTGGACAAAAACTACGATAAAACCTGTTGGAAAGCATCTTTTGCAGCGATTTTTGTGTGAGCACTCGGTGAGTTTCACGTCTTTGTAAACATGTAACATGTGATTATAAGTCGCGTTGCACCTTTTTTTTCTTTTTTTATGAGCCCAAATTTTCAAATACAAAGCTTTTGAAAATGCCCATCCCTACTCTCTTGGGATCTGGACTCCAGCAGGAAGTGGTATGTTTTGTCCTCCTGTTGTACGGCACCTCGAGTGCTGGAGTCTAGAGACCAAATCATATTACAGGTTTTACAATGCTCCTTACACAGCATTATTCCATTATAGACAGTGACATCGAGTGGTATGGTTCTCTGTGAGCCTCCTTGGTGGAACTATCTTCAAGGTGGAGTGTTGTTAGGCCTCCTCTCGCTCTAGAGAGTCATTCTGTTGAGACCTCCACTCCCCAGAGCTCCGCTTGGATAGCAGTATCAAGTTGTCCGGCTCTTTTGTGAGCCTCCATGTCAAGCAGTTTTTAGCATAAAACATAGTTCAGCTTCCTCTCTCAATAGAGGGTTGTTATGCTAAAACCTCTGCTCTGTAAGCTCTTTTGAGCCTCCTTGGTTAACTGTCTTCAAGGTGGGCGTTGCTAGGTCTCCTCTTGCATTAGAGTCATCCTGCTTAGGCCTCCGCCACCCAGAGCTCTGCCTGGATAGCAGTATTGAGTTGTCAGGCTCTTTTTTGTCCTCCTTGGTAAGCAGTCCTTGGTATAGAACATAGTTAGGCCTCCTCTCGCTTTAGAGAGTCATCTTGCTAAGGCCTCCGTTCTTAGAGCTCTGTCTGGGTGGTCATGCCAGGTTGAATGGCTCTTTTTGAGCCTTCTTGGTGAAACCACCCTTAGGAAAGCGTTGTTAGGTTTCGTCTCGATTTATAAGAGTCGTCATGCGGAGACATCCGCTAACCAGAGCTCTGCTTAGATAGCAGTACGCTTATTTTGTGAGCCTCCTTGGTAAGCAGTCCTTCACGTAGAACATATACTTTCCCCAGAAGTGACAGACAGGACATTTCTAATCCATGGCCATATTCCCTTGAAGATATTTGGAAGAATACCATAGCCTGAGATCTGCCCGCAGGGTATGCAGCCATGGTTTCTGGCCCTAGGGAATAGTCACGACAGCCGCTGATGCGTACCATCTAGGATGGGGAATTGTGACACTTGACCTAGCTCCATGGAGTCATTGACTTTGTCTGCTTTTACAGCATTCATTCCTTTAACATGGCGAAATGGGTATTTGTTCCCCAAAGCGTCCTAGGATGCAGTTCAAGTTCCCATTCGAAAGGGAATGTGTTGGGTTACAAATGTAATTATGGTTCCCTGAGAAGGGACACGAGACACTGCGTCTCATTGCTATGCTTCGGGTATGGCTACCCACGTCTCTATCAGACAAAAGAAGTTGTTGAGGTGTACTACAGGTGCCCTTTTATACTATAGTGACGTCATAGGCTGTTACCTGCCAATGTTATTGTTGTATACCTGCTTCAGACACCGGTCACTCTAAAGGCGTTCCCCAAAGCATCCTAGGATGCAGTGTCTCTTTCTCCTTCATGGTTACATTCGTAACCCAAGACGTTCTCACAGTCCCCTTTAAACATATTTTATCTTCTGTATTAGGTTAAAAAGCTAGAGCAGTTTACAGTGTTAGGTAAACTAGAGAATTACTCAAGGTAAGGAGAAAGTGGCAACATCTTCATCTGTCAATTGTCTATCAGTCAATTTAAGTGTTAAGCCCCGTTCACACCGCCAGCGACACGCAGCGACAAAGCGACAAGATCCCATTCATTTCAATGGAGCGCTGGCGACTTCCGGCGACACGAGCGACATTGACCGTTGGCGACAGAATGTGGGCGTGTCAAGCGACAGGAGACAAGCGATAAAAGTTCAGAAATTTGAGAATTTGAGAAGCGATTTTCGCGAGCGACAACCAATAGGAAAGAAGACTTTCAGTGGAGCTCACGTTACGTCACTGTCTCGAGTGCAGGCGAGACAGAGTTCGAGGGCGATTTCACTGTTTTAGGTATATGATTTGACTGTAACCACATTCATGGATATAATAAAAATGATGCATGGAAAAGAAACTGTGGACAGTCTCAGTGAGTTTAATTCATTTATAGTTCGAGTGTTGTACGTTTTTGATGCAAGTTTAGCACTGCTGCAGTTCACTTTACAGTCCCCCCTGCATTGTGTTGACTATTAGAGACAAGAAACTGTATTATTTGTCAAATACGAATGACGTTTTAATCATTTATGACCGTATGAGTGAGTTTAATTTGTTGCTTGATCGATCGTTAATCTAGTAAATGATTTAATCCTCTGAACACTGCTATGGGAATATAAAAACACTCTCCCAACAGCACACTGTTTCTTTTGAGCCTATAATTTCTAGTCAAATTAAAATAATGTAAAGTTAGTTATCACTTGTGATGGTATTTAGTATAGATATGGCCAGACGTCCAGTCAACCAATAACATTAGAGCGACAGCACTACCAACGCCCACAAGCGACTTCACAGTACAGAGACTAGCGACACACAGCGACAAAATCGCTGGCGGTGTGAACGGGGCTTGAAGGGCAACGCTGAACCCAGCGGCAAGCGCCGCGCATACCGCGTCCTGTGTGAAAGGCCCATTAGGCGCGTAAAAAAATCCTGCGGCGCGAATGAAGCGTAGAGTGCGGCACGGTAGACGCGAATACGCCTCATTCGCGCGTCAAGTTGGCGTCTGGCGCGTTACGCGCAAATGATTTTTTAGTGCATTTTGTGCATTCACGCGTTTGACGCGAATTCGCGTCTGCCGCCCCAGTTGAAAAATCTGAATTTCTGCGTCAATTTGCGCCGCGTTAACTAATCAATAGCCTGCTTGCTTCACGTGGCATTAAGTGACATATGATTATGATCGCTCCGATGCGGGACTGCAGGTCATCAAACTGGCCGCGGGACAGGCGCAAGTAACGTTACCGCTGAAAGCGACCGTCATCCAGGCGCAGCTCCTGGAGCAAATGGTGGAAAAAACTCACCAAACTGGGTTCGCCTCCGAAGGGTCTGGTGGACCCAAATACGGCGACGATGATCCATACGCCACCTTTCTGCTCTCCAGAGCAAATACAGAGCGGTAACTCTCTCGATAAATGATCTATCAACATCACACATCTTGTAAAAAGATGGCCGCCAACGGGTTTCGAAACTTTGTCAATTTCGATTCAAACTTTTTACGCGCGAATGGACACAAAGTGGTCAAGCGTATAACTAGACGCGGCACGGCAGGCGCGAATTTGACGCGCTATTCGCGTCTGGTGTGACTTATTAACCAGGTTCAGGTGTTCTGCCCCTGACAACAGCCCTAATAGGCTACAGCTAGAATAAAATGTGCAATCTAAAAGTCAACCTTTAGTGTCTGTTCAAAAGAATGTATCAAACAACCAATCGCTGAACATCATGTATTAGTCCACTTGGATTTGTTTCAAAACACACACAATTCAACTCATAACATTCCATTGGGTTTTACCAAGAGTACAGACAGCCAATCACTATTTGGCCTAAATAAACTCCAGCCTACAGCCTGTTCATATCATAGCCAAAAGGCTATACACGTGATTTCTGTGGTGAAACCACATGTATGCTATAAGGTCATATACCTTTTTTTTTTTTTTTTTTTACTTTAACCTGCTAAATTAGACAGGCATTTAGATAGGCATGACTTGGAGCAGAACATTTCAATAAAAGTGACTAAAAACATAAATACATATTTGGACTTATACACTCTCAGAAAAAAGGGGGAAACAAACTTTCAAGGCTACAACAGCTTTTCCCATAGAGGCAAGTCACAAGCTTGCTAAACCGGCATCATTTTTGCAAAAAAATTCTTCCTGACAGTGTAGGAATTCAGCCTGAGAATTTATTTAACTTGATTCATTTTAACCTATGTTTTTGACATAGATGGACGACGTGCTGTGACACACAGCAAAAAAAAAGTATTTTATTTAATATATATTTTATAAAAACATTTAAACATCCCTAAAATAAGATTTACTAGTTCATGCTTAAAACAAGACAAATTATTTGCCAATAGGTTAAACTATTTTAAATTTAAATTTAATATGCTTTAGTAATGTTTCAATGGAAACCAAAACAAAACAAAAATGTTATGGCTTATGTATTGTATTGTTGAAAATGTCCCTGCCCTTAAAAAATAGGTGTGGGTGGTGTGCAAATATAGAATTTATTTCACTTGATTCATTTAGCTTATGTTTAGATGGATGACGTGCTGTGACAAAATATTTTTTTTTGTGTGTGGAGATATTTTATAAAAAAAACATCTAAACATTCTTAAAATAAAATTTCTAGAAGTGAAAGTGTATGCTTAAAACACATTTCAAGACATTTTTAAGACAAAAAAAAAAAAATCCACAATTTTAAATCTCAAGATAATTTGCTTTAGTAATGTGTGTTTCAATGGAAAACAAAACAAAACAAAAATGTAATGGCTTATATATTGTATTGTTGAAAATGTCCTTGCCCTTGAAAACCGGGTGGGCGGTGGGCAAATAATAGCCCTGTAGTTAAAAAGTTACATTTCTGATACGGGCTCAGGTATAAACCTGATGCGGTTTCAATCGGTATGCCTAATTCATATTAGTTCAAGCCAAATCCATATAGAAGGAAATGTAATTACCGGTATTAAATTACGTTATATGTAATTTATTCAATGTAACAAGACATACAGATGTTCAACCAATCTGGCGTTTCTTAAACTAATCATCAAATTATTTTTACATTCTACAACATAAAACATATAAGTGATACTTACATTGTTATACCCTGGATACGCCATACTTAGTGATTGCACCCTCAAGGAATAGAAATGACTTAAAAATGAATCTTTATGGGAAAGTTTTCGGCCAGTCAAGATCACTTCCGTACTTCGACTGTGTGACGGGAAGTCATATGATGACGTCATTAGGAGCAGCGTGACTGACAGCGATAGGGTCATACACATGTCATTTCCTATTGGTCAAGGTTTGTTGGAACTATTAATTGGAGTACAGTCTGGCTGTTACCTAATAAATATATTATTACAAATAAGGTCATGGAAATTTCATTTAAGATAGCCTATTGCACAAATTTTACTCCGCTAAACATTTTATCCAAGTTTAACAAAGACATAGAAGTAAATTGTTCATTTTGTTTTTTTGCAACCATAAACTGTAGGCTACCTCATATTTTTTGGGACTGTCAATATACAAAGAGGTTATGGTGGGAAGTTTCTAAATGTATTAATGACAAATTGGAATGCAACTTTCTTTTGCTATGTAGGCTACATGTAATATAGGCTATAGATATATTTTTTCAAATATGAAAATAGTTTGGAAAATGAAGCGTATAGCCTATTATTAATCTTGTGATTATATTTGTTAAGTTTCATCGGTGTAAATTTAGTAATCAGAAACCTTTTTCTGTGGTATTGAAAGAATTAGAAAATGATATGGTTTCCATTAAGAGCAGTACAAACAACAAATCTGTTAAAACCATTCATTTATTGAATAAATTGAAGATTTTGTGAAATGTCAAAGCCTTTGTTTGTTTGGTCTATTATTTAGTTTTGTTTTTACTTACTTTCTTGTATTTTATATTTTGTGTTAATGCCTCAACCCTGGTAAATTATTATTTTTGGTTTGTTTTTATTTGTTCCTGTTCTGTAATTGTTGTTCAAGCAATAAAAATAAAATAAAAACAAGATAGGGTGACTGACTAAATAAATAAATAAATATATAGGCTATATATATAAAGATAGGGTGACTGTCTGGTCGCTGAGTTTTAGTTTAACCTTACGTCATAAAACATTACTAGATTATCTATGCAGAGCCGATTTTGGATCACCTCCAAATGGAAAGCAAGCGTTCAGTGAAAGATAGACTATATAGCCTATAGCTAAACACGGAAGTCAAATGGCCATTTGACTGATAACCTTGGTGGCCGATTATATTGCGCAGTTTTGCCTATTAAATGCATCACGGGAAACACTGTTACGTTCGGAATGATCATATACGTATTTACTGGTGATTAACGTAATGGAGTTATTCTGTAGTGCCGTTGGCTGGGGTGACGTGTTTATCAATGGCGCGTGCTTATATAACAACAACCTGTAATTTACGTTGAGAACCAGCAGTCAGCGCTAAAACACTAAAAGTAGAAGATAGCAGCTCCTGTGCTGTGCTCAACTCTAGTTACTCTCAAGACTCTAGTTTGGAGGTAAGTTTTGGACAGTGTTTCCTTCCATTCAGGATTTTGTGTGTGTGTGTGTGCAGAGAACGGAAACATACAAAAGAGAAAGCATCACATAGGCTAATACCAACTACAACAATAATAAAGGGATGCTTAAGTTTTTGACCTCATAACACAACCTACCCAGCAAGTAATTTTTGCGTTTAAAAGACGTCCAATAGCCATCCAAACACAGCCCTGACGTCTATGCTAAAACAAGGCAAAATTTGGGCTGTCAGTGAACATTTAACAGGCATATAACCATAGCTCAAGAATAGACTCCCACCTATGCATAGTTAAAAAAATTAAACCAATCACTGTTGACTTTGCTTACATGATGGAACATCATACATCTCGCAAGTTATTTTGACAAAAACGATATATATACAAATTCATGGTTATTTTCAATTCCATATTAAAATGCAATGTCATAGCCAGACTATATCGGATCTATAGTTAACCTATATGGTGAAATGATGGCTATTGCTTGGGTTAAAAAAAAAAGGTCCTTTATTGACATCTTATAGTTCCATAAAGAACATCCATGGAACTTCGGCATTCGACGTTCAAGCATTCAGTAAGCGTGAGTTCCTTTATGATGATCAGGGTGTATGACAGCTTAATAACTCTTCTATTCTCTGGCTCCATGGAACAAGGTCACCAGTAGGATTAAGACTAACCCTGCTAAAGGAGAGAGGAGAGAAGAAAGAACGAGCGTCACTAGGTTATGCAATACCCTGTTACTTTGCATCGCCTCGTTACACAGGCTTTGCTGGGTTACAGTTTAGTGGTCAGACTGAGAGGTTCCTGGAAAGATCACAGACGCACATAAATGAGATTCATCAACGTGCCAAATGGACTGAATAGTCTCAACGTAAAGGCTGTAATAACACAACACAACTTTTAAAATCTGAATAGATTTTAAAACTCTAGGCATTATACACTAAACGCCTGAGGATCCCACATACCAGACTTTTAAACCATAAGAACATAACAAATGAATGCAAAAACATGGTTTGGTGGAGACACATGACAAATGAAAACAATGTTCTAAAATCGGCTCAAGCTGGATGGAATCATAGGGGCCATTTACCCGGCAGTGTTTTCAACTAAAAACGGAAAACATTGTAGGCCTATGCGTTTTAGCCGTTTGTTTACAACGGCGTTTTGGGGGCCTGAAAACGAAAACTTTTGAAAATGGGATTCAACGTTTTTATAAACAATACTGTATCTTCGCCGTGTAAACAAAAAAAATGCACATTTGTGAAAATGATGCGGTTTGGCCGTTCATTCAGCCTACCTGACAACAGCATTTTGAGGGCCTGAAAATGGGTTTCAAAGTGTACGACAATAATGTACTAAACACTTTTTACTTTGCTCTTTTCGCATAGGATGGCGTTATCAAAACGATCCCCATTCACACGGATCCACGAAAACGATTTAAAACGGCTATAGACTGAACACATAATACGCATGCGCATGACGTCGCTATTTTCACAAATTCGTGTTTTTGTAGTTTACACTGAGACATTCATGGTATAGTTTTCAAAAACTTGCATTTTCAGTCCCACAAAATGCTGTTGTCGCGTAAATAAATGGCTTAAGGCCCTTGCACACTGAGTCCAAAAGTTTCGTATGCGTTTTTTCAAATACGTGATTCGGTGGATTGTCAAAACACCGTTCAAAATGCTTGCTACGGATGCGAAAAACGCAGAAAATCGAACGCGGTCCAATTGTATTTATGACGGACGAAAGTTTCGGAGACAGTGTGGTCTTATTTATTTTTTAACGTACGAAAATTTTTGATGTTAATTTTGGACTCTGTGCAAGGGCCTTTAAACGCATATAGTTTTCCATTTTTAGTTGAAAACACGATCATGTAAAAGGCCTCAAAGTGCACGTTTTTGAAAACAATACCGATGTTGTCTGATGTCATGCAGTGATGTCATGCACATGTATATTACTCTACAGTCTAGGAAAATTGTTTTTCTTTACAAAGTGACATCGCCAACTACTGGTATGGCAGCGTTTTAGTTGTTTTAAAGCACTGGTCTTCAGTCCTGCTCCTGGAGGGCCACTGTCCTGCAGAGTTTAGTTCCAACCTGCTTCAGCACACCTGCCTTTGTATTTTCAAGCGATCCTGAAGAGATTGATGAACTGATTCAGGTGTGTTTGATTAGGGTTGGAACTAAACTCTGCAGGACAGTGGCCCTCCAGGAGCAGGATTGAAGATCAGTGTTTTAAAGGATCCGTGTGAATGGGGATCGTTTTGACAATGTCGTCTGTATGCGAAAAACGCGAATTAAAAACATTTCTGTATTTAGTACATCGTTGTCGTGTAAACTAAAACTGAAACAAATTTTTTTTTGTCAGTGCCCATCATACACTACATGATTTTCTGTGAAATCTGTCAACTCGAACTGCCCAAAATCTGCAGACTGCTCTTAATTTCGTCACCAAGAATCGATTCAATTGGTCCGGACTGCAAATCTGAGCAAATGTCATGTACCCCCAGACAGGCGGTTTCACAGGCAAGCCTTAAGCTAGTCCCAGAATAAAAGGCATGTTTAAGTGGTTTTTAGTAAAAGCAACTTGCACTGACATATCATAAAATATTTGTCTTGTCATTCCCATTGTCTTGTCTCAGGATGCACACCAGTAATGTTTAGGCACATTTACCCATAAAAGCTACTTAAATGCCCTAAAAAAACTATGGAATCCTCGATTAATCTAAGCCCTGTCTGTGAAACCATGCCTTAGTGTATTAATGACCGTCATAATGCTCTTTACTTTGTTCAATTACCCCAAATAGGTTCTCAAAGTGTAGGTGATGTGCCACTGGCTACAAACGAGACAAAAACCAAACAAACTGTATCCAAAAAGAACCATATCTGTTTATGGACATTTATTATCCTGTACTTTTATAGTTTAGAAAATACAGGTCTGTAATTGTACACCAAAACTGTACTTAAAAATTCTTAATGAAAGAAATTGCCTTCAAAAGACAATGAAACAACAGTTTTATCCACAGTGAAACAGAACTAGCGGTCTGTTGTACTCAGGAAAGACAAGTAAGGTTGACAGTGAATGTGGAAAGAGCTAGGGGGTTTCTTGCCATGCTGGTTTACTACTGAACAGTGATCAGTTGGCCTTGCTCTAATCCTTTGGTAAACAGTTAAAGGTCACACAAGCATGAATGATCCTGAATCAGCAATCTTTTCATCCTCGCTTTCCCCCTATATCAAGAGCTGGTTTCAATTTCACACACACCACTGTACAAACAGAACAGATTAGAAGTGATAAAAGTCTGTTGTACAGCTTATACAATGCTATTCAATTCTGCTTTTGCAAAAATATACTCATAATATACATAAATTCTTCACTTTTCATTTCCCCTGCTCTCTTTTTGCCTATTCTACCCCGCCCCATGTCCATAAAAATCACATTACAAAAGCAGTTGAAATGACTATTTCTGAACAGTTATAAAGATTTTACTTGGCCAGCTGGAGAAAAATGGTGCATTTTTCCAGATTATAATCAAAGCTATATACACAGATAATTACAACACAGCCTGAGGTGCATCATTATGCATTGTCAGAAGTGTTCTGAAAAACTCGCGGAAGTAGAGCATTGAAACATAGACACCAGGCCCAATACACAAAGAGAGCAACAGTATTTTTCAGTATAACCTTTGATTTTATTTATATATAAAAAAAAAATTTAAAGGTTATACTGAAAAATACTGTTGTGTCCCTTGTGTACATTTAAAAAAGCAAACATTTGTCTATAATGGAACCTGTGTAGTAACAAACAAATGAACGATAAAAATGTGGCAAGAAAGTCTAGAGACTTTTCAGCAGGCGTTACAGATTCCTCAATGGAGCGATTACAATTTGACTTGAGCTGCATTTGGAGTGCGAGGATGCATTTTAGAGTCCTGGCAGTGAAACAGTTCAGAAAGCATAATTTTCAGGAAAGGACGGCCCCACTAAGCACTGGTCCCTGGCATCAGCTGGATAAGGGACGCTGTTAGTCTCGTCAAAGTGTGAGAGTGGAACGGTGTCATCCTCAGGAACCTGCATCCCATCGGGGTCTGCCTTCAGACTGGGCCTCTGGTTGTCAGGGAATGCCATGGAGAAGAGTGCGTCGGGATCACACACAAACTTATACACGTACCGCTCTCCAGCAACCTGCATGTGAACAAGAGAAAGTTTTAGAAAATCTTGTTTGGAAAAAGCTGGTATGCTTTGATGGGGTGGATTTTTACTAACTACTGGTAATGAGGGAACTACAATCTAATTATTAAGGGATTGAAAGAAGAAAAATGACATTGGAACGTGAACGTGCCTTTACCTTCTGCATGATGCCCTTCTCATAGTAGTAACGCAGAGAACGGCTCAGCTTGTCATAATTCATTGCAGGCCTGTTCTTCTGGATTCCCCAACGGCGAGCAACCTATTGAAAATGTGGGTGTTAATACTGCTTGAAGGCTGAAATAAAAATGGGCTATAAAGCTGTTGGCTTTCATAACACACTGACCTCCTCTGGTTCAATGAGTTTAAACTCGAGCCCACGGCCAGTCCAAGCAATGAAGTGGCGGTTAGATGGGTCGTCCAACAGAGTGACCAGGAACTGCCATAGTTGCAGAGACCCCCTTCGTTGATACGGGGGACCGTCCCGGAAAACTCCACCCTCCTGCTTCAGCTTTCCCTCCAGGCGGTCTGGGACCACACACGCATCATCATAATAGAGGTGGGATTCTCCATCGTACCCAAAACCTGAAATCGACACCCAGAGAAATAAAAAATGTGGATTTAATATGGACAGTCTGAGAAAGAACTCTCATTATAACAGAAGACGAACCAGAAGCTGTTGCTTAATAAAACATCTGCACTTTATGGAAATGGTAGGTGAAACTAAACTGATAAAAGCCTCACCCTCGCTGTTGGCGCCATAGAAATTTGCTGATTTGCCAAAAGATGACTGGCAATTCTGTACTTCTGCAAGACAATTGAGAAAATTACAAATCACATGAATATTAATAAAATATAATATAACAATGTTTGGAAGTTCAAGTTTATCAGTGATCCTTTAAATAAAAATAATTTTTCAAAAATATATACATCAGAGTTCTTATCAGAGTTCCACTTTATAAAATCACATTAACAATCTTTAAATATATACAATATAATATGATGTAATGTTTGGAATTTCAAGTTCATCGGAGTTCCTAGGAGTCATTTCTATAGGAATCCGCACTACTGGGAATTTTGCTTCAGGGCAAAAGATTTCCCCATGCACATTTCATCTTCAGATTAAATTGGTCACACAAATTTTGCCATGTTGACCAACAGAAAGTGACTTCTGTGTGAGCTGTGCTTCATACGTCACTACACTATTCACAATGGACCTTTTTTTGCTTTTAAAATGTCACTATTTTGACAGTTCCACAGCCATCAGTACATTTGACCTAGTGGGAGCTAAAAGGATTTCTCATTACAGCACTACATGCATCACAGGGACTGAATCCAAAATCTCTGAGAGATTTACACCCACCTGGGTCAAAGCCGAAGTCTCTGGGCTCCTGTTTGATTGACAGTTGGTGGATCAACGGTGCACGAGGAGGCCCCATGTTTTGCACACCCTGGTCATTGTAACGAGGATCCACCATTTCCTTTTTGAATCCCTGGGGAGGCATTGGCACCAACGGCTCTGACATCTGCCGGTGATAAGGGGGGCGGCTATGTCGGGGGAAATGGCCACGGGTGTGTGAGGGGTAAGGTGTGTGACAACGGCCATCGGACTGTGAGAACGGCAGACAGGGCTCGGAAAGCTGCCGATGGAACCTAACGAGGTGAAGAGTAAGAGAAAGGGAAACAAGTGGTGAAAAGACATGAGAAGGCATTAACATCAAGGGCGATTGAGATCATGAGTTTCATGTCAAAGGGATAAGTCTGGTGTTAAAGCTCTTTTTTGTTTTTTCCAGTAGTTAAACCTGGAGACTTGAATGGGATAAACATAGAACTGCTTTCCAGGTCAGTGTGGCATCTTTAACAAGATAATACCCAATGAAAGGCTCAACCTGAGCTGATTACAGTACTTTTAACATGCACGAGCAGCTCAAGCTGACGTCAAAGATAGAAATGAGGTTAGAAATCGATCACTGTGACCCAAAAAAAAAAATGACTGAAGTGTCGGAAATAAAAACAACCAAAATTGCAAGATGTTCTATATTCACACCTGTGGTCTGTACTGTAGGAGGCATCTGGGTGATTGACAGGTTGGCAGGGCACAGCAAAAGGTGGGCTTTGACTGTGGAGTGGAGTATGTGCTCTCTGATGTGGTGGGGTAGAACTGTGGTTTAGGACAGGTAATAGTGGCAGTCCTTGTGTCTGCGTTTGGGCTGGTTGCATCGCTCTTTTTTGCACATGATGTGTTGCTGTGCTGGTGGAGGAGCCAAAGGGTGATGCTGGTGTAGAAGGAGGAGTCAGTGGCTTGTTGTAAGGAAATGGCTTCCTGTCGAAGGCACTAAAATCGACAAAACGCAAATAAACCATGAGTGAGGGGAATACGGAGAGGGGAAAGATGGGGAAAGGACAAGGAAATACATACCTGTAGTTATATAGGCACTTCTCTCCATATGGAGAGAGTCTCTGCTCTTGTCCACAGGGGGAAAATTCCCTGCTTGGGCTCAGTTCCCTCTTTACTTTAGTTTGAAGAGGTCCATGGAACATCACTAGAGAGAAAGTTTTTCATTTAATACATTGTGTCTACATAAACTAAAATGCCAGAACAAAAATACAGGAACCTAACCTAGTTTGTTTCTGGTGTTAGATGTTTGATAAATATTTAGTACTGAACTACTATACTCCTTTTAAAAAGGAAAAAAAAAGAAGAAAAAAAAGGCCTTTCCTTCTAAAAAAAAGGAGGCCGCAAGTTTGAACTCGCAGACTATCGCGTGATTCCTCTGGAAAAAGGGCCCCACTGCCCAGCTGTGGTGAAAGAGGGGCCTGTGAGAACTACAGGCACGATGCCAGATAAGAGGAATTGTGCCAGACAAACACACACATACCCTTCTCACACACAATTTCTATGCAAACACATCCATGTGCATTCACGTTCTACAATAAACACCATTGAAATGCACACAATTAAGACTTATTCAGAGCCAAATGGGAAGAAAACCTAACAAGGGAAACAGCCAGAGCTCTGTTCACCAGCACATAATAACCAGAGTGTGTGTGTGTGCGCCGAGGATCCAGCCCCATTAAAATGTCACCAAGCTGGAGGCTGCCATGAGTTACAGCACCGCAGCAGCAGACTGGGCCTCACATGTGTGTGAACACACACACTCACACCAAAGAAACATCTTAAACTCATGGCTAGGAATCAGGTTTGGCACAGAAACTCTTAGCGATTCATTTTCTTGGTTTCAAGGAGGAAGGTAGTGTGCATCTCAAAACGCTTCATAACGTCCATGGCAAATCATCCAGTGCTAATAATTTGTGCAGTATAAATAAATAAATGTTTTTCATATGCCGGGAGTTTCTATAATTCATAAAAGGCAAGTTCTATATACTATTCTGCAACCAACCCCTACTGCTACATGAATATTCAAAAGGTACTCACAGTTATCCGACTGGAAATCTGGAACAAACTGTTCGTCATCGGGTACCTGGGCTGCACATGGAGAAGGAAAACTATTTATACTGACTGGCTTGAATAAAGTCAGTGAATAAAGGCATGAAATATTTAACATGAATATAAATAATTTGCATGTTTATAAATGTCATATTGTCTTATCCCATTTGAATGGGGCCCCAGAGATCAACCACTGAGATGATGCATTAACCACCAAGTTGTGTTTTAACAGTACTTATGAAATGTATTCCATAACCTAGACTATCCTAGAGCTGTTGGCGTACCTTCTGCAATCCAAATCTCTTGTAGCTGGCTGAGATCTTGAAAGAGATCTGTGGAACACAAAGATTGATTTGTGAATAAACAGGCTGACTTGTTTGGGCCTGGGTTAAATGATGCGTCTTAGAGAGATCTGGATGGATTGATTGCATGCTCATTTGTTTACCCTCTGTATCCTGTGCCAGCTCAGTGTCAACAAACTTCCTTTTTCGGTCATTGAAAGTTCTGCAAAACGTTTCCTGCATGTGAGACTTCTGTAAAATAAGACCAAGATCAAATAATGAAAGTTGGAACAAGTGATCATTGTGTACAGCCATCCGCAGATGGATATTATGTAGTGAAATATCTAAAAAGTGAAGCAGAGACGTACATTGGGGGGCACCACGAAAGGGACCTGCTGGTCGTAAAATCCGTCCATGTCGCTTGCTTCTCACTGCGGCCTAGGGCTTCAGCAGGAGGGAAAGCGGGAATAAACAGGGATAGAGGGGGGGTGATATCGTCGCCTGTCGGAAGAAGAGCCGAGAAAAGTGGCACTTAGAGAAAGACAAGTCAGGATCTGATGCAGCTGTCAGTGATCGTCCCGGGACCTGACAGTTTAGGACCAACTGTCCCTTTGATCTGTGAAAACTTCAGCTAGCATGTTTGTTTGTGTAACACACTCACTCTCGGCTCCTGCTCAGATGAAGTGTGCTGCATTAGTGCAGGACACTTACACTTGCTCAGCCTCTTCTCTCTCTCACGCACACACTCACTCTCTCTCTCACACACTTTTCATTTAAGGCTCACGGTACAGATGGGGGTCCTTACATAACGATACAGTACCATCTGTTGCCCAAGAGACTATCCAAGACTCCATACTAAGATTGAATCTAAACGAAAGTGATGATAATAATAATAAAGCAGCTTTTATGAACAAAAATAAGGTTCGTTAAATAGTGGAACGGCATGAATAAAATAAGAAGCAAGCTATTCACGCTTCGTCACACACGTGTGTTTATTTTCCCTGACGCAAGTGTGCAAGCCATAAAATCGTATTACAGCCGCGAGGCCAAGAAAACACCTCACAGTGAGCCAACCTCTCTGGACCAAGAACTAATTAAACATCCATCGCTTAACATTATTGCTTCCTGAAGCTTATCAGACCTTTATAAAACAGGAGGAACGTGCGTCTGCACATTTCATGCTGAAAAAGAAGAGTTTGTGCTTTTAAAGATTTTTATTGGCGATAATAAAGACAGCCAGCGGAAGCTATAGTTGTTGAATAAGTAAAGCGAGATTATAGCATTACAACAGCGAGTTAACAGGTATAAGAGTGAGTTCAAGAAGTTCAATCCCTTCCCCCCCAGCGCCCATTATCGCCGCGCGCTCCCCCTCCCTTCCCTCGGACGCTTGTTTTTCTCAATGAAGTGAAATTTGATCCATCGTGCGCGCTACCCGAAAAAACCTCAGACGTTCCATTCATAAAAACACCAAACGCGCGAGAAGCACGTCGCCAAACCACATATGGATTTTGCAGAGCGCAAACTTGCGACTATAATTAAGTTTACAATAAGCGTAATAAAGTACTGAGAAACTGGAAATGGTTGCCAAATATGCGCACAAAGAAAATGGCGTTGCGATCCATCAAAACTAAACGCGCCGTTTTAATTAATACAACTTTATACAAATATAAGCAGAAGATGAAACTTGCATCGGGTCATAATTAAACAGTAAAACGCTAGAGCAACGTTCAAAATATACTCACCCAACGGTGATTAAAGCCTTTGCTTTTGAAAAAAAGTGATTTGATAAATCCAAGAGAAAAACAGACTGCTTTTGAAAGCACTAACAGATCGCACTCTCCCTCAGCTTGACGCGACTGAAATTTTCTCAATGGGATCGCTTGCTTTTCCAAGAGCATCGGCTTAACACTGTAAGTCACGCTCATTGGCTGGTCCAACATGTCATTCAAGTAATTGACCAATAGCTGTCACTTCATTACCAATGCGACCGTGAGGCTGTAGACAGCCAATCAGAGCAGGTTTCTCTCCTGTTTTTATGAATGACTGGGTTTCATTCAACAACCAGATGTTTCTCCACCGCAAAAAGAGACTTTTAAAGGGCCAGAAGCGAAACGAGAGTGAATGTCCAGCTGAGGCTCTAAACTTGCGGGGCCGATCTGAATTTTATTATATGATTTAAAAATATATATAATTTCAGCATAATAAGTATAAACACTTCGAGTTTAAACTATAGACTTAAAGCCCCAAATTCCAAACTCTGCCAATACTTTTTCAAAGTTTTTTTCTTTTAACGTTTTTTTTTTACATTAATTAAAAATTATATAACCATGTAAAAGGGTAGGGAGAACATGTTTATAGTAGTCTAATCCATTGCTTTTTCAGTGTGCATATTGACTGAGCTTTGAAAACCACTGACCTCTATCTTGGGTGACAGAAGAGTGGACGTGTCACTCTGGACAATGACTGGAATCCTCTGTGATAATCTCATTCTTATACCAAAACATTTCCCCACAACATAGGCCGACCTGTTTTTTGCTCACTCTCTTCATCCAATTCACATATCACTCATATTTACACAAGCTTTTAAAACAGACACATTCATATACCACCTTAAATGATCGTGGCACCATAACTATATCCCCAATAGGGATTCAGATTATTAAACCAGTGTTGCTCCCTGCTGGGAAACTCCACTGTGAGAGAACACTTTGTTGTCTGATCTATTATTCATGCCTGCTCCTCAAAGAAACATCTGCACATCAGACAGTGATGTCTGATCTCTGGTTTCCACCTACAGGTTACAACCTTAAAAACTTCAAAGCTAATATGTATATTCTACTATACTTACATTTAAATTCATTAAATTTTGACAGAAATGGTATAGCACAAATAATCGTCTGATCTGCATTAGCCTACTTATTGTGTGGGAGCCTGGAGTCCACAAAATAATAAACATTTTTAGGGCTATGCAATGTCGTGGAGATGGTTTCTGTTTGAAGAAAAGAAAGTATTCATAAACCTTTTTATATTTTTTACTAAAATGTTTGTGAATTGTTTATGCTGTCAACATTGGACATGAAATGGAAAAAGCACTTATACAGGTGCTGGAAGTCTCTAAATCCAGATTCCCAAAAACTAACAAACACAGTCTGCTCAAGCTATTAAATAAAAAAATAAAGAAATTGAACAATAAAACATTCACAGTGCAGGCTGGAAAGAGTATCGCTAACAGCTTCTTCAACACCTTCGAAATCTGGAGTTTAGTGTCAGGTAACATGTAGGTTCACATACTTTTTCATGTAATTGTAGGGTATAATTCATTCAACTTGTTCACTGTAGACAAAATGTGTGAATGAATGCTAGAATGAAAAATGGTGCGCATCGTTGATGCGTCGATGGCAAGTGAATGTTACACCCCTCTGTAGGTGAGTCATTTTTCAGCCCCTCACACACACACACACACACACACACACACACACACACACACACACACACACACACACACACACACACACACACACACACACACACACACACACACACACACACACACACACACACACACACACACACACACACACACACACACACACACACACACACACACACACACACACACGTACACACACGTACACACACGTACACACACACACACACACACACACACACACACACACACACACACACACACACACACACACACACACACACACACACACACACGCAGGCATCCTCAAGAAGAAAAGGAGCCACAGACTTTTAAACAGTAAGTAGAAAGTAACACATGAACATAGAGATGGCAAAATTACAACTTTTATCAAGGAGATATGTTACAAATCCCATAAACCTCATCATCTACGAGAAACAAGTCAGGACAAAATGTCACCGTGGCTCCTTTCATGAAAGCTTTGGTGTTGTTGCCTCTCAACTTACTGTTATTCTTAAAGTCGGCATGAAATGAAAATGTCCCCTTCATCTTTTTTTCTAAATGCATGTTATTGATCTTATTATAAACAAATCATCCATGCATGTATTTTATTATTATATTTTTTCTGACCTCGTCATTTTTAAATTAAATATCCAACCCAATTTCACTCCACATTACTATTTTACTATTAAATAAAATAGTTACCAAAATAAAATTTACTATTAACTATTTTACGAGGTGATGATTTCGTATGAATTCATATGATTAGCAAACTACTTTTAGAAAAAAAGTAAGCATTAAGGTCCACCCCAAAACATAATGAGATTTTACAGATTCATGCAAATTATCCACCAATTCGGCAAAAGAAAAATAGTTGAGAATTGACATGAGATTGTGTTATCATAACTCAATCTTTCGGTAAAACAACAGGTTTCTCTTTAGTGATGTATGCCAGACTTCTCCAATCATTTAGCCTGCATGAACTTACAATTGACTACAAGCTTGCATTCAGATCTGCCTTATTCAATAGAACCAAGTCCCCACCCCACTTTTCTTCCTTTTATCGATAATCCATTTCACTCGGATGAACATCACAATATATATAAAAAAAGATCTGTCGCTCCTTTCATTGCGACTTTACTGTAATAATATATAAACCAGCAAAATCATTGGCTATTTTTTTCAATGTAGAAAAAACAATCCAAAACTGGCTCTTTTTTTGCTTGAGTGCTGATATCCTTGTCAATGAACCTGCTGAACAGCTTCATTAAACTGAGTGATAGTGCTCTTCATAACCAGAAATTAAACAGGTTGCCATAGCTTTCATCAGCGTTCCACGCGACTTGCTGCAAGGCCACTCTAAATATAGGTCTCAAACGCTTCTATTATATAACAATATGCTCTAAATTCAATTGAAATGGCACCATGCTGCAGTACAGAATGTATCTGGTTCTTCTGTACAATGTGTAGCCAAAGCAGATTCACATTTCTGTTGAGTCATAGGCTTTCTGTTCATGAACGTTCATCTTTGACTCAGGGTTGAACTTTTTGCGTGTGTCTCAGATCGAAAAAGCAGTATGTTATAAATGGACTGTTAATATGTTACAGAGCCTTGATCTGCTGCTGTGCTGGGTGTGAGTCACAGTGTTTGTTTTCTTCTTCGGGGAGAGCTAAATTCATTTCACAGTCCCTGGTGTGTCATACTATACAGGATACATCAAACCTGTGATTGCCTGTTACTCCCTGTAATTGAAGGGAACGATTCTCTTTCATTCAAAGCTGTAATTTCGAAAATCTCCCTTTGATTGATGACGGACGAGCGTGGTTATGTGTGTAAAGGGATGTGGGAGCATTTAATCAAGTAAATGCATCACAAATGTTTAACAGTAAAAACGATTACATTTATGGCACAGATGCAATCTGGGTGCATCAAAAAACAAACAAACAAACAAACAAACAAACAAACAAACAAACAAACAAGTGATCAAGTAATCCTATAAACTGTAAATTAAGTTGCTGCCTTAAATTAAGTACAATCAACTTGGATGTTTAAGTAATTCCAACTTAAATTGCATTAAACTGACTTTTTGATGAATCTTGTATAACATAAAAAGTTTAAAATTGCTTAACTGATTTTGATGAGTTAAAGCAAAGTAAAAACATGTTGTCATAACTTATTGATAATATAATTTATTACAGCGTATCTGTGAAATACAAAGTTGTGTCATGAAAACGCAGGCTGTTGAACAATTGCTTATGTTCCTCGATGACATTTGGATAAAAGCATCTGCTAAATGCATAAGTCTGAATGCAAACATTTGATCATTTCATTTGTAATGTCTCGAGCGGTTTACGCTTTGGCTAAGAGACTTTAGAAGTTTCTTTCTATTCCAGTTAGTGCAGACATCCCCTCACTTTTTGTCTCTTTTCCTTTCATTCAGGATTTTACATTTCTCTCACGTTCATTTAAAACAGAGGAGTTAGCGGAGTTAAGAGGAGTTGCTAAAAGACTCTGAATCAAGCTAATTTATGTTCACTTCTCCGTGATCTTCTGCATTTCCAATGCTTCTGCTCAAGCTCATTTACCACCGCTACAGCTAACACCTACCCACACACCCACTCCTGCAACCTGAACCTCCGAGGATCCTGTAGCCATGGAGATACCTTGGTCATGAGAGAGAGAGGAAAGAGCAAAAGAGAAAGAGAATAGAGCTGACTCACGAAAATACTAGATTTTCAAGAGTCAGAGTGACCTACAAAGCAAAAATAGCTTCATGGAGACAAAAGGAATAACAATCGTTCATAGCGATCTGCAAGAAACACTCCTTTGAAATATAATATAAAATACTATTTGCAGTTTTTTTTATTAGCTAAGTCAGTTTAGTTCAAGAATATAGATGTGTGGGCTTTCTGTGAAAGTTCTTCTGTGACGACTAAAATAAACTGCATGAGACATGTCCTATTTGTGTCACCACTTAAAATAACTGTGTGGCTCAAAATAACAGATATATGAAAGCGTAATTCTATTGACTGTCGTTTCCGGGAGGAAAAACACAATATTAATGGCTAATACAACCTCTCACTTGTCTATCACTCCAGTGCTGTCTGCCTCTCTTGGACCGGTGATTCAGAGGCGGTCTCTTCACACCATCTCCTTTGTCATGCCTCTATTTGAATCCATTTACACCCTCACCAATGGTCTTGTGTTCGGAGCTGCTGGTTTTCACGCATGCTGATGAAGCCGAGGAGGGCACCGTGTTGGCTGGGGCGGGAGACTGTTGGCTGCCTGGGGGAGGAGTATGAGCTAGGTGTAGGAAATGCAAGTAAACACATTAAGCCCACAGGGCTCCAGCAGTGTTTAGAGTGAGATCAGGAGATCAGGAGCTCAGGAGGGCCAACAGCTACCCCAAAAGTGTTAGAGCCTCTGTTAGAAACATCAACCCCTTCCCCCAAACCTTTGTCCCAAAATGCAGCTGATTGAGTGTGTGGGGACTCAGCTTTGGCTAATAGACTAAACCAAAGTAGGCCAGCTGCCGTGCCGATGTGTTTAAACGACTGCTGTGCCTGCTTGCTTAAAGCAAGCTTCGGGGTAACTGGAGCATGAGAGAGATGGGAGTTCAACACATGCAGACAGACAAAACCACATACAAAAACAAATTGTGTTCAAAAAGAAATGCTTAAACATGTTGTTCATCCACCTCAGGATGTAAAACTATGTTGTTTAATTTTATGAGCAGCACTTTTTCCAATCCTGCTACCAGAATGTTTGGACATTAGGAGTCAATATCTTGATTAGTGTGACTTCACTATTCTCTAGAAATAAAAATAAGCAAATCCTAAGTAAGTTCTAATAAATGTGGTAGTTTTAATACATTCTAAACTTCCTAAATTGAGTAACAGGGCTGCAATTAGCATACAGTGCTTAGAATAAGTGAACACACCCATGCTAAAGTTGACTAAAAAGAGGAATAAAAAATATATTCCCATAGAGGCAGGCAGATTTTAATTTTGAAAGGTCAGTTATTTCATGGATCCAGGATACTATGCATCCTGATTAAGTTCCCTTGGCTTTTGTAATTTAAAAAACCCCACATCATCACATACCCTTCACCATACCTAGAGATTGGCATGGTGTACTTTCCATAAGATCATCTCTCAATGCAAATCAAACCAGCTATTAGGCTAACTGAAATAAAACCATGCCAATCTCTAGGTATGGTGAAGGGTATGTGATGATGTGGGCCTATTTCAATTACAAAGGCCAAGGGAACTTTATCAGGATGCATAGTATCCTGGATCCATGAAATAACTGGCCTTTAAAAATAAAAATCTGCCTGCCTCTATAGGAATTTAACATGTGTCCTGACTTATGCACCCTGTATTTTAAGGAAGAACATTTATTTATTTACAATACATTATTCATTCACAAAGAAAATTGGTGTCCTTAAAGGTTGGAGTTTTCCTCATTTTTTAAATTAAGGCATTAAAATAAATTTCCAAAAGATTATTTTTTTATTCCTCTTTTTAGTTGACTTTAGCATGGATGTGTTCACTTATTCTAGGCACTGTAGCTGGCTGTAGATTTGGTTCCAAATTGTCACTTGTGGTATACTGTAGTTTGAGACCACGTGTTGGTCTGAAGTTATTGATGAACTTATATTTTTGATTTGACCATTTTCTGGTAACAGGCCTCAATAGTTTAATAAACCTGACGAATGTAGTCATTTCAAAATTTTGTCAATAATGTTATTTCCTGTGTCACAATGTGATGGAATGTTACATTTGTTAATGTGGGAATAATATGTGTTAAGAGCACAATTTAATGTTTTAGTAATTAAAATAACTCATGTTTTATTTTAATGGTAAAATAAACGAGGGAAAGAAGGACAAGGGAAGGTATAGGGCAGGCAAAAAATACTATAGTTTAATAGTTACAGACATTTTAATACTATTTTAGTATCATCTACTACATCTCTCCAGATGGGTTTTATGCTTTAGTTGCATTTAAAAAGTAAAGGGACACCAACTCGATCGATTTGTTTGCCACGTATTAGCTATAAGTTATGTGTCTTTATTGTTTCCTGTCTCTCATGTAACAGACACACAAAGTTAAACCACTGCCCTCTTCACCTAGTTGAGAGCTACCCGTAGGACAATTATTAAGCCAAAGGCAGTGTAATGTGTGATGTTGTACTGTATCAGCACTGTATTTAAGCAAGTCTGCGATAGATAAAGAGTGTCAACTGTGGCCACTAAAACTGCACAGCAGTCAAATGTGTTTCTTTTTAATTAACATACAGTGCACAATGAATGCCTTTGCGTTCAGTGTTTTCTGAAAGTCTGGCAACCATGCCTATGTGAACTTATATATCTTGTACTAACAAGATACCATTGTGTTCTTGGGAATACTTTCAAAGACGATTAATTATGCGTTCATGCCATGTTGCATTTAAATTACATTAATTACCAGATGACAACATGTGACATTGCTCTTTGCTGTTGACGGAATTATGGCATGTCATTTTGCACGGTGTCAGCAACGGTGCCTGGTGTCGGTCATAGGACATGCTGCATTTTCTCATTATTGGTGCAATATTGGTATATATATAGGCTTATTCTTTCCAGCACATCCATTACGCATTTCGTAATAGCCACATTTCCACTGCCGGACCAAACCGTTCTCATTGCTTTACCACTCTATTCCGTGTCGATCCAGCCCAGTCAGTACGGATATGGTTACATTTTCCAATGTGGGGCACTTTGGAATGTATTACAAAAGCGTCAGTCGAGAATTCTGTAATCGCGCCGTACCGAACCAAGTTCAAGTGGAAATATAACCGTAACCGCTCCTTACCGATCTTAGAACTGTTCGGCCCTACGGTGGGAAAGATTTATATATACCACCGTCACTTTGCAGGCGCAATCCTAGGTACTTAAAGCTGCTCATCTTTGCAGGCCCTCACCATGACCAGGATATTGCCATCAGATGAATAGGTCTTCAAGTTTTCTTTTTCAGGATGATTTATGAATTATACCTATACTATATGAGTGTCCGCACCAGACGACTATTGGCCTACTTACTGACCGCTGTTACGCCGTTTTTAAACTGAATACGGCCATTATCAAGTCATGCAGCAACAGCTGTCTACACTGGACATGACAAGTCCATTGCAAGTCCGTTTGTCCTTCGTAATACAAGTAGCGCAAGAGCGCTAAATAGTTGAATGTCACAATAGTTTACTGTCGGGGTTTTGTTGTATCGTGTAGCGTCGGTCGCGCCAGATCCAGTGTACTATCACGGACTATAATGTGTTCTGTTGTCTAACACTAGACACAGTGTTATGAAATAACAGTCCCCGGCCATCAGTTATCAGTGTTCCACCTTTGAATGCCTCAATCCTAACATGACATATTCATGCGCCATAAACAAGGTACTGGATGCGGCAGTTCATCTCGCACAGTGGAAACCTGCTTGAAGACGGCTGGAAATTGAATTCCATGGCTTAGTGTGGATGTCAAAACCAAAATGACATATTATTTAACAATTAGTTAATAGTCATGTGAAAGTCATGTGAAAGTAAAGTCATAATGGTCACACTTTAGATTCTCACTATTGACTAACTATTAACTACGACTTTTGCCTAAATAAACTCCTAATTACTGCTTGTTAAGTTTAGGTACTGAGTGGATTAAGGGATGTAGAATATGTGCTTTATAAGTAGTAATACACAGCCAATATCCTAGTAATATCCATGCTAATAAGCAAACAATTAATAGTGAGAATTGGACCCTAAACTAAAGTGCTACCTTCATAACAATGATACCTTTGCAAATCATTAGCTAATGATTCATTAAAGCAGACAACTGGAAGCTGATTAATTTATAACCATTCGTATATTACTTAATCTATTAATCATATAGAATCGTTATTAATTGCTGATGCAGTAATCATTAATAAATGGTTTAGTTCTTCATGAGTCATGTGATTATCTGTGCATTAAGCATGAATTAATGCATATTAGTGCATATGTATTGTAAAGTGTTAACAAATTATTTTTAGAATATAGCCTACTGTTATTGTTATAGTTACTGTATGTCTTTATTCCAAACAGTATGTCTTTATTCCAAACAGTATGCCAGTCTGTAATCACATTAAGAAGTCTGGTAAATATAATTTGTTCATTTTGATGAAAGCCATATGACACCTCTGTTAGGAATCTTCTCTTGGCACAGGGCACCTATTACAAGTTCCTCACCACACTCCACCAGTGTGCCCCTGATGACGGATGGCATTTCACAATAACCTGCCAGGGCTCCAGTGACGCAAAGTTGTTTTGATGTTGCTATTTGATCTTTTTACAATGTGGTGGAAGAAACAGAGCGAGCTGCTGAAAATGTCAGCTCCGCATTATTCTCCACACTACGAGAGAAATGAAAAAAAAAATAGGAACGTGGATCAGGAAGAAGAGGAGGAACAAAAACGAAGAAGAAAAAAAATCTAAAAAAGAATACTGTCTACAGTTAAGTGACCTTTTCAATGGAGGCGAGAAGTTGTGGTGAGGTGATGTTACTGTCACCTCTGATAAAAGACGGCAGTGATTGGCTTGTAAAGGTCTTAAACACGTTCTACTCACAAAGAACACATTATGTCTGATCGAGTATGTCATGAGTGCTTTGTGTTATAACAAATACTGTTTAGTTAAAGTTCTCGGAAACTATAACTGGGAATTGAAATATTTTGTTATACCCGTAAGAGATGATAGTGCAGTTCAATGCTGAAAGTTATAACCATTTAAACATTAAAAATAAGGAAACATGACAATAAAGGAGTACAATAAAAAAAGTAGACATCCTGCCATAGACAGCCATCAGCATGCTGTCAAATTTCCACTGACCTTTAGACCATGGCTTCAGCAAAAACACGCATGCCGGTTATGGCTATCTGGGATCAGGGAGTCAACCATTTCAACTTCATCATTGAATATTCAATCACTGTGATGGCTTGCATGGCAGGTCAGTAATCCTATCACCAACTGCAATTAGAGATAAAGATAATCATTGGCTGACACTATACTCGAGTACAAGAAAGATTGCGGTCACTGACCTGCAGCTGAGGTAAGTGGTCATTAAATGGACACATTTGGTCTTGAATGACCACAATAAATTGTATTATTTGGATTGACTGAAATGTTATCACACATCGAGTCTAGTGGAAGAATGCATGTTCATTGTCTACCTGCTTCACTGCACATAGGCGTATTGACACAGACGCGAAACATGTTAACGCAGCAAATTCTAATGGGTGAACTTTAAACTTCATAATATTCATCTATTGTGGATTGCAGGTCTCAGGTTTAGGTTTTAGCCTGTTTTTAACTTAAAGGAAAATATAAGTCAAGCTCAACTGTGGCACTGGCACATAATAAATAAGCAAAATCAAGGTTACAGTGAGACAATTTCTATGGAAGAACATTAGGCCGATTTTTAAAGGATTTAAAAGCATTTAATGCATCATGTAAAGTTTACAAGAAAGATTTTTGGTTAAAAATTAGCAAAATTTAATTATTGTGTACATAAGTACCAAATTTGTCTTTTTGTCTTATCTAGATTCGGTATAAGTCTATAGTTTAATAATAGTAATCTAATATTCTCACAGAAGAAGGTATCTAGTCAGCTTGCTGATGAATCTGGAATTCTCAAATACAGACTATTTTCGGTGTGTATAAAACATAGGCTACAATACGCTTCAAATGATTAACGACAAGCCAAGGTGAAAAATACCCGCGTGGGAAAAAAAACGAATAAAGCACAGCAGCAATTGTTCCCCCCTCCGCCATGTTTAAAGTTATTGCCCACCCAACTCAGGAACTTGGGTATCAAAATTATCCCAGAGCTTCCCAGTAGTAAATATTACTTTTCAACTTGGAAACTCGTATTTACAATAATTCCGATAGCACATGATTCTTCTGTTTAAACACGTATATTATTTGAGCTGTAAAGACGTTCTCATCATTTATGGTCATTTAATCCATCGAATCAGCATTATGCCTCGATTAAGTGCTGTCGATTAAGTTTAAATTCTATTTTGCCCTGTTTGAATGCAAATATGAATGACTGACATTTTTAGTATTCGATTTTCAAACCTCCGCAGTGACTTTAGATATTATGTTGGGGCAACTCACCCCAGTAGTGGGGTGTAAGAAGGGAAGTTCAAAGGCAAAATTCTAAATTCTTTGTAGAACTAAAGCTTTCCTGTGGCTCAAACAGTAGAGTGTTGGCACTTTCAACACAAAGGTCATGGGTTTGATTCCAAGGGAAAGCAACAACTGATGAGAGTATAAAAGTGTACCTTGCAATGTAAGTCGTTTTGGATAAAAGCATCTGCCGAATGCATAAATGTAAACCAGGCAGAAAAAGAGGCTGGGACATGTGGTAACACACTTCATTTTTTCACGCTCATGTTGAGGTGACTGGACTCATCATGGAACCCAAATGTGTGACCATCTGTGCTTATCTTTCTGTACCGCCATCTCTCTATTAGAGCCTGCTCACATAATATCTTCCATTTATAATAGCATGTATTGTGTAACAGCATACAAATATACCTCCGCTTCACACTCAACCCCACCTCCCATGTTAGACTATATTATATTGATCAAAAAGATCCATGAAAATCAATCTCTCACTTTTGACTTAATTTTAAAGACCTCTGTGCTAAAAATATCAGATTTCGATGGATCCACGCAGAGCATGTTCCAGTCTGCAGCCCAGTAAGTAAGGCTAGATGTTTTTTTGATGATGGATGAGCATTCCCTCGGGCCAATGTCAGTGAGAGGAGGCAACACAGCTTATGTAATGTTTATGCTGTCTTTGCCAACAAAAAAAGAGTTAGATCTATGTACGCACCCCTCCATGTTTTGCATGTCATTTGCCAGTTCTAGAATCCTCAAAAACAAACATTTATTCTAAAACAGAGTTGTCTATAGCGTACCAATCTTGTTATTCGCCATTAGAAACATCTTTGACCTGTTCGCTGTAGTGGATCATTCGTTTTAGTTGGCAGAATATACACTACCGCTCAATAGTCTGAAGTTAAAAGTTTTTATTTTCCGAAAGGATGCATAAAATTGATTGTAAAGACAATTGAATGATTTCTATTTCAAATAAATGCTGTTCTTTTCAACTTTCTATTTATAAAAAAAAATCTTGAAAAAATGTATCATGGTTTCCACAAAACAGCACAACCATTTTAAACATTGGTACATTTAAGAAATATAACATATTATAACAATTTCTGAAGTATAATTTGAAACTGAAGCATGGAGTAATGCTGAAAGTTCAGCTTTGTCATCACAGGAAGAAATACCATTTTAAAAATATTCACTTATTCAATTAAGTAAAATTCACAATATTACTGTTTTTACTGTAGTGTTGACCAAAGAAATGCAGCCTTGGTGAGCATAAGAGACTTCTTTAAAAAACATTGACCCCAAACTTTTGAACGATATAGTGTCTTGTAGTGTATCTGTTAACAGATCTATTGAAAATGTACCATTATTTATTTATTTATTATGCAGTAATGTTTTATAAAAGCAACAAAGGCACTCAATGCTCTTCTATTGTGAATACAGTCATCATGGCTAAAGGGCTAGCAGGCATGACATACATCCTCTCATGTACACCTCTCATATGTTGTTATTGTTTACAGCCTCTCATGTACACCTCTCATATGCTCTCACATACTTATTTTATGAGGTAAATCATACAAGTTAATTTCTGGTACATTTTTTATTTCATATTTCCCAACACTTTATTGCCTATTATTATAAAAGCTTTGTGTGTGTGTGTGTGTGTGTGTGAGATGAAGCTATCCATGTGGCCATTTCTAATACAAGCACTTAACATCTCATTCATTGAAGAGAGAAAACTAAACGTTGCCTGGCAACCACAAAGAGCACTTTCCTTAAAAAGTAGAGTTGATGTCATCAGCAAGGCCAAAAGCACTTATTTCAAAGTGTTGTGCATTAAACAGCAGATTGTCTACAAAGTGCTTTTGTTATTTTCCACACATGACCAACCCTATTAAAGAAAATCTGGAGTCAGAGAACTATAATTCGCTTTTTAGCCAGATAACCTCTTCAACGGGATATACAGGGAACATTCTGTCCAACAGTCTCTTCAACGCATGCTACAACTACAAAGTGCCTTTAATCTAGATTTTTAGAGGAAGGGGAGGGACATAGGTTGAGAGGGAGGAGAAAAGGTTGCTAATAGAGGAGAGAATCAGTGGCATTCAAGACAACACTGCTACCTACTGTTCGAAACAAGAATGGATTTTTGTGAGAAGTGTGCATGATTAGTGTGCTCAAGATTTGCTTGTCAGAAAGCCACTGCTTCTATCAACTTCCAATCCAAAAGTTTGGGCACATTTTTGTGTTCCTAATATTTTCCAACATTTTAGAATAATAATAAAGTCCTCAAAAATTTAAGTTCTGTAAGTATTCAAATAGTTTAATTCTTACTCAAAGTCGCCATCTTGTGTGTAGATTACAGCTCTGCACACTGGACATTCTCTGCATTCTCTCCATGTGCTAAAGCTATACACCATATTGGAACGGTCAAATCCGGCCCGTGAACCCTCGAGAGCAAGTTGACTGTGCTGTAACCTTAACCTATCTATATCTGCAATAGACTTCGGCGGATGCTTTTACTAAACTAATACAATACAAACAACGGCGTTAGCTAACTAGACGTGAAAAAGTTAACAATTTAAAAGCCTGTATATTATTCAGTTAATATAGGCTAGCTATAAAAACAGAAACCAACACACTCTCACCTGTGAAAGGTTATCCAATTTCTTCAGGAATGTAAATGTCCGAGGTTTTTACAACCAGAAGCTGTTAAATGTTGAGGTGTTGTTATTATACAAGCTCATCGATTTTTACTGCGAGTGAGGACAGCAACTGAAACGTTGACCTTTCCAAGATGGCGCATGCGGCGACGTGTCTGGAGCGGTCGAATGTTTAATCTACGTATACATCTCTATATGATTCTCTCAACCAACTTCTTGAGGTGCATCCTGGCCTAAATGGTTTCTACGTTGGCTTCTGTTCCTTAACTATCCGTCCCAACATTCAGTTCAGTTATTTATTTATTTTTGCTGTAGGCTATCTAACCATTTTATATTTGCATATTTTACTAATTATATCCTAATATTTCTATTTATTTTAGAAAACATAATAATTTCGATCAAAAGGTTTTTAATATTACGATAAATTAATTAACTAATTAGTTAAGAGTCCAAACAAAAAACTAAATCCATCTAGACTAGAGGCAGGACAGCCAAAGCTATGGGTTCTTTTGAGGGAGAGGCGGGATAATGCAAATAATAATAAGTCCCTTTCCTTGGATGTGTGGTCTCAAAACTCATCTGTGATCCTCGACAGTAATTGCTTGAACTTTTATGTAATTTTAAACGTGGCACTGAAAATAGGCTACATGAATTCTGAGGCCATGGGAATCTCTATTTTTTTTTATCAATTTGTCTTTTTGTAAGGTGCAAGCTGTCAATCCCACCACAATGATTTTGTACAGTTAACGAAAATATAGACTTTTTTTAAAACAAACATCACTATTTTATGAGTTTGAGCCCTGTAAACTGTCATATAGCTTATTGTATATTAGTACCTTGAGATGGTACAATGCAGCATTGACACGTGTTTTAAACCATATAAAAAATGTATTTTAAAATAAGCTTTTCAAAATGCACCTGCTTAATAGTCACTTATCATACTATATCCTTACCATGGCATTTGAGATACCAATAAACCAACGGGTCCAAATAATAAAATGAATAAATAAATATGACAGTTTCAAAATGACCATTTATTTTTTCTTCTTTTCTTTTTTGTAAAAGAACTTAAATACTGCTAGATTTGCCTTTTACACAATTATATTCCATAAAACATTTTTTTTCTTTCAAATTTGTAATAAATTAAAATGATATGCATGCAATTTTGCATTTCCATCTTCAATTTTCAACTTTCACAAAAAAAAGGAAAAATTGACACATTTTTATTCTT
The DNA here is from genome assembly GCF_949152265.1 of Phoxinus phoxinus. NCBI lineage: Eukaryota > Metazoa > Chordata > Actinopteri > Cypriniformes > Leuciscidae > Phoxinus > Phoxinus phoxinus. Next base: position 27,044,956 of record NC_136886.1, on the reverse strand, counting down.
TTATCTGGAGCTCAGATGAAGCTGCTGTGAAACGGGAGAGAGCAGGATGATGGGAAGGGATGAACAACGTTCCGGTTTTACAGAGAAGTTCCATCTGATTGTCTCAGGCAGCAAATTCAGAGATTTCAGATTTTTTGTTTAGTCCACTTTTGGCATCGACTGCCAAATTCCTCATGTTCATTCATCCTCATTATATAATTAACAGAGAAGCATGCTCATAGACAAATGCATACAGAATGTACTCGTTGCGGCCCTTCTTTTTTCAGAGTTTAATTATTTCTTTAAAATGTATTCTTTTGAAAATGCACAAACTAGCATAAATCAATAAGGCGAGAATATGCAGGCGAGGGAATCCATGGTTTGCCAAGGCCTTGTGTCTGTAAGTTTCAGGTCCAAGTGTGAACTGCTTCCATATGAGGATCTACTTGTCCTTGGCCAGTCCCTTTAACCCTGAAACCATAATCAGAAAAACGCCACTTTGCGGGTTTAGTTTGTAAGTATTTGAGATCTGGACGGCGGCAGCTGCTTCCGTTGGCAGGGTGGAGAACAGGCTGCCAGTCACTCCTAAAGAATCAGAGCTAAACTAACCTTTTTCGTCCTAGAGTTACATTTAGTGTTGAGGTCTTTGATGGTATTTTTTTTTAGAGAAAAGATGGATCTACTTAAATTACAATGTACCAAAGTGCCATAATTTCTGCTTTTAAATGATGAAAATGAATCATAAAAAGTCTTGCTAACTCTACTGAGGACTAGATCACAGCGACATTTTTGTTCTCAGCATTCCTGTGTTATGCATCTCTTTAAGCTTTCTTCCTAACTGGAAATGAATGCCTGGCAAGAAACGAGTCCATGGCACTGGATGCAGTGCGTCATGCGAAACTGCACAGACGAGTGGCTGTCTGTGGCTGAATCTGAGATTCCTGCTGTTTACGGCAGAAGTTATGTGGAAATTCCTCCGCCTAAGATCTCGAGGCTTTGGAAAACTCCAAAGATCATTGTATTTAAGATTCCATTTCTGTAACAAAAGACAGCTGGCAGTAGGTTTGTGTTACATTATTATTGAAATGTTCCAGTTTGGCAGCCACTTTCTCGGGGTCCTGCTTATTGGTCTGTCCGCTCAAGTTATGCACTAATGACAAGGGAAGCATGCGTTCAGGTAACATGCTGGCAATAATGACATAAAGACTAACTGAGCTCCTTATTCGGTTTTCAGGGATCCTGCATACACCCTTTGAAACTCTCCGATTCTCTGCTATTGCTAGCTTCACAGAATATTTGCTTTTAAGGGCCAACCAATCATTCAATTCCATTTTGAAGTTAAATGGTTGCTTGGAAGAAGGAAAACCTGCCTTTTTTGCAACAGAATAGACAAAACGAAAAGTCAACAAGCATATTAACATGTGAAAGCATAACAACTGTCTCCAATTGCATGTTAAAAGGTCCTCTTTCCCCAGGCAGACGCATTGAGCCTCGAATAAGCAGGTGGAAATGCAGGCTTTGGTCAGATGGCGAAGGTTCAGGAGGGGCTAAACAGTTTCTGCTTTGAAGCTCAAGAGACCCTAACAAAAGGAAAACATAATGGAAGATGTATACAATTGTGGACAGAAGCCATCTTGGCTCGGTGGCTCTGTGGCTCAGGCTTGGAGGACGAAACGGGGCAGGGTGGCTCAGAGCCGGTGTCGTGAGTCCTGGCTGTAGCTGCCTGGGGAACTGCGGTTGCGGTGGGGCTTGTAGGTGTCCTGGTAGGGGTCCTGGTAGCCCTGCTGCTCTTCCATGTAGTGGTGGTCTCGACCGCTGCCGCCGTGCTGAGAGCCAGAGGAGCCCCGGTTCCGTCCCTTGTGCGCTCGCTCGTTGTGGTAGTTCTCATCTGAGGTCATCAGGTTGCGCCGTTCGTTGGGGGTGGAGTTGTCCCCGGTGTGGTTGGCGACGTGCCGTGTTTTTTGTCCCTGTTGATTCTGATGTACAAGTACCAAATAAAGTAAGAGCCAGCACTGATACTAAAACATATTCGTCCCTTATTGAAAAACTTTAATTAGCTTGAAAAAAACTGAAAATCATTAAAAAGATCTTTGTCTCAAAATATATTCAATAATTGTAGCGATTCTCGTTTGCTACTTAAATCTACAACATTTTAAAAAACATCAAATATTAGATCAAAATAGTGCAGAATCAACTTTGCGCTGCTGCCCGTGATCAGGTCAAGGATCAACCAAATATTTGGAAAGTGCTAGTGGTTTAGAGGAAAATAAAATCGAAATAAGCGCTGAAAAGGTGTGGACACGGTAATTTTTGCAGCTGACCTTATTGCATATGCATCTGTAGAAGTTTCCCTTTAAGACACTAAATATATGGGAGGAGAGTATTTAAACTAATCATGCGAGGTGATTTACTAAGGTTTGTGCTAGTCAATTTACCGGTATTTGTGCCATTATTTACCACCCAAAAAAGCATGTCTTAAACCAGACGCTAATTGGTATATTGCGTTTGTCATTATGAAAATGATCCAGCTTCATCTGTGTTCTTTAATTTGCACGTCGTCAGATGCAGAACGTTTCACTCCCATCTGCGCTTTTTTTTTTGGAATTGTGCTCTCATGGTAATTTGCCCTGTTTAATAAATCTGGCCCTATGTGTTAAAGGGTTAGTTCACCCAAAAATGAAAATTCTGTCAGTAATCACTCACCCTCATGTTGTTCCAACCCCGTAAGACTTTCGTTCATCTTCGGAAAACACAAATTAAGATATTTTTGATGAAATCTGCGAGCTGGATCACTCCTTCATAGGCTTCTAGGCAATTTCATTCTGCCGGTCCAGAAAAGTTAGTAAAAACATTGTTAAAATAGTCCAAGTGACTACAGTGCCTTAACCTTAAGGTTATCAAGTGACGATAATACTTTTTGTGTATGAAAAACGAACAAAAATGACGACTTTATTCAACTATTAATTTTCTTCTGTGTGGGCCTCTGGCGTGAGTTCACGAGAACGCCACGACGCATGCGCGAGAACTGAGAAGATCTCAGTCTCGATGTAGTGTTTAAAATGCTTCTAAAGTGTGCGTTTCCTGGATGTCCGAATCGTGAGAAACCAACGAGAAAACGTAATATGCCGCAAAATGAATGGCTTACCTTTCACACTTTCCCATCAAAGGATCGTGAGCGTCATCTTCTCAGTTCTCGCGCATGCGTCATGGCGTTCTCGTGAACTCACATCAGAGGCCCACACAGAAGAAAACTAATAGTTGAATACATTTTTTTTTTTTTTTTTTTTCGCACAAAAAGTATTCTCGTTGCTTGATAAACTTAAGGTTGAGCCACTGTAGTCACTTGGACTATTTTAACAATGTTTTTACTAACTTTTCTGGACTGGCAGAATGAAATTACCTAGAAGCCTATGAAGGAGTGAGACAGCTCTCAGATTTCATCAAAAATATCTTAATTTGTGTTCCGAAGATGAACGAAAGACATACGGGGTTGGAACAACATGAGGGTGAGTGATTACTGACAGAATTTTAATTTTTGGGTGAACTAACCCTTTAAGTAGCCATCTGTGTGTGATGTGTGTGTGTGACTGCGCACCTGCAGGCCGGATATGGCAGACGTAGTGTAAGGGGCCAGGGCAGCAGGGCCGAGGTTCCTGCCCAGCAGAGGGTTGAGTGGGGTACTGCTGGAGGTGTGGGTGGCCTTCCAGTACGCCTCAAGATACTCCGCCAGGTGCTCGCATGCATCTTCCAACTGATTCTCATCCAAGATGATGTCAAACATCTCCTGTTAAAAAGGAAACGCATTCAAAAATAGTGACAAAGTATTAGAGTGATGGGCATTTGACTAAATATAAGTAACTTTACGACTACATTTCAACTAGCAGTCAGAGTATTAGTAGACTGTCTGGAGCACTTTATTTGAATGGTCCCCAACATACATTCTACTGACTATAAGTACATTTGCAAGTACATGTCAACTTATTCTACTAATCCTAACCTAACAGTCTACAAATACTCTAATGAGAGTTAGTTGACATTTAGTTGCAAAGTTACTTATAGTCAAAGCTAAAGTGGACTATGGAAATAAAGTGGTTAAAACTGCATAAAGCTGGAGTCAATTCTGTATTTTCCATCCATATGTGTTTAGGTTTGTACGTAAAGGAAGACGCACCGGAGGACACTGTGCTAGTTTATCTGCTGCTACGAGCTGTACATTGAGATGTTTACTCTGCGACTTTCCTCTGGACTTGATGAGCCGCTGGAGGACCTACAGAACAGAAGAGTTGGTTACACAGCAAGATTTTGAAGTTTGATCTTTTTCTAGTAAAACACCAAAAACATGACACAAGCGCGTCTCTGAATGTCGCACCTTTGGCGAGGACACTTTGACATGGACGATGATGGGTGCTAGTGAAGTCTTCAACAGCTGAGCAGGATGGTTGATGGTGTCTGCATCCAGCACAACCAGCTGGAGTGAGCGAGCTAGCTCAAATATGCGCTCAATCTCGCTCTGTACCTCAGCTGTACATGCATATCACACAAAAAAAGAGTTAGATATTAGTGTGAAGTTTGCACACTAATAGAAAAAAAGCAGGACTTGGAAATGATTCATTTTGACATTTGAGAATGTGGTGTATACGATTGTATATTGCATTTGATCGCAGTATGTTGGATTAAAGTGCCACTATTATGCTATTTTAAAGGTTCCTAATTTAGTTTTGGAGGTCTCTTACAATAGGTGTACATGCATCCAAGGGCAAAACAACACTTTATTTTTCTCATAATATACATTGCAGCATTACCACTTTTCTTACGGTGTCTAAAACGGTTCGATAAAGGATTCAGTTTCTCTAAAGCCCTCCTTTCCGAGAGCCTACACTGCTCTGATTGGTCAGCCCAGTCTGTTGTGATTGGTCTACCGCTTACAGCACGTGTTAAAAATGAAATGCCCATTACTATATCTGAATTTCAGCACCGGAGGCTTCCTCAGCACTTATGCACAGTGATAGGAACACTAACAATGGTGTCGGTTTTACTGTATCAATTCGAGTCTGAGTCCTCATCCTTTGGAAGTGCATGCAAAGTTGATTCACAGCGTCTTCTCGACAACACAAACCAAAATCTACCAGGCTTCAGCTACAACTACACTATTTGAGGGCGGGTCAAAGTAGACGTTCACAGGCAGCCAATGAAGAACATAAGCTGACATTATGCAAATTTGTTACAAACCTACGTAGGGTCGTGCAGGAAGTAAGACTGGAATTACCAACGACTTGTTTAAGGAAGTTCAGAATCAGCTCTTTCTTATGGGAGTCAAGTCAAGTCACCTTTCTTTTTAGTGCTTTATACAATACAGATCGTTTTAAAGGAGCTTTACAGCGATCAACAAGAAAATAATGATTCAATGATGCAAACAGAGATTAATTCGGCTGTAAAGGAGTTCTAAAAAGAAAATAGTGTCATTGTTCAGCTGAAGTCAGTTCAGTGATCTTTAAAAATTTGCAGAACTTTTATATTTACAAACAGCTACATTACACACTATATGCAAGGTAATATCCGAAAAAGCATAATAGGGGCACTTTGAATTGAACCTGGAATATTTCTTTAACAAGCCTTTATCAGTTATGTTTAGGCTCTCTCTATATCTTACCAAGACTGGATCTGGTATTTGAGCGCTCAATAATGGCTCTCTTGCTGGGATTGTTAAGCACTGATCTCTTTGCCAGTGAGATGTCTGCTGTCACACGTGTGATAGTTATCCTAGGACAATAAATACATGATCTGTAGTTAGCTGCAGTGCAAATCTGCTGTAATTATAACATATCAGACAATCTCCATTTTTACAAGAGTTGTGCAGGAAGATGATATTTTAAAATGACAGTGTAATCTATAAACCACTTTTGTTACTTACCTGCCATCAAACCGGTGTTTCAAGAAGTCAAAAAGAGCTTTCTGCATCATATCAGTGACCTGTACAAGAGATGTGAAGCGTATTTTTAAAACATCTAAACTTAAACATCTAAACTTAAACTAAAATACATATTTATATAACAATTTCATATTTAAATAATAACATCTGCTCTGTTCTAAAACAATGTTCGCGTGCGCCTTGTTAATGCTTATTAAGGTATTGTAGTGTAGCTGAGCAACATGTTAACGTCAAACTCTAGATTTTCCCATTAATTTTTCTCATAGGGATTTAAAAAAAGTCTTTACAACACTTTGAATTTAACCCCTTAAGCGGCACCCCCTTTTTTAAATAGACATAAAAATGCATATGCCATAAAAATAGACAACATTCCGAACTTAAATGGTTGTAATTCAAGAATGCTTTGGAAGATAGATGTAAGATTGGTCTTGTTTTATAGAAGACATTTGGCAGATGTTTGTAGAAGTGAAATAAATTAAGAAAGTCAAATAGAAAACAAGTTATAGAAGTTCGAGTTTATGAAAATGTACAATGTTAAAAATTTAATTATTCATATTTTATATCAAATATATATTTTCAAAACCTGGTGGACTCTAAAAATGCAAAAAAAAAAATCAAAGCCAAAAATCTGAACAAGTTGTGTTTCAAATTTTAGGTTGATATTTCAAAAAATAAGCTTTCAGTAAGATTTAGTTTGGCCGCAGTACCAAACTTTTTCACTAGTTGACATTACTGCCCATATAATGTCGCCTCCATTTCCATATGTTGTTTGAGTGATCTGAACCATTATTTTTACAATTTTCATACAATATATGAAGTAGACATCCTATTCAGAAGTAGTATTGCAAGTTTGGGAGATTTTGAAATGAATTCAACCTCTAAGAAACACAAAAAGAACACGTATGTACATTTTAGCTTGCTACCACATCACAAATGGTGAATCTATAATTTTTTTCTTTATATTCAAAACATTTTCAGACCTTTTTTTCTAAAAGAATTGAATGGATGCTATCTTTTGAACTCTTGGCATGAAAACAAACTGAGGTTTCTACCATTCTTTCATGATTTTTCATGTTCGTCACTATTTCAAAATAAAGGTCTGAACACACCTTAGGTAATTTATTTATGTAATTTATTTTGAAAATCAGTCACCAAATATGTAAACTAGAGATTGTAAGCTTTCAAATGATATATAGTTTGTCAAGATTAGTTTAGGTTTAGTATAGGATTTTACTGTTTTAAATATGTAATGGCTGTGGGCCCGCCGGTGATGCCAATATAAGGGGTTAAAGCAAAAAATTCTTTGAAAATCAGACAAAATAGACAAAGGTACAAAACTAAATAGCTTTATAAGCTTTAAATCCCATGAAGCATTGAAATAAACAGAAATATAAAACTATGGTTTTCTGATTGGTGGAGATTTATTTACAGAATCATTGGTAATGTAGTTTTTCACCAGGAATTCTGCTGTTGAACAATTATTGATCAATTTTTTTTTTTTAAAAGTTGAAATAATGCAGGCTGTGATGGCTTAAATATAAAGCATGTCTTATTATTAACAACCATGTAGCTCACAGTTGGTCTGTATTTAAAGGTTTACGAGTTATCGTTTAAAATCAATCCCCCTATTGAGAAAACGAATGGGATTTTTACTCCTAAAACCCTACTGTTGTACTTTATTAATTACTAGTCTCCTATGCAAAGTGCTATTTGTGTGCCTCATATGTTAAGCATTCCAAATTGGTCACTTGTAAGGATCCATGACGGTTAAGAATCTGCCTTACAAGTCATTTGCGCATGTAGGCAGCTTTTGGAAAAGAGCTAAACCTTTAATTTTGTTTTAAGGACACAACTCCTGTCTCATCAATGCATAAACTTACTTAAAACAAATCGCTGTAATTTAAACACCAAGCAGCTGCGTCAATAAATGAAATCCTTACAATAAAGCAAACCTGCATCTAGTTACGCCTTATAAAGGAGCTTGTTTTCCTTATTCATTCTGCCTTCTTTCTTTCTCGGACAGATTTCCTCCCTCCATCACCGTTTCTGTTCTTCTCTCCCTTTACTGTCTCTTTCTAATTTCAAACCGTGCTCTACTTTCTAGCACTGACGTCTCCTGGACCCCGGAAGGTTGTTGCCGTGGTAACGGAGCGGCGGAGAGGAGGAGTATGTTTTTGTTTTCTCTGTGCGAGGAGATGGAGAGACTGGAATAGATATTATATTTTGCTGGTATCAATAACGCAAGATGCGCACACGCAGACGCGGCAGCAAGTCATAAACAAAGAACGTCAGCTCTACGGCCTTGACGGGGGAATTTTCTGCTCAATGTTATTTTATGATGAATTCGCTGATTCGCCTTGTAAAAACTCTCCCGATTGATCTGTGACAAAAGCATTTTTTCTTGTTTGATGATGATACGCCTCAACATCATTTGAGACAACCCACCTCATATCCTTTCAGAGATGGACCAACCAGCACCACAGGCCTCATGGAAGGCACGACATCATAGGGAGTCACGTGTTCAGTCTGCATATGAGATCATAGGCAAATAACAAAGCACAGCGTAAAGGACAATGCTTACATAAAATCAGTTCAATACGTCAACTAGTTTTTAAGCACAATGAGTTTGATTTGTGTTTAAGACAGCGGTGCCAGTCTCCTCAGTGACTGGACAGGAAGGTTAGGTGGGGATTCTTCCATCCTGTGGACACACTTACCACTTTCTGTTTCTGCTTGCCTGTACAAAGAGAGGGAAAAAAAAAGAAAGTCAGAATAAAGTACTGTCAAGTCCTTCAAATTTGAGAATGCCATTCAAGTCATTCATGGTCCACTGTCCCATGCTCACAAGAAGCTGCTCGATTGATCTTTAGCCTTACGCAGGACAGTGTTGAAGTAAAATCATCCACTGACGAATTGCCTACGATTCCGTTTTTATTTTCGGGGAGATTCCTGAAACCCCACCCCCATCTCCTAAAGCCCCACCCCCACCAAATCACTGGCTCACCTGATGACATCACATCCCCCAAACTGGAGGACGAGCTTCCACTGGACTTACTAAAGAAATGAGCAGACAAACAGAGAAAGAGATAGCACATTTTTAGTCAGTGTGTCCAAACACACAAGCGGACTACTCTAAATCTTAACACTACATGCTATAATCTCGAAGTTCGAATAGCTAATGCATAAAACCTGGTCAGACCCACACTGATTCTATGTCATTGTCCATGTACTGTGACCTAGGACTGATGCTGCATGTAGAATTGTTATCGATAGTCACCTGGGTTTGAGGGTCAGTCATCCGATTTCAAACTGCGAGCTGGTGTCACCTAACCTGATACCCAGTTTTCAACAAATCAAATGTCAAACAATCTCAAAATTCCACTGTGTTTCAGGTCTCAAGTAAACTGCCTGATAGTTTGTTGCTGGGTCTCTCATCTGGTAGTCTCAGCATCAGACATCCCACCCATGGACCAGGTCTGATGCATATTTTATACAAAAATGGCAAGAGCTCTCCAAAATTCTAAGCTCAAATCTAATTAGCTTCAATGCAATTTCCACTGTGCAAACATTTTTATCAGTCTTCCTGGAAAAAAAAGGACTTGTTCATATAGTACCAGGCTGCCACAATACAGAAAGTGTGCGAGGTTCATACCTTAAAATCTTTAAAAGATATTCAAGGGAGACGCTAAAAAAGTATATCCTTGTGCACAACAGTATATTGTGTTTATTTTCAAAGTTATGTCCATGGGGGAAAGAAAAATCTGTATTTATTACTAATTGTTACCACAATTTTTTTTTCTTCAGCTCTAGTTCTACAACAACTTGCACAGACTGTGGCACCATTATTTGAAAGGGTTACTATTTTGTAACACTCTCTACTTTTTTGTATTATTGATTTATATTTAACACATCAAACATTCATCAAACAAAACAAAGCAAAATTAATCAAAGACAAAAATCAAACAAAACAATGACAAAGACAAAAAACTAAACAAATACAAATGATGATTGAATGCTCTGATCTTTCAAACTGATTTTTCAAACAAACATGGATAGTATCACTGATTTAAAAAAAATTATATTTCCCCCAGGTTTTAAACATCAAACATTCAAACAAATTCAACAAACAAACAAAGACAAAAATAAAAAAATAAATGATGATCGAATGCACTGCATTTTCAACCAGACATTCTAAGTGGGTGGTTCTTGGCCAGAATAAGCTGCACTGTGGACTAGATATCGATGTTGATACTGAAAAGGCTGGCTCTGGTACTGCATTACTGGAGCTACGACATGCAATGAAAGAACAGTAAACTGTGATTAAATGTATTATCTGGGGTCAAATTCAAGTCATGATGTATTTGGCAAAGATAACAATCCAGATTACATTGCATAGAAATGGAGAAAAAAAATAAAAGGGTACAAATTCAGACCTGGCGTGAAACTGAAATGCAAATCCACAATACCCTCTGGGTTTAAATTTCAATGCTATTCTCCCATATTTACTGCGCCAAAAGTACATTTTCTTTAAAAGGCCACCTCTGTTCTTGAAACCCACAACACTTATTTAATGGTAAGGTGTACAGACTGGGATATAAAGTATGCATTTAAAAATGTCTATTGTGTCCTAAAATAAGGCATGCAGTGACTAATATGCAATATTCTGTTTCTACATCAACAATAGTATCTACAGAATAGCAACTATAGAGCATTTGGTTTTCTACAGATTCGAAAGGGCATCAAAAACATGTTTTTAATAATGGATCAAATTACATATAAAAATGAGCCTAGGAATATGTAGTGGTGCACGTTTTTTGGAAAATTCTCCAAGATTTCATAGCCAGGTTGATTTAAAAAAAGAGAATATTATAAGAACAGACAGATTATTAAGGACCAAGAGGTTGTGGAAAATCAAATGCTCCATCAACTAGGTAAGAATGTTCGGTGTCTGCTTACCCTTGTACGCGGCTTTTCTTCTGTTCCAGCTGTGCTCTGATATTCTCCAGCTTCAGGGGACTGGGGATAAAACCAATCTCACAGCCTTCTTTCACCAGCCTCCCAATCCACCAGTCATTATTAAACTTCTGCATATGGAACAGAGAAAGGACAAAAGAAATAAAAGCTTGGAAAAACTTGATCCCCTCTTAGCGTTTGACCAATGATACCAGTTTTAGTAATGAGTTTTGACTTTTTCAGATTTTTTTTTTTCTATATTCAAAGTCATCAGTGAGTCAGTAGTGACCCTTTCACTAATGGCCCACCAGACCACAGTACCTCTTTGATGTGCAGGAAGTCTTTTGCATCGAATGAGATGGCAGTTCCTGGCACAGGCACATCTTCATCCAGCGCACCACAGTAACTGACATTTGTCTTCACGGCAAAGGCCACCGCTTTGGCCTGGAAGTCGATGTTTTTAGAATTAAAAACAAAATAAATATATAAAAAATAAGAATACACACACACACACGTTTACATAGCTATCTAAATGGGGACATTACATAAAAGTAATGGTTTTATACTGTCCAAACTGTAGATTCTATCAGTTTACAGTAACTCTACCCCTAAACACAACCCATCATACAAAACTTTCTGCATTTTTAAAAAACTTTTAATTACTTTATTTGTATACCAGATTTACAAATTAGGACGTCCCAAAAGGGAGGTTTTTGGATATTTTGGTAACTCCTAATATAGTTAAGTAGGTAGCCCCCACACACACACACACACACACACACACACACGCACACACACGCGCACGCACACGCACACACACACACACACACTGTATATTCTGTCCCCTTACACTGCCCCTATCCCTAAACCTACCCATCACAGGAAACATTCTGCATTTTTAATAAAACATTGTTTTTTATGTTTTTTAAGCTATTTGAATTATGAGGACTCATGAAATGTCCTCATAAACCACGTTTAAGTTGTAATACCAGCGTAATACGCATGTCATTATGCAAATTTGTGTCCTCATGAATCACACACGCTGTTGGGGTAATGCATTACAATATAAAGTATGTGTTACATATGATAAACTCCAATATTAATATGTAGTAAGTGTGATTTGTGTCTGTCCTGACCTTTGCCCTCTCCAACTGCTGTGCAGCCTGCTGTTCTCGCTCCTGGCGGCCCTGACTACCCCCCTCCGGCCTCTCCTCCTCCAACGACACATCTGAATCAGACGGCCTGCTAGTGTAGGAATCAGCTGAACCCTGCCAACAGAAGGCACATACTAAATTACTTACATGCATGCAGTCTAGTAACGGCTTTACATGGGAAAGGTTATTAAAATGACATTTTCCTTCCTTAGTCCACCCAGATCACTTATGAAAACCTAAAAACTAGGTTGCTCTGAAATATCAGCTCACTAACAATAACTCTTCCATGTTGATATCCATTCAGTATTCAGATACTTGGTGTGCCCCGATGAAAGACAGTCTGAAATATGTGGACGTGGAACCAATCAAAATCAAGGACATTTACATGTAGAAGTCTTAAAGGTATAGTATCAAAAACTGTATAGCTCAATCAGCAGAACATGGCAGTAGCAATGCCAAGGTCATGGGTTTGACTCGCAGGGAAATCAAATGTGTACCTTGAATGCAATGCAAGTTGCTTTGGATAAATGCGTCTGCCAAATGTAAAAATGTCAAATGTTTCATTCTATAGGTCAGAGTTAGGATGGAATATTGCCATATAAAACTGAATAATGTTTGTTTTGGGTTTAAGAAACCTTGAATTGGACAGCTGTGCAAAAAGTGGGGAAAAAAAGATCACTTTCCAAAATGGAGAATGACTGAAAAAAGAGATTTCCCTGAAACCGTCTTTCCTATTGTAGAAATACATTTTGACATTTGACCACATTTGTGCATCAAAAAACAAGACCAGACCCTTCAGATTGTAAAAAAATATTGCAATTTCAATGGTTAAAGACTGTATAAATGCTACTGTAAAACCTGTTAAATGGTTAATATTCAGTTTCTTTAGTCTATACGATTCTTATAATTTATGTTGTTAAATGTTTAGTGTCATGTGAGTTACCATGTGTTTTGTGTTAGTGTGTATGGCACGGTGCACCTTCTATATATTAGCATTTACCGCAATTCGTGGAAAAGCTGTGAACTTTGATTTATTATGTGGCTTTCTCTTGACCACCTGTTTTTAAACAGGCTGACACTATGCAGAAATGACAAAAGTAAAAATAAAAACAGATTTTAGTACACTTAGTATTCATTGTTAATGACTGCATTTTTACAGTAAAGTTCTGTCAATCACAGCTGCCGGATTTTACCGTAAATTTCAGAGATGTTTTTTTTTATTACAGTGCCTTGAACCATCTTCCATTATGCACATTGGTCTGGTCTGCTGGATTTTCATTACGTCTGTGATTCTCAGGTTTGCCTATTCAGACCGCCGCAAACACAGGTCAGCAAAAAACCCACCTGTACCTCTATTAACTAGAGCTGTCACCCATAGAGATACACGCTCCTTAAGCAAACAGAAAATACACCTGTGAGCTGAAGGTGAATTCAGGTAAGCTCCTTTTGTTCACAGTCTACATTACATAGTCTTTAAAAATAAACATGTATTTCATGTGTAATTTCTTTTTTTTAGTGGTATAGCGATTATTTTAACGATTCAAATGTTCAAATGTGTAACATGGATACTGTTATGTAAAATGTCACCCACCATTTTATGGATGAACATCAGTCGTATATTTTTGTATATTGAATATGAACATTCACAGTTTAAAACAGTGTACGCAGTATGCAAGCATGCATTCAAATGATTTGGACTGTAATTCCCACCTTGAGGCATCTGTCACTGTCTGAGACAAATATAGACATATTGAATCCCAAAATAGAGTAACAGGCTATGAAATGTCATATCTTATCAACAGGATAGAAACCCATTATCTTGAAACCAAAAACTATAAATTTATGAGCTTCCAAAACATTTTTACTGCTGTACATTCATTTCAACAACGTGTCTCCTCATCCGTTTCCATCATCCATCAGTTGTGAGGAAGTTCCTTATTACTTCCGTATCTTTTACAACCAACTACTCTAAATAGTAAAACGTTTTCAATAGTACCAATACTACTCCAAAGTAAAAACTCAACCCTACGATATCCTCTCGGCATTTCAATGCGAAAACACAAGACAGTTTCCTTTAAGAATACATACCTTCACTGCTGGCTTCTCAGGACCATGAAAAACATCACAATACATAACCTGAACATTTTCACCTGAAATCTCCATAAAGTCCTCAGGCGGCTCCATGACATTCAAGAGAGAAGCACCTGATCCCTATCGGCTAAATAAAAACATATACCGTAGGCATTCACACTTTCCCCCTTTAAGATAATAAAGAAGATCCAACCAGCAAGTACATAGTCCTCTAATTAATGAGAGATACTGCTCAAAGTGAAGCGAAGCTGGGAAGCTGTATTCTGTTAATCCAATTTGGAAACAACATTAGCTCAAGTCAGTGAAAAGAATGATCGGGTCAATATCGCATTAGAGAGAGGCAGAGAGAGAGAGCGAAAAAGCCTCACAGTCGGCTAAAAAATTTCAGCACGCTGCCTATGGCGAAACACTTTTTCCCTGAAGGCAGCCGCTCGACACAAGCTTACTTCAGCAGGGACCCAATTGAGGCCGGTGAGTCCAATCACAAAACGCCTGATTCGGGAAACAAAAAATGCACAAGTTTGCTTATCTTCCGCCGCAGAAGTGATGATTGTGAGCAAAAAGCGAAAATTCAAATGAATGGCTTTCATCCTCGATTTTGACGAGATAACAGTCTTTTTGCTGAAGAGTGACTTTGGAGGGCCTGTATAGATTCATGTATAACATCATGAAGAGAGACAATGGCCCAAAATGAAGTTAAACAGACAGGTTTCTCTTCAACTAAACAAAGCTTTTTTTTAAAGCTTAGAAGCTTTATAGCCACAATTCAACTGGGTTTGCAATGCAAAGCGCAGCGAATGTGGTTCAAATGGGTCTGCATTTTATTAGTAAACAAATATATATTCTCCCAGACACCAATTTGGAAGTATGTAGAAAAACACAGACTATGTAGTTACACAACTTTCTTAAACATTATGCTTGCTGATTGAAATTTTGGTAACACTAAAGGCCCATTCACACCTAGGACGATAACTGTAAGCATAACGATAAAGATATAGTTCTTAAAATTGTTCTCAATATTAAAGAATACCAAAGTCCACACCACAGCTTATAACGCCACAGAAAAACGATATCGTTGGAATTACTTTCAGAACTATTTTATCCAGCAGATGAACCATAAAAACATAGACAGCCAATCAGAATCCACCCTGTTGTAACAAGCAAGAGTGTTTAAAGTGCAAATATAGTTATCTTTATAGTTATTGTTCTAGGTGTGGGTCCAATTCTGACTATTAACTAGTTGCTTATTAGCATGCATTTTACTAGGATATTGACTGTTTATTAGTACTTATTAAGCATATATTAATGCATTATTCTGCATGATCATATTCTACATCCCTTAATCCTACCCAATACCTAAACTTTACAACTACCTTACTAATTATTAATAAGCAGTAATTAGAAGTTTATTGATGGAAAAGTTGTAGTAAATTGTAAGAAATAGACACTAATCTAAAGTGTAACTGCATTTTTAAATGATTTAAAATTAAAGCTAGTGCCCAAGTTAAAAAGTTACACAACATCATATACCATGTTTATTCAAAAAAGCAAAGGAACCTGATTATGGATTATAGATGGTGTATGTATCTTAAAAAGATGGTCTATATACATATAGGACACCGAAATATAAACACAGCTGATGGGAATTAAAGAGGGTTCTATGGGCCTCTAACACATACACACACAATTCCTGATGGCTTTTCCAGACTTCTGGCTCGATTTCATTTTAAGGCATTCAAGTGGGGCGCCTAAGCCATGTGACTCATTACATTCTACACATCAGCAAGAAACGGCTCTGCCCCTTTAACAGCCAGACAGTAAATGAAGCTTTACAATTTTATGATAACACCTTAAACATTTTCAACCTTAAGGACACCAGGTAGGTCCTACAAAGAAAGTCACGTAATCCTGAAGAAGAAAAAAAAAAGAAAAAAGAAAAATGAATGAGACGTGGTTTTTTTTTTTACTGTAGCATTCTTTAAACACGCCGTATGGAATAGGAGTTAATGTTCAATGGGAATGTGTCCTATTAACAACACGTACAGAAAGACACATACACACACAAGCCTCTGATGAGCATCTCCCAATAGTACACCCACGGAAATTGGTGGGCTGCATCTTAGAAAATCATGGTACACTGAGTCTCGCAGGCCCTGTATGTGCAGCACAGCTGAGCCAGTGTTCAGCACACGCACACGAGCGCGCTCACGCACGCACACATATAGCCAGTGGGAAAACACTATATATAGCCGTAGCCAATTCCGATCAAGAGAAAAATAACTCACCGCCTCCGAGTCTTCAAATCCATGCAGGTACAAATTGTCATACATGGAGGTTTGCTATTCCAAAAAGGTCTTCTTGAAGAATAGAGAAAAAAAAGAGGAGGAGGAGGTGGTGGAGATGGAGAGAGAGGGGGAGGAGGAGGAGGAAGAGGAGGAGGAGGAGGAGGGAGCCACCACCACAAAAAAAGAATCGATGGGGGGATGACGATCCCCTTGCTCCACAGAGGAAGAACAAGGAGGGAAAAAAAGGGTGAGAGATGCCTCACGAGAAAGGATGGAGAGAGAGAGAAAGAGGGAAAGCAGGCCTGTGCAGACGGCTCGGCCTGCAGGATGGAGTGGATCCCTCGTTCAGCCTCCAATTCTCTCACATCCTCAGGCAGGGAGAAGCTTCCCAACGGCTCACTGACGCGGACGTTTCATCATCTCTCAGCAACACGCTCACACACACACACGGCACGGCGCTGCTCCCCGCATCAGAGAGAGAGAGAGGGTAAGGCAGAAAGAGAGAGAGAGAACCCTTCCTCAATCTCAGGCTGATGACACAGTTGACCAGCTGCATGCTGATTGGTCGAGCAGCCTTCTAGTCAGAGCTGCTGCTGACGTGTGTTCTCCTTGACTGTGAACGCTGATGAGAGAGAGAGGGAGAGAGAGAGAGAGCCTCCCTCTGCCTCTTTCATTCTCTCTTTCCTTCTGTCATTTCTTTTGAATGTACAAACAGTTTTTCTCCAGTATGTTCCCCTTTATTTACAATGATCATATTTTCTTCATTTAATCATTATTCTGCACAATTTCTTCACTGTTAAAATATTTTGTCATTTTTTCTATCTATCTATCTATCTATCTATCTATCTATCTATCTATCTATCTACACACACACACACACACACACACACACACACACACACACACACACACACACACACACACACACACACACACACACACACACACACACACACTTATTTATATATTACATAAATAAATGAAATCAAATCTTTTACTGTTTTTACCACTTTTATCAACTATAGTGGACGTTATGTAAATATGTAAATATGAATTTTATATATTTAATAATTGTTATGTACACTATATGGAAATGTAATTAATAATTTATGAATGTCACTTATACAAATTTGCATTATGATCTGTGACAAATATTATAGTGGAATTAGAAGAAAAAGAAAAATGAGATAAAGGTTTTAACAGGCAGGCACCACAGCACATTAAGCCTATCTGAACAAAACAAAGTATAAGGACAGCAAATGTTTGCTACATTAAATGTGTCTGATAACTATTTCTACTGTTTAAGTGACTAACTTCCAGAAATGGACAATTTCTTTACCTGTCTCAGGATAAAACTGGTGGAGGTGGTGCTGCCATCAGACCTCTTCAGTCGACTACGGCGTGAATATGTTCCCCTGTTCACCTGTAGAGGGAGCAATGACAAAAACATGAATGAATTGTTTCAGATATGGTTGTTCTTCAATCCTTTCCCAACCATTTAATTTTGAGAATATAATATTATTGTCTATGTTAATGGAATCATGTTTCTGATATTTGATATTAACGTAACACTTTAGAATAATGGTCTGGCATTAATAGGTAACTATGCAGGAGGAAGCAATGCAGGACAAATGAGTGATACTTCATTAACACTTCAACTATTACTACTAACTAATTTGTAAGCAAGATTAAATAATCAGTACGTAATATAAAATTTAGGACTGAGATAGTTCCCTATCAGTCAGTCACTTTTGACGTTACATCAGTGACTGACGAATTGGGATCTCGTCTGAGAGCCCAATCACCTTCAAGTGGTACAGAACAAGCCAATGGACTTTGGCAAGTGAGATTTGCATCGCACACCACGCCCCGTGGTACAGGTATATAAGGAAGTATGCGGGACTTTATATAGTCTCATTAAGCTTTCGCTTCAGAGACAAGCGTTTCTAGAGAAGATTCTGCTCTGCTGTCATCTCTTACAGTGGTTTAACAGAACCAGGAAGCTTCTGCACACGTTGGTGTGATGTGTCAGTGGTGGTCACCTTCTAAGGAGCATTTTGCACACTGTGCATTCTCTAAAATAACATTTCTACACACTGTGCAGCGACCTTTCCCTTGTGCACTTCAGCACAAAATAGTTTTTTCCTCTAAAATGGTAAACACGGGTGTGATGTTGCATCTTTTTCAAGATGTCATTCCACCCATGTGTTTCTAGATGAGGTTGTTACCTGGCCCCATCTGACAGTTACAATCACTGTCTCACGTGTCTGGGTCGTAAGCACGCTGAGACATTGTTAGTGGATGAGTCATGTACCCACTGCGGGAAGATCGCAATGCTGAAATCGAGACTCCAATACCTTCGGGGAGAGTAGCGTTGTTCGAGTCCGATCCAGAGCAGACAGTCATGCTTTCCCGAGCCGCCGTGAGTGTTGGACTCGAGTGGAAGCCTCTACAGTGTCCTGAACGCTCAAGGCTGGATGATTGGTTTCTCAGGGCGGTTGTAGCTGTACAGAAGCATTACAATCGAGTGCCTTTCTTCCCAGAAGTACATGATGAGGTCACGAAGTCTTGGAAGGCACCTTTTTCTGCCCGAAACCATTCTGGCGCCTCTCACTAACCTTGATGGCGGGGAGGGCCAAGGGGTAAGTGGAGATTCCCCATGTGGAATGTGTAGTTGCGATGCAGAGTTGCCCACAAAGTGCTGCCACCTGGCCGCTTCTGCCTTGCACGCCATGGCCCTCCTGCAAGTTTACCAGGCCAAGGCACTCAAAGAGCTGCATGAGGGTAGTTCTGATCCAGGGTTGATGCAGGAGCTGCGCACAGCGACGGACCGTGCAGAAACGCCTTTTTGAATGCATTCGCCCCCAAGATTGGTTCACAGCGATCGACCTGAAGGACGCATACATTCATGTCTCAATTCTCCCTCGACACAGATCATTCCTACGCTTTGCGTTTTAGGGACAAGCATATCAGGAAAAGGACCTCCCCTTCAGGCTGTCCCTATTGCCATGTGTCTTTAAGAAGGTTGCGGAGGCCGCCCTTGCCCCTCTGCGGGAGGTGGGTGTTTGCATCTTCAACTATCTCAACGACTATCGGATCCTGGACCACTCGCAAGATCAGTTGTACTAACACAGGTCCTCAGGTACCTCAGCCATCTGGGGCTTCAGGTCAACTGGGAAAAGAGCAAACTCTCCCTCATGCAGAGTATCTCTTTTCTCGGTATGGAGTTGGACTCGGTCACCATGACAGCACGTCTCACAAGTGAGCGTGCTCAGTCAGTGCTAAACTGCTTGAATTCGTTCAACGGGAGGACAACGGTTCCACTTAAACTATTTCAGAGGCTTCTGGGTCATATCATATCCACAGCTGTGGTGACTGCTTCAGCACTGGTTACACAACCGATTCCAGAGATGGGCATGGCACATTCCGGCCATGGCACATTCCGGAACTTTCAGCCTGTGATCAGACCTTGCTTTTTCTGTCTTAACAGATGCCTCCACCACCGGCTGGGGTGCCGTGTGACTCAGGTTGCTTCTTGCCATTCACATTCTGGGTGAATGCTCACACTACCAGCTCACACTACCGGGAGAGTGGCGACTCCACCCCCAGGTGGTCCAGCTGGTGCTCTAGAACTGATGCTCCTCACGACTTATCCCTCCCTGGCACATTACTCTGAGGAAGGATCTGCTTTTTCAGGGACGGCACACCATATGGCACCCACGTCCAGACCTCTAGAACCTCCACATGTGGTCTCTGGATGGAGCATGGAGGACTTAAATGGCCTACCCCCAGCAGTAGTAGACACAATTACTTCAGCTAGAGCCCCCTCTGCAAGGCACGCTTATGCTTTCGGGCATTTACGGGGGTCTTATCGGTGAGAAGAACACCAAGCACAGATAAGACCCCCGTAAATGCCCGATCAGAGTCGTCTTCTCCTTCCTGCAAGAAAGGATGGAGCGAGGGCTGTCTCCTTCCTCCCTGAAAGTGTATGTTGCCGCTAACGCGCACATCACGATGCTGTAGAAGGTAAGTCTGTGAGAAAACACGACCTGGTCATCAGGTTCCTGAAAGGCGCAAGGAGGTTGAATCCTCCTCAATCTTGCCTCGTCTCCTCTTGGGACCTCTTTCTGGTCTTAACGGCCCTACATTAAGCACCCTTTGATCCTTTGCAGTCAGTTGAGGTTATCCAGCTGCTCCCGACGAGCTGGATGGCGCCTTGTATGGCTGACACCGCCGTCGGTGTGTGAATGGGTGAATGTGAGGCAATATATAAAGCGCTTTGGTGGCCATTGGGTCTGTGAAAGCGCTATATAAATGCAGTCCATTTACCATTTACCATCCTGTCTCTTCAGACAGTGCTCCTGACTCCGCTCACTTCCATCAAGAGGGTAGGGGACCTGCAGGTGTTTTCGGTGCCTGGAATTAATTCTGACCGACTCTCACGTAATCCTGAGACAATGTTGTGAACAGTCTCTGGTGTCTGCAGCGGCCATGTTGTGACTGGAAAGCACTGAGAACATAGGACTAGCGACCATCACAACTGGAGTTGCTGGAAACCGTGATAACCAAAAAAACGTTTAGGGAAAATGTTCTCCTTAACCTCCCCGACAGTAAAGGAGGACCCAGTCAATTGAAGGGCATAATCTAGGAACTCATTCAATGACCCTCAATGAATGGTGTACAATTACCTCTCCCAATTATCCGACTTATCCTCGTACGCGAATAATTTCTTATCTTTATTTACATAAATAACAGGCAACTCCAGAGCCTTCCATGTCGTTCCTCCATCTTGAAAAATTATAATAGCAGAGAGGGACAAAAAGCACTAGGCTACCTTCGTCCAGAGCCAGCATAACGTGACTGACACCAGCTGAAGCGGACAATGAGAGAGGCGTAATGCGTGTCACTGCCCCGGTAAATTTGAAAGGTTGCACTGCACGGTACTTCATAATTCAGGATCATACTTATGCCGAGCCACAGGAAAAATGGCAAAATTGAATTTAAAAGGAAACGTGACCGGCAAATTCAAAAACTGAGGGTAAATAACGGGATAGCTTTACACAGTTGGAAAGAGCTAATGAAGGAGAAAGACTTTGAAAGGGACTCTGAAGTTGCCTGCTTTCTTCTCGACGGGTAAGTAAATGTTACAGTCTAAATTAGAAGCTTTTTTTTTCATTCCTTGGTTGTGTAATTCATTATATAGGCAGCATAACAGTAGAACATGTTAAACTCGACGAAGGGCTATTGTTGTCATAGCTTCTTGGTACATAACGGCTACCGTAGTTGCAACACGCGTTTGAAAAAGCGAGGAGCTAGAGAGCACTATTCGTTTGAATGCAAAATACAATTTCACCGCTAGATGGGACTAATTCCACACACTGTCCCTTTAAGTCCAAGGAGTAGACAAAAACAGAATTCCACAAATCACAGACAGAAGATAAAAAAAGAAACACAAGAAACCAGGACACATGAGGAACAGGATACAATGACTCAGAATATTAAAAACAATATTTAATACAGTTTATTTAGACTTAAATGATACTGTGTGTGTAATTTTTCATTTTAATTGTGCAACATTATCTGAACGAGACGATCGCCTGTAGAATCACAGCTGTGATCAGTCATGAGATCTTAATGAAGAGCGTGCGCTGCTTTGCCAAAGGAATAATGGGAATACACTTTTTATTTTTTAATGATTTAAATGCTGAATGTTTATATTGTTTCAGCACGTTTATTAATCTCCCATATAGTCATTGCACGCTATAATCTTAAACCCCGATGATCAATGATGTGACTTGTTTAACATGATCCACCCAGTTATTTTTTTATGATCAACTCTGGAAGTATTCCTTCATTCAAAAAACCTAATTTGATCTAAGACTGGACATTGCACAGGAAAGTAAAGTGAGTAAAAAGCAATTGGGACATCACTTAATTTGTATCATCTTTCTTAATTTGGTGTCGTGCTACAAATCTAATTTAATATTATGCAAAAACAGAAATCCGATCAGTTATCCAGATACAGAGGCTACTTAATATGAACAAATGTAAACGCACCGTGTCCTGATTGGCTAATGATCCGATCTGCTAGATCGGATCATGGTGATCGCATGTTAATGTCAAGTGTAAACGCAGCCTCAGACTTTCCTTTTTAAGTAATCAATAATTACTGAATGAGATTATCCTCATTAAGAACTGTCAACTAAATATGACAAATTATAAAGAATTAACTATTAATTACTAATCACAACACTAACCTCTGTCTGAGACGTTATAAATTGTCTTTTTTACTCTGAACATGTTTTTTTACTTTCTAGATCACTAGTAGTTCCTGAAGAGTGATTAGGTAACACTTGAGTAATTATGATGCAATTTATGAACATATTTAGAGTAAAAAAGTCAAGTGATTATATCTCAGATGCATGGTAATGTTGTGATTGGTAATTCTTAAAAATTTGTCATACTTGATTTTTAATGAGGCTAATCACTCTTTAGCTTTTTTCCACATTAGTTAATAGTAGTAGCTGACGTGTTAAAGTGCCCCTCTTATGCTAAATACAGTAACGAATAATGACGTCGATTTTACCATATCAATCCGAGCGCGAGTCCCATGATGAAACATTGGAAGAACTAGATATTCAACCCGAACCTCCATCACAAGGACGACTCGAGCAGGACGTTTCTCAGTGATACACTACTCAGTTTGAGGTAGGCCTACATTATGAGATGTTGCAACTGTAATTCCTCAGCATCAGCATTAATAAATGCATGCCCATCAACCGATTATTTTACTTGTACTAATTTATTTACAGAGTATTGTTCTAATATATTGCGGTGAACACGTGGAAACTGTATCAATAACAGTGCATGTATGCAATGTATACATTAGCCGAGCTCAAGCGTGAATGACTGATGTAACATAAACGTTGGTAAAACTAATTTTGCTCCATGCTTAATCTTTCCTCAAAGTAGTGAGAACGACAGACAATCTGCATTAATAGACACAGTTTTAGGTAATAGTCGTCCACAGCTGATTAGCAGAAGTATTTAAGACAGTGATAACATGAGTTAGCCAGTTAGCAGGAGACCTACACAATATAAAACTCAAAACTAAGTATTTTAAACAACCTCTTTTAAGAGCAAGCGGTTTGCGAATCCTGCATTGAACTCCGAGATTTGAGAAGTAGTCGTCAGTAAAATAAAGGTAACACAGCAAAAGTTTAGGATTATACTGCTGTGGTATCGTGGTAAAGATGAATTTTAACCACTGATTCTTCACATGCACGTCCTTGGGCAGTGAAAAAAAACTGGCTTTACCTTCACATTGTAGAGCACAGCGTCTTCTCGACATGATGCTGTCCAGTATCATAGACAGTAGTCCAGTATCCACAGGAATCAGCTGCAGTGTTTGGGGTTTCAAGTTTTCCCTGGTGTCTGCGCACGCAATAAGTGGGCGGGCAATATGCTAATGTCTCGTTTTGTCTACTTACTCACCCTCAAGTTATACCCAAACCTATATGAGTTCCTTTCTTCTGTTGAACAAAGAATGTTGGTAACCAGACCAGACAGTTAACGGCACCCATTGACTTCTATATATATTTTTTTTTTCCTACTATGGAAGTTAAGGGTGCTGTCAACTGGCTGGTCACCAACAACATTCTTTTTTAAATATCTTCTTTCAGAGGAAAGAAACTCATACAGGGTTGGGACAACTTAAGGGTGAGTAGCCTAAATTATGACAGAATTCTTTTTTTTTTGGGAGAACTAGCCCTTTAACCCTTCCATACCCACAGGAAGAAAAAAATACAGCTGTATACAGGAAATTTGAAGGAGCAAGAGAGAGATAGGGGGTGGGCTGACAAAAAATAGTCACTACAGGGACACATTAATTAGCTAGGTCTGATTTGTTTCTATTTCTAGGCGTCTCTAGAGTTCTATAGTAGTGTTGAGGATAGACATAGAGCTTGTTCTTTTTAAAGGTTGTTTAATAGGGCCACCAAAAAGTAGGCCAATGTGCTCATTTCACACCATTAAGGCTGTTCTTCATGTAGTCAGGTGATCTAAGTTTCCTTCATTATACTCTCTATATTAAATATAGGTATTTACTTAGCATACACTCTTTAAAATAAAGGTTCTTTATTGGCATAACTTAGGCCTATATAGTTTCACGAAGAACCTTTAACATCCACAGAACTTTCCATTCTACAAAAAGCTTCTTTATAGTGGAAAAAGGTTTATAGATAAAATAAATAAATAAATAAATAAATGTTATTCACATTAAGTAAAAAAACCCCAAAACGGTTCTTTTAAGAACTGTTCACTGAATTATTATTTTATTTTTTTGGAGGGGAACCAAAAATGGTTCTATCATGGCATCGCTGCGTAAACCCACTTTTTCGAACCTTGTATTCACAAGAGTGTAGTAAAAATGTCTTAACGGTTTAATTCACAAATTGACGCCCCAAAAATTGCAGAAGCCACGGAAAACAAAGTGTAGCCTACATCAGTTAAAAATCCTTCAACAGTTTTACTGAGAGTAGGCATGAGAGCAAATACCGACCAAAAACGATTATATTCATATTATAGCCTATAAAGTTATCCATTAAAAAGTGAACAAAGTACTTTAAAATGATATCTTATCTCAAGTTTTAACATAGTCACCTGAAATATAGGCGCTTGGATTCCCTCGCCGATCTTATTCCTAATATAAATGTGTCGAGACATCTCGGCCAGCACATCGGTCCAGATCGGGGGTTGCTGGCCTGCTGGCCCGGCCCAGTGGAAGTTTGGAGGGTTTCGGACGGCTTGATCCAGCTTCGGTGATGTGTGTGAGTGTTACCCCGCGCTCGTGAAGATCCGCTCTGCTCCCGTGCATCAGAAGAGCAAGAAACTCGTCACTGTGACAGGTGTCAGGTGCGCGCGCACCACAGCACTGCGCGCTCCAGTGGGCGCTATGAGCGTCAGTTAATGTTTTTGGTTAGAATTAAAACGAATGGTGACTCTCCAAAAAAAAAAAAAAAAAAACGTAAAAAAGGCGCTTAAGTCTACTTCACCACACTAATAATACAAAAACTGATAGAACACAAG
This sequence comes from Phoxinus phoxinus, assembly GCF_949152265.1. NCBI lineage: Eukaryota > Metazoa > Chordata > Actinopteri > Cypriniformes > Leuciscidae > Phoxinus > Phoxinus phoxinus. The sequence continues at coordinate 27,019,478 of NC_136886.1, read as the reverse complement.
GTTAAAGCTACTATGCTGTTATAATTAAGTGTTTTGTTTCTATGTTAATAAAACCATTAAGAAAAAAATGATGATCTTATAGAACAGCGGCAGAGCGCCATCACCCTGTTTCCACACAGTGGCGCCATTGGTTGAACAAACTCGTAAATATATCTAAAGAAGATATGTTAAAGAATGTTGACTAGACAGTTGACAGCACCCATTGACTTCCATAGGAAAAAAATACTATGGAATTCAATGGCTGCCGTCAACTGTCTAGTGAGCAACATTCTTTAACATATATTCTTTTGTGTTAAACAGAAGAAAGAAACGTAGGCCCTATACAGGTTTGGAAGAACATTAGGGTGAGTAAATAATGACAAAATTTTCATTTTTGGGTGACCTATCCCTTTAACTTGAACATTTACATATTGGTGATTCTTAGGCAATTTAATGCCAATTGAATTTTAATTGAAAATAAAACAAGCTACTAACACAAGTCACCGAAAGATAAACATTTTTGGAAAAACTATTATTTACTATATTGCCTAGTAGGCTACTTAACTTAAGTTAAACTGTCTAAAATCTGATTCCATATACCATCTTTTGGTTTTGTGGTTAGGTTATTTATATGTATTTGTTCATTTTTTCAGTGCACAATATCTTGTGCAATATCACTGATCTTATAGGATAAACTTGCATATGCTTACAGAAGCCAAATAAATGTACAGCATTGAATACACTGTTAGTAGCCTAAATGCATTAGAATCGCTTTTATCTCGGATTTATCTTTTTATTGTAAGTCTCTCTAACTTTTTGCTACAGGTTACTTGTCTTTTAAGTGTCACTTATTAAATCCAAATATTTTTTGTTTTGTTTTATTTTGTCCTGTGTAGTCAACAGGATAAAGCTCATGCCACTTTATCTGCTCTTCTACTTGTTTCCTATACTTTCTGAGGTACATGAAGTGTGCGACTCCTCTTATGACACTTATCAGAAGTAATAGCACTGATATTAGATCAATTGTAAGTTTATTACTTTCATGTTCATCCTTTCTCTTCTCTTCTGAAGAGTTTGTTATTGAATGAAGCTACAAACACAATACTCATACAACTTAAATACTTTATATGGAAGTATATAATTTTTTTTGAAAATGTAATCTGTGTCTTACTTGATGCCTACAGAACACAAGAGGGCAGCAGTAGCTCATCAGGGGAGCGCTGAAAGGGAACAGTTTTGTGATTGGCTGGTCAGCATGTCCCCCTCTTGCTGGCAGATACCGAAACTACACCACAATATGGTGCCAAAAATCAGGTCTCCTTATTGATGGCCTTTCAAAAAGAAGAACCAAGTAAAAGATAAATAAATAAATTCCTAGAAATATTTTGATCAAAAATATTTTGTGCATAAAAAAAGACTTGAAAATGGACATGTATATATAATATATATATATATATATATATACAGTTTACAATAAAGTCCCATACTCCCATTAGTAACTCCAATTTAAACTGTTAATTTAAATAACATGAACAAATACAAACTTTGGTTACACTTTTATTTTAAGGTGTCTAATGTCTACGTTACAGTGTAATTATACATTTAAGTACAGAGTAACATGTACTTACTATAGGGTGTGGTTTAGTACTATAGTAACTACATGTAACGCGTAAAAGGACACTAAAATAAAGTGTTACCCAACTTTAATAATCTATTAATGTTGAAATGAATATTAACTATGCTTTCAAAGTATTTTTCATTGTTAGTTCATGTTAACTAATGGAACCTTATTGTGAAGTGTTACCAATGCAACAAGCCTAAAGCATCTTTCACTGTAAAAAAGTGGATAACCTGCAACTGTTACATTAAAGAGGTATTTCTACCTGATCTTACCCTTACATTTAGTTTTGTTGGTGTAACCTATTATATTTAGGTTAATTCAGTAATGTTAAAGTCCCCCTGTGGTGAAAATCTAGCTTTTAAATGTTGTTTATGTCTATGTGGTGTTTTTAATGTGCTTTAAGACAAACCATGTGCAAATTCATAAGTCAACACCATTGCTGAGTATATATAAAACTGCAGTGAATCAAAGACAGTCTCAAAACACGGTTTGTATTCGGTGGTGTATCTGACGTCACAAACTACCTTGTATCCAATCACATCAACCTGTGGATCTCTGAGCTGAGTGTGAGTGAGTGGAGGCAGGGCGAATTTCCATATTCATAGAACCTCGTATACTAAATAAGTAGTATATTAGTAGTATAACACCATTATGAGCATAAAGCATCTTTCCCTATTGATGACCATTGAAAAATAACCATGCATTCTGACTAAATACGTTTTCCAACCAATGTGTAATTTTTTGTTGAAAAAAAAATAGGTTTAAACCAAGTGCAGATTACCAAACATCCCAAAATGAACAGAGACAGAAAAGCTTTATCATGATAAAAAGAACACAATCGACGTGCATGGTCTTATATTCTCTCTTTAATGGCATCAGATATTGATGACAGCATTTTAATACAGCAGAACTCTGTTCTAGACGGACATAATATATCTAAGAGGGCATCATAAAAGACACAAGGTCATTACCATAAAAAGAAATAAATACAAATCAACATCAATCCAAAAATCTGAGCTCTTAAATAACGTTGTATAAGCGTACAATAATTGAATCAACATCGGTGTCAAAAACAGAATCGAAAACAACAGTGATATGCACATGACAAAAGAATAACCTTCAACAAATAATTTGCATGTCTGCAACTTCACATTTCAGTCAATTTCATGAGTGCTTAGCACTGTACTCTCTTAATGCATCGAAATTCCATTTATAAACGTACCTCTTGTTAAAAACAAGTACAGCACAAAACGACAGCATCATCTATTAGAAAGATGGCATAAAGTTGTCAGAGTCATTGCTGCCAGCTGAACACAGTGATACACTGATCTCACTTTTTTGCCTTTATCATTTTCTACGTTGGCCCATTGAAGAAACTTGCCAGTAGTTCATTTCTTTTATTGAATAGGACATTGTTTTCTTGAAAAGTTTTTCCCGAAAGTTCCTCCGCTGGTCAATGGGAGGAACGGGAAAATGACACTTGAAAATGGTGGAGCCTAAACATATGAACACAAGGCAAGAAGAGTCATGTGACTCTAAGCCATGAGACTGATAACTATTATGCTGCAGCAGCAGGTGTAGCTTAACGTACTAAACACACAGTTTGCGATAGACAGTCAAGGCTACAGTATGAAACACAGCATAAAGGACTAAATGAAATACATAGCGAAAATGACTAAATCTTTCATTGTGCACTACAGATGGCCAATATGATAAAATACAACATTACATGTAATACATATGTGTTTGATGATATTGAGCTTATGAAAGAGAACTGATCAGATATTTAACCTGTATCTACTGCATCTACCCAGTCAACATTTCCACTTCAAGTGCATGCTTGATATGTAAATGAGCGATTGAAATAGCGGAACAAATTGAAATAGCATTTGCGTGGAGCAGATTTACTGTAGCTTAGCTTGAATTTCTAATGTGCAGGACTTTTGTAACATCATAATTAATAATCTTTCTGTATTACACCCAAAAAAAGAGCCATTTGGTTAAGTCTCCACTTTTCCGAAAGTGCCATCGGGAGGTCTGTAATATTTAGGAAAGGCCTTCAGCTGTAGACAGTTAAAGGCATACTTGCGACATCCAATGTTCTTCGTGGTGTTCTCGCGGCGGCAGCCCTCACTGGCAGGGGAATGGGGCGGGATTGAGTGTGTAAAAACAAGTAGAAAACAAACAGAACATGAAGCCATGTTTAGAAAGATCACAAGCAAAAATTATCACAGCCACAAAAGATGGCAGCAGACATTTCAGCAGTGTTATGAGCATGAGTGTTATGGGCGAACAGAGAATGAGGGTGGCCACCATCAAAAAAGCAGCATAAACAAAACCACGTCACAATACAGTTCATACAAGCTGAAGATGCTAAAAGCGGGTCACTTAAAGGGTCAACTTTCTTTTAGGTAGCACATAGGAAGTCAATGCTAACTTGACGGAAATGTAAAGAGATCTTTAGGATCAGCATGCTACATTGGCTGTGTATTAAGGGTATGGTAAACAATTATTTATGGAAAATAATTACATTTGATCAGGACGACTATAACACACGTCCCTCTTATTGTGATTCCAAAAATTCTGTTCCATAACCGTCTTTTATATATACATAGAAATTGTTGCTACTTTCAAAAATGTGCTTCCACATAAATATCTTAATGATATTCAAATGAATTCCTTTAAACTTCTTCAATGAGTCAACAGTTGCAATGTAAATGATATCAGAAAGCATGATATGGTACAATTTACTTCAAGTGCAGGCCTTTGTCAAAACTGTTCAATTAGAAATGAAATATCAGTGCAATTCTCATGTCATTCCAAACCATTTGACTTACTGGGCCCTATTTTAACGATTTTAACTTTTGCTAGTTTAACTCTTAATGAGTAATGGGTGTGTGTGCAATAAACCAATCAGAGTCTCATCTCCCATTCCCTTTAAAAGCCAGTTGCGCTCGCGCCATGGCGGATTCGTTATTTAGATGGCGGAATTTGCAAGCGGAAAGAGCAGACCATCTACGGGACAAGCCGGATTCCACCATATTATGTACTCTATAATAATCTTTTACATTGTAATCCTTTTATTTTGAATATTTGGCATGTTTGTGTGCTTCTGCGCACCCCTGTGTGTGTAATAAGCAGAATGTACGCGTGTTGTGGACCCTCCGATAGGCGCACATTACTAACGCGCTCTTTAAATAACAAAAAATATATATATATTGCGCCATTGACTTTAGACCAGGTTTTTGTTGGTCAATGGCGCAGTCTATTTCAGTTGCCTCAAAATAGCAACGCACCAACAATACGCCTGAACACACCTTGTTTTCAGACCAGCACATCCATGGGCGCACAAATGGGCGCAAATGCATTTGCTATTTAAACAATGTGGCGCAGGACGTGAAAATGATAACTGCGTCGGGCTGAAACTAGCAATAAACACTTGCATTGCACCGGGTGTATGATAGGGCCACTTTCTTCCATGGAACATATGATAAATGTTCAATAAAAATAGATTGGCAGCAGAGGCTATCAAGCTCTGAAAAAAAGCACCATAAGAGTAGGTGTCCACCTTGGAACTTGTCCAATCTTAAGGCCTGGGTATACTTAATTTTCCACGGTCTGTTCAGACACAGACGTGTCCACACAACTTTCAAAGTATACATGCGCAGTACATATATATGTATATATATATATTTTTTTTTTACTCTAACAGACGTCAGAGGGCAGCAATGAGTCGTGTCATTTACAGGACATTCACTCGGAAGGATAGAAGTAGCATCCGCCATTGCATGCAAAGTATAGAACAAGAACCAAAACAAACGTATTGCCAGCTAGTGGACTCTTCTGTCTCAACTTTTACCTTGCGCACGCGCTGTTGTACACACAACGTCTACACAGTGGCCTATCGATGATGAAAAATACGTCACACGGACAGTGACCCAACCATAGCGGAAAGCGGACGGCTGAAGTGTACTTTGGGCTTAAAGGGATAGTTCACCCAAAATGTTTAATTCTGTCATCATTTACTCACCCTCATTCCAAACCTGTATGCGTTTCTTTCTTCTGTTGAACTATAAAGAAGATATTTTGAAGAATGTTGGTAATCAGACAGTTGACGGTAGCCATTGACTTAAAAAAAGGATAAAAAAGATACTATGGAAGTCAATGGCTACCGAAATCAATGGCTACAGTCAACTGTCTGGTTATCAACATTCAAGAAAAAAAGTGTTCCTGTGTTCAACAGAAAAAAGAAAACAGGTGAGTACATGATTGATGATAGAATTTGAATTTTTGGGTGAACTCTCCCTTTAAGTCTTCTAAACCTCTATACAGCAGCTTTGTGTGATAAACAGAATTAAATTTAGGTTGAATGTCGAATGAAAAATCGTATGAGAAAAATGTCTGGAAAAGAGCAGTTTGGACTATCTGCTAAATATCTCCTTTTAAGTTTCACTGAAGAAAGAAACATACAAAAGAGAGTAAATAATCATAGAAGAAGATTGTGGGAGAATTCACCACTTAACAGCTAAAAAAAAATCCATGTGTTCATGAATATCCATTCTAATAACTTCCAAATCAAACCTGTTCCTCGCTATGCAGAGACCTTTTAGTTTTTGTGTGCTCAATTCACACGCTTTAAGTGTAAAACGAGGTAAAACTAAGAAATCTATTTTGATCTTTGAGTAAAAGGTTATATTTGTCAAATATAGATTCAAAATATTGAAATAATATTTAAAAATGTACAAATGTTGTAAGAGGAAGCATAAAAACAACACTGCATATTATCTTTATAAAATATGATTCTCTGAGCATGAAAGCCCAATAAATCAAAAGAGCTGTGCTCTGAGCCTATTTATTAATCAAGCTAATTTATTAAATCAGTCCACAAAACTACTCCCTAATCTAAAATACTCATAAAAAAAAATTTAATTCCCAAAACATTCACCAATACAGCTTCAAACCTAGAACTGATTCTTAGGGCTGCACAATCAATCCAATTTTTACTATGTTGTGTGATTTGGAGGCATTTAAGTCAATGATGACAACAGATCCTAATGAACAAGTTATTTGTGTGTTATTTGCAGAAGCACGTGAACCCAGGCAAAAAACACAGTTGATAATTTGTAATTATTTGGATAGATGTTGCGCAGCTTGTTTGTAATGTAGACAGAGTAACATCAAATTTTCTCTGCAACCTGTATGCATTGCAATAACATTCAGCTGTTTTAATATACATATAAATTTGATTAAATTAAAAAAGAATCAATACAACTAATAATACAATTAATATTACAATATCAAGGGAAATAATCTATATATATATATATATTTTGTCATAATCATGCAGCCCTACTTAAAACCAATGATCAAACTTTAAAGCTATCAAACTTAACCTGAGACCTATCCTTAAATTCTATTCGTTAAAACCTACCAATGACATTCAGCCAAACCAGCAGTATCTTAGACTGTCTAAACAGACTTCAAAAATCAGTCACCAAAACCTTCCTCCAACTTAAGATGTAATCCTTCTCAGAATACAGCTAGTAACATTATCCAACATGATTTAAAACAAACAGGAAAAAGTCTGGAAGTCGTCTCTGACTTTGAGCAAACTGAGCAAAAAATAGACTCACAGAGCCGCAACATCATTACCAATGAACCCCTTCAGCATCTCAAATGGAGATATTTTGGGACAGTCAATTTCTTTAGTGGATCAGTTGAAAGCCCGGTAAACTTTAAAGGTACATTTGACTTTTTCTTTTAGATATAACGTTCTTGTAACGGGAAGCTCTTTAGAGCATGTAAACTCAAGCAGTGCTAACTTGTAAACAGCAGATGTACTGGCCGTGGCGTGTGGCCAGACAAATTTTACAAAGCACAGAGAGGCCATTTCGAATTTGGCACAGAGGGAAGCACGATTAAACTGGGAATCCTTGAAAATTATGTCATTTCTAATCATTATGTCAAATATTTACATATAAAATATTTATCTACATATAAATAAGGGAAGAATTTTGATGATTTGCAGCCTGTACGTCATGATTAGTTTTGGCAAAAGAACACATTTTCTCCATTAGTCCTGGATAAGGACACTTTACTTAAAGCAACACATGGATGCTCTAGTCATCTAAACACATACATCTTAAAAGGACTGTTTCAGGTTCAATCCAAGCGACTTTTATTGTTAGTGCATTAATGTTAAGAAGGTTTTGTTTGTTTTTACAAATTGAGTGAAAATTGCCTGTGGTAATCGTTCGCATGCGAACTTGTGTGAACCCAAAACATTCCTTTACACAAAATTCCTTTTAAACCTGTTAGCTTCCTGTCAGCTGACAGTGAAAAAGTAATTCTCAAGTGCATATTTATATTTCCCTGACTGAAAATACAATCTTATATGGCCAAATTTAACAGTTTCATTGGAAAGGCTGCAAAAAGGTTAGTGCAGGACAAACATGGTAAAAGAACCAAATCTTATCTTCCTGCAAAACATGGGAAGACATTGACACACTCAACACCCTAAAGTGCAATACATTTTTAAAGCAAGTGCGATGATAGTTGAAATTAGCTTTGGCCTGGCCTTAGCTTTGCATTTAGATAGAAATACATGGAAGACAAAATCGACCACAAAAATCACTGGAAAATTCCATGATACTGTTACAGAAACAATATCTCATTATTATAAATATTGTACGGACCACCAGCACACTATATCCATGTGCTGAATAATAATTTGCTATAATAACATAAATAAAACAGTTTTATATTATAAGAATATTTAGCATTGAATAAATAAATCAGTCTTAAATATATATATGTTCAATGTACCCTCTAAAATAATTCTGAATATTTGTAATATGTCACAAATTAATATACAAACTTTTCTCTTATGTCATCCAAGATTACTTAAAAAGAGAGAGAGAGAGATAGAGAGAGGTAAGGCAGAAAGAAACACTAAGACCTCTAGACTGACTGTTATGGCCCCGATATACTATCAAAGAATGAACTGGCGTCAACATAATCTTATAGAACTAAGTCAGGACAAAACTAAGTTAGTTTCAAAAGTTCGAATCAGCTTCGCAAAAAAAAAAAGAAGTTTACTCTGGCTGGTAAACACCTTCAAATTAATATTTGATCGTGATACATAATTGGTATGTTTGCTCTGAGGCTCCGCCTTCTTTGATGAGGAATTCTTCTCTGGTTCATTTCCTCTGTTCAGTTTGTCGAGGTCAGACGCGAGTAAAAACATGACCACACTGGAGAGCTGCTTTATCGTATTGAAGCTGTTGTTCTCATTGAAAGTGACACTGACACTGACTGACTCTGTAAAGCTGCTTGCTTTGAAGCAATCTAAAGTGCTGTATAAATAAACGTGACTTGTCAGGAGTGCCGAATTGCAGAGCTGATGCAAACATATCCAAAACCACAATAATCAGAAGCTTTCTTAACTGCTGTTTTCTCACTGCTATCATTTCTGTGTATTAATTTTGTTAGTGAGAGGAAAGCTTGCTCTCAGCAGCGTTGGGATGTCCGCTAACTGTATACCATATATCTCTTTTTACCCCCAAGCGAAAAAAAAAAAAAAAAAAAAAAACTTTTCCATGAGTATATCGGGGCCTTTAGAGAGAAGAGCTGAAATAAACCAGAGAGAATTCAGCGTTGTCTGCAAACAGCTCCTCACCCACAGGAGGGAAAAGTGAAACACAGAGAAAGGAGGTGCTGAGATAGCTGGAGCGTGCTGAGATAGCTGGAGAAAGAGAGAGAGAGAGAGAGAGAGAGAGAGAGAGAGAGAGAGAGAGAGAGAGAGAGAGAGAGAGCAGAGAGAGAGAGAGCAGAGAGAGAGAGAGCAGAGAGAGAGAGAGAGCAGAGAGAGAGAGAGAGAGAGACAGAGAGAGAGAGAGAGAGAGAGAGAGAGAGAGAGAGAGAGAGAGAGAGAGAGAGAGAGAGAGAAAGTAAAATGAAAAAGGGGGGTCTCAGGCTCAGCTGCAGCGGAGTTTGGCCAGCAGGTAGGCTATGCTGAGGAACACCCAGACGATGAGCAGGTTTGGGCTCAGGGCCAGAAGGGGCAGAGAGTAGAGCAGACTGGGGTCCAGCCTGAAGTCACGTACGGGCAATAAGCCGCTCAGGTTCTTCTGAATTACCCCCTCCCTGGTCCCAATGCTGCAGAGAGGGGCAGGGACGGAGGGAGCGGCGGCAAAGGCCAGAGAGGACAAAACACAATGTGGCGACATGCACAGGATGGGGTGACGTGACCATGGAGGTGGTTCCAACATTAATGTAAAAGTAATCATGAAATGAAACATTGAAGAGAAGATTAAGTGGAGACATGTTGAAAAGGAGTTGAATCCATCCGTCGGATATGGATGCAAAACGAAAAGTAATTCCAAAAGACATAATACAGACAACGTGAAGTAGGAAAGGAAATACAGACACATAGAAGGGAAGGAGAGAGAATAAAGAAAGAGAAAATTAAGAGTGATGTTCTGCATCTTTGCCATTTGAAGTAAAGAAACGGGCTCCATGTTGGACAGAAGTGGGCGTATGGGGGCTGCTGCTGCTGCCAGTACTGGGCCATGCAAATCAGCATGCAACAGGCCAACAGAGCCATCATAACAAACAACTGTAAACAGAAAAGCAATCTTGTGTACAGCGTCTCTGCATCTATAAGGAGATCCAACTGTGAAGAATATATAAAAATATAGGTATAGAGAGACTGCTGGCTTTCTGTGAGATGCATTTACGATCACTCAATCTCACACGCACACAAGGGACAGCAGCACAGCGCAGTGGCAGATCATGCACAGTGCATTGTGGGTAATACTTTACCTTAACATTCAATTCATTAACATTAGTTAATTCATAAAAAAAAAAGGTTTTACCGCACTTATTTTTGATCTACTCTAGGTTAATGTTCACTTTATTATAATATACTATGAATAGAAATGATCATTTACACAAATTGAAATGTACCGGTAGTAGTATACATTAACATTCAAATGTTAAGGGGTTGATTTTATGCTCACCAAGGTTTCATTTATTTGAACAAACAAACAGTAAAACAGTAATACTGTGAACTATTAAAATACTATTATTATTTTAAATAGCTTATATGCTGCTCAATTTGGTGCTGATTAATATATTTGAGTAAATCATGATGTTTTTAACAGGATTGTTTGATTAATAGAAAGTTAAAAAAAACATTTATTTGAAATAGAAATCTCTTGTAAAATTATAAATGTCTTCACTGTCACTTTTGATCAATGCATTAGTTCTTGCTAAATTATTATTATTTTTCAAATAAGCAAATCTAACAGAATGTCCCCAAATTTTTGAACAGCAGTGTATATAGAAATTAACATTATCTAGTTTAGCAAATGCTTTAAAAGTAATGGCCATGGCTAGTTCATAATTCCTAAGGCATTAACTAATGTTAATGAATTAAACCTTCTTGTAAAGTGTTACAATTGAGTGTTTACCGAGACTCTCTAAAACTAACAAAACCTTCCTGTGCTCATCGTGCCTCTTTCATAGGACAGATAAACAGTTTTCAGTTCAAATTCAACGACATAAGTTTGTTTAGATCTGTCCTCAGATTGTACAGGAGACAAGAGGAGAAAACTATGGGACAAACCTGACAATTTTACACTCTTATTTAAAAGCACAGAACATCTGGCAAGCAGACAGCCAAACAAATCAGCCCATCCAAGTTTGAGTTTCCTCACTCTACAGGAGCGATTTATTTGTGTTTACGCCTCTCGTAGAGCGTGGAAAAAAGATGGAAAGGTGGAGTGGAAAGGAATAAACACACTATGTCCCTAAACAAGTGAGCAAATATAAAAGTAATGAACATATTAGGCCACATAAGCCACAAAGCAATAAGAAGCCACAAGCAATGAGTGATGAAGCATTGGGGGATCCTTGAGGCAGAAGGAGAAAGAAAGGAAGAAAAGAGAAAGAGAGGAAAAAAGAGAGGCACATCCCCAAAGCGTGCAGTGCTTATGAACGGGCAGTTGTTCAGGTGTGTTACCTGCGCATGCAGTCGAGGGCCTGGGTGAAGACCTGCGGGGCCATGCCGTGCTCGTGCTGCAGGATCAGACACTGCTCCAGAGTCACTGACATGGCAGTGCGATCCTTCGCACTTTTACAGCTGGTAAAGCGCACTCCATTCAGTCGCCGACAAATCTGAGGGGGGGAAATATTGTTACAGTCAACCACACGTTTACACTTACTCCAGATCAGGATTAAAGTGTCAGTTGAAATGGAACATTTAGATGCAAACTCTGTTGGTACTGTGCTGAACTCAATAAACCTGAACCGCAACGATCCAATCAATTCCTGATGGACAAAAAACATGTCCCGACCTACATTTTGCCTGGACTTAAACAATATATATTTTTTAAATTGTCATGTAAACATGAAATCATAACTATCTGATTTTAGTAAAATCACACTACAATTGACCTTGATAATGTGTGCTTGTGCCGAAAAACAGACGATGTGTAACCTCAAACAGAGACTGTAGCTCAACTTCACGATCATTTATAGAATGCAAAAGTTCCCACCCCTCATTTTCAACAGTGCTGGTCCTGGAATTATTTTTTCCATACATTTTTCCCATAAGGATTTAAAAATAAGTCTTCATTAAAGAGTTATAAGCCATGAACCAAGCCAATCAGCAAAGAGGAAAATCACAACACTACAAACTTTGATTTGAAGCAAAAAAGTTTAGGAAAATCAGAAAAAAAGACCAGGTTGTGTACGTAACGGCTTTAGTGAGGAAAAAATTACAATCCCATGAAGGCATTGCAAACAGCGTAATCAAATTAAAACCGATGGAGAAATATAAAACTTCTCATTTACAAATGATGATTAAATATACTGTATAAAACAATATATTTTAAGTTTAGCGCAAAATATGCATAAATATATTATATATAAAATATAAACATTTAAGTATTTTGAGAGCGTAGAGATTGACTTCATCATGCATCATGGGTAATGAAGTTTTTCACCAGGAATGCTTTGTTGTTAGAAACACTAATTATGTTTTTGTACTTAAATATGGACTGTACTGTATTTCAGACAAGAAAACTATGGGTGGTAAATGTTTTTTTTATGAGAAACACTGAAATGTATATATTCAAAGAATTGCTGAAACACTTTTATTAGACCCATTTGAGTTATTTCACCCTTTAAGTAGGAGAATTGTTACCTCTGCAGCCTGCCACAAGATGTCTACATTTTTATTTTTCCTAGCATGAACATTTTGACCAAGGAACCGCAACAGCTCTGGGACACACGTCTGACTACGAGAGTGAGGAAGACCTGAGAGGGACAGAAAATTAAAACCAGAGTGACTTGTGCAATTCAAATCTTGCTATAATTTCTTTTTGATATGTAGATAGAGAGAAAAACAGAACATGAGAGAGCGTGCTAACTTACAGTCCTCTGGTAAAACCTCCTTGAACTGCTGGTAGTAAGAGTCAAGACGCGCCAGGCTCTCCCCGTTGATGAACTCCTGAAGTGATGTGTCTCCAAATCTACAACACAAAACAATTTCATTTCCCTTTAGATATTTTCAATACGGACACAAATGTAAGCCAAACTGAAAAATAGATAAAAACAATTACGGTATAATGTTATTTGTTGATGTTATGCAAGCACTCATGGCTGTTACATAATCAAGACTCACTTCTCGGCGAGCGTTTGCTGCTCGTTGATGCCCACGTTGAACAGCACCGGCTGTACCCGCAGCAGCATGCCGTTCTGGATCTCCCTTGGCAATGCATCAAACATGCTACCTGGGAGCGGGATGCGAACGTTGAACCCATCTCGATTTCCCGTGATCACAGGAAGCATGTCGGGGGAAGAGGTAGAGATGGCCTGCGTCACCTTGAACGTAACGTTCCGAAGGTCCATTATTCCTATGCTCATGTCCTCTAACATGGCCAACTCCTCTCCTGTGATACACACACCAGGGCAAAATTACTGTACCCAATGCAAAGTGATTCAAAACAGAACGCTTCACTCACATAGAAATAATGAGTTTACTTAACATAAAGGCTTTGATTTAGTGGTCACTGTGTATTCAGGAGCAAAGTATTGACATGCTGCATGTGCGTAAGTGTGTGTTTACCGTAAGTACTTAATAGACACTCGAACTGAGCGAGCAGACCGATGGTGTAAAGCTGTCTCAGGAAACCGTCGTCACGGAGACAGTTCCTCAGTTTGATGATGAAGCCACAAATTAGTGCTGTGAGCTTAAGAGAAACAAACAAAAAAGAGAGCAAGAAGACATGTCAGAAAATGACAGAAAAATGGGTTTAAAAGGATTAGCTCTCCCAAAATGATTGAATCTTCATTATGTCATTTTAAACCTGTATGACCTGTAATTTTATAGAAAGTCTGTGAACGTGAAAACTCAATGGAAAATTCAATGAAAAAGGTAACAACATTCAGGTTAGGGATGATGTTTTATTATGATGATCCTTTATTAAAGCAAGGCTATCTTAAAAACGGTTAAGGGTTAGTTCACCCTAAAAATTAATATTCTGTCATCATTCAAAATCCATAATTTACTCAATACCCAAATCCATAAGACGTTTATTTTTGAAACACAAGTAATATTTTTTATCAAACCTGAGAGATTTCTGTCCCTCTATTGACAGTCCATTCACCCAAAATGTGGACGCTTCAAAACATTCATTAAGAGATCATAAAAAAATCCAGTCTTCTGAAGAGACACGATCACTTTATATGATGAACGGATTAAATTTAGTCTTTTATTCACATGTAAAACCTGATCAACACATGTACATTGAGCACATGAAATATGATAAACAGCAGCTAACGTTCTTGCTTGACATTTCTTTTCAGAAGACTTGCTCGATTCATATGGATCTCTTTTATATTGGAACTCTTTACGAACTTTTTGATTCGTCAATGTTTTGGGTAAATTGACTATTAAAAATATCTTCATTTGTCTTTTGAAGATGAACTAAAGTTTTATGGGTTTGGAAAGACACATGAGGGTGATTAATAGATGACAATTTAAATTTTTGGGTGAACCAACCATGTAAGCTCATGGAGTTGTTCACTAATGTGTGTGCGTGAGAACTTACTGTCTGGCAGAAGACCACATCTCGGCGATACTGCAGGTTGAGGTCCATCGCAATGGTGGGTGCGCTGTCTTGCATGAGCAAGAAAACCATCGACTTCTTGGCTTTGTCACTCATCATGGCCACACACTCCGTTAGGGTCGTCAAGAGGGGATACAGGGCCTCGCTCCACTCACCTGACACACACAGAAAATCTACTGCTAATATCAAATATCACATTTTCGAATAGGGCTGTGCGATATGACGATATATATCGGATGGACGATATAAAAAGTCTATCGATTCATATTATGCTCTATCGTTCATATCGTGGTGTCGCAAAAAAAACATTGTTTACGGCAAAACTTTTTCATCATTTGGAGGACTGCAATCTTACACGCCGCCATGAGAATGCAGGCAGAAACGTGAATAACATGGCGAGTGAAGGGTGATAGAACCGGGTGTTTCCGAGCAGGACCAGCCAGGACAAACCGAGGAGCTCGTTCCTAAATGAGGGGCTACCTCTGTAGCCTGAACATGATTTGGTAAAATTTCTTTGTTTGGTTGACTATTATATTTTGATAATGAACATGCTGCTATGTCAAGTTAGCAATGCAAGAACGTGTGCGCGTGCCGTGAAGCGTCGGCGCGATCACAGGAACAGGAATCCGTTACTCCGTAATTTATGGTCATACGGATAGAAGCAAGAAATGATTCAAAACTGTAAAGCCGTAAAATACAGAAAACAAGCTCGATTCCCTTTTCTACCATCTCGGTTTCCCTTTTGTGAACTTTGGACCCTGTCGCATGATCCGAAGCTCAGCAAAATGCTTCCTTTCGTTTTGTTAATCTGTAATTATTTAAGGCAAATAGCCTATATTTCGCATATAGGCCTATATATTAGTTTTATATATTTAGCTTTATTCTGTTTTCTCCGTTCACAGAAGCGCTTTAAGTGCGTGATGTGACGTTGTGTGGATCCATGTTCTACACTATCCTGCAATTTTCGCTGGTTTCAAAAAACAAAAAGTTGCATATTACCTGCTATTCATTTTCACTGAAATGTAGGCCTAATTTTTTGACAGTTGGTGACATAGGCTACAGTATGGAAAACTAACGCCAGCGCATTCCCATTGCGACTTATCAATGATGACTGACAGCTGATCATGGGCATTTCACTCACGTTGGATAGGCTATGCGCGTCAATATCACATTTGCTCAGTCTGTACTATTTGAATTCATGATTGGTTGACTGGCAAATTAAAATAGTTAACAGAACGATAAAATAACGTTGTTAACCGGTTAATGGCCATTTCAAATCTGTTCAGAACGATTAAATTTAATTTGGTTTCCGTTTCTGGTTATATGCTCCTGTCAAAATTTCGTTTGTTTTCGTTCATTGAACAGGTTCGGAGCCCTGATTTCTGCTACATTTTAAACATCTTCCATTGAATTTTTACATTTGGTATTTTATATAGCAATATTTTATGTTGGGCCTGTAATCATTTGTTTTTGAAAAGTGTTTTATATTTCGTTCATATTTTATATTTCTACATTCTTAATCAAACATTTGCCCATTTTTTTTTTTGAGAATATAAAATATATATAAAAAACATTTTTGAGGATATACTTAATATATACTCAATATATATATATATCAACTTTTCTTTTATTTGATATATGCTAAAAGTATTTTCCATGTAGTAATTATATATATAAATTATTAATTGATTGAATTTACAGAAAAGGTACTATATCGTGATACATATCGTTATCGGGATATGAGATGACTTATATCGTGATATGAGATTTTGGTCATATCGCCCAGCCCTATTTTCGAATGCTCATGTTTCACCTTAAAGATCCCCTGACATAAAAATGTAAGATGTAACTTTTAATCGGTTTACTAGCCCCCCCCAAAAAAAATTCTGTCATCATTCCCTCACCCTCATTTTGTTCCAAACTCATAAGACTTACATTCATCTTTAAAAACACAAAAGATGATTGTTGAATTTTTGTTGAAACCAAATTGTTAAGCTTCAGAAAGTTAAAGGATAATTCCGGTATTTAACACCTTGAGTCTATATTGTAGTTTGTTTTGGATGAACAAGAGTGGTGGACAACATTTTTTTGACAATGGTTCCTCTCTCGAGTTTTTGACTATAAAAGAATTGGCCATGGACCCATTTAACATTGGAGTCAATGGTCATGTCCGAAAATGTCATTAAAACAACCTTTAACATTAGTTTTCAAAACTGTGCAACTCACCGAGTGATTAGTGATGTTAGTTGATGTTCCAGAAACAAAAAGTGTTGCGAAATACAGTTTCTGTCGTGTTTTATTCGTCATTTTGTAAAATCCCATTGAATTCTGTTGAAGGACTGAGTGCTCATTAATATAAATGCGCTACCGGAAACGGAAAGGGGGCTGTTTACATTTGGTCGATGTAGTATTTTTGCTCGCTTCTGTTTCTCATAAGGCTAGCGAGCAGAGCAACTGTGCTCCGGGAGAGTAAGCGAAATAAACAAACAAAACCTTCATTAATTGTTACTTGTAATATGAAGTTGAACTCGACTGTGACCGTGAGTGTCCCGCGAGACATAAACATCGGTTATTGCCATCAAGTGGTCGGGAGTGTGCTAACGCTTCAGATTCTAATATTGAGCGGAAGTTACACGGTTGTGAAGTGTCTGAAAAAATAGTTCCACTATAGCAAAATAAACGGATTGGAATCATATATTGCGACGATATATTGTTTATAATCATCAACGAACACCACTAACCACTCGGTGAGTTTAACAGTTTTGTAAACGAACATTATTGACTGTTTTAATGACATTTTCGGACATGCACATTGACTCCAATGTTAAATGGGTCCATGGCCAATTCTATTATAGTCAAAAACTCGAGAGAGGAACCATTGT
The DNA here is from genome assembly GCF_949152265.1 of Phoxinus phoxinus. Classification (NCBI taxonomy): domain Eukaryota; kingdom Metazoa; phylum Chordata; class Actinopteri; order Cypriniformes; family Leuciscidae; genus Phoxinus; species Phoxinus phoxinus. The sequence continues at coordinate 27,001,860 of NC_136886.1, read as the reverse complement.
CAAAAAAATGTTGTCCACCACTCTTGTTCATCCAAAACAAACTACAATATAGACTCAAGGTGTTAAATACCGGAATTATCCTTTAAGAGACATTATAAACGTAATCCACATGAATCGAGTGGTTTAAGACACTATCTTATTATGATGAGCATCGTTTTTTTTATAACTCACATATAAACATTGATAATAACACATACATAGGGCTCATCAAATAAATGGTAAATCGAAGCTAAAACATGCTTGCTTGAGTCAAGCACGTTTGAGTTTACATTTACCACATTTGATATGCTCTACATATGAGCATTGAGCAATGTTTATATGTGAATAAAAGCCTAAATTAAATCTGCTCATCATATAAAGCAATCGTGTCTTTTCAAAAGACTTGGATTGAACTGCTTGATTCATATGGATTTATTTGACAATGTTTTATGAACTTTTTGAAGCATCAAAATTTTAGGGGAATAGACTTTCAATGGAGGGACAGAAATCTCCTAAGTTTTATTACAAAATATCATAATTCGTGCTGCAAAGACGAATTAAAGTCTTATGGAGCAACATGAGTGCGAGTAACTGAAAAGACCCAAAAAGCAGGATATTGTCTAATGCTTTCTAGAACTGGGACGCCCCCCCCAACCCACCCCTACTAAATGATAAGAAAAACACTACTAGTCTAATATGCTTCACATCAGAGTGAATGAAGCATTGACATGTTGATAGGTAATTTTTTGGTATAAACTAAACACCATTGGCTATTTAAAAAAAGCTCTTCAATATGTCCCGACAGGACTTCACAAGAGGATAACTGTTCAACAGGCCAATTCACAGGGCCTTTAAAATAAACATGGATGCAACAGCAATGACGGTTTACATTTAACAAGGATGAAAGACAACAGATGTGACATAAACGTGAACACCTATTTAGCATAAGCGCATAAGCTTAAGGGAGGGGGGTGGGCTCTTACCTGGGTAACTCTCCTCTCCGCTGCTGCTGCTGCCATCTAGAGGGATGGAGGTGCAACTTGCAACAGTTATTTAGCGAGTGCAACAAGCACAGCAAACGCAACTCACACAGACACTGAGACAGCAGTAACAATGTTAAAACAAGTCAAGCAGATTTAACAACTACTACTTTCCCACTCAAGTGCAAATTGGAATGTTGCAAAGGTTTGTCTAGAAACAAATATGTGATAAAGTAATGGTCACAGCTGCCTGGCAAACTAATAATTTCATAGTCATTATATAATGCAAAAGACTACTGTAAATCACAGCATGCTGGCACTGCCAAGTGACTAACTGGCACAGACAGCCAGCACCAGACAGACAGCCTGTGAGCGAGTTAGTCAGCCAGCCAATCAAACGAGAGCACCCGGTCACATGTTCACAGTAGGCAAATATGCTGGGTCAAACAACAGAATGTTCTAGAAACATATTCCAGATACATGGCACATCAACAGAGAGTCACACGGAGTCAACACACACTCATTAACATAAAGTGTGGCATTGAATCCACTTGGATGTCAGTTTTTCCATTCAATAACATTGCTTGTTTTGGCACTGATAATTGAAAACAGATAGACAAATATACACATATTACAAGACTCTTTAAAAATCAGACAAGATACACAATGGTGAACCATAGATGCATAGGTCAAAAATAAAAGAAAAAATACAGATGATGAGGTCGATAAGAAACCGTGGGAGAAGAAATTTAAGCCACAACCAGACAAGAGAAAACAATTTAAAAGATTGTTGCTATGGCAGTATGCAAACCTGTCTGAAGATGAACAGGTGACAGGGTGTTTGAGAAATAGACACAGGAAGGGTGATAAGTAGATAAAAGAGATAAGTATGCACATGTGGTAGTGTTTGTACTACTATGTAGATCCAATAAACAAGCAGAGAGAGAGAGAGAGAGAGAGAGAGGTTGTGAACGAGATAGTAAATGGCACCTACAGGCATGCATTTCTGCATTAACGGGGCATGCAGGGTTCAGATCGGGTGCGGAGGATGAAGGTGGTGATGATGATGATGGTGAAGGTGACTGTTGTTGTGGTTCAGGGGCTGAGGAAGACTCTTCCATGCAGACAGGGTTGATCCAGAAGGCTTTTGTTTTCCTATTACCTTTCTTAGTGGCGCCGCTCTGCTGGTCAGCCTGGAACATGTCCTCACTGCTGCTGCTGTTCAGACGCTCCCTCTGCAGCAGTTTGTCCACTCGCTGGATTATACACTCCAGACTTTTGTCAACATTCCCCCACACCTTTTCCTGTAACAAACAAACTATTTGTACAAAGTGCGAATTTTGAGCTCAAAAACATGCACAAAAACTTTTGGTTACACTATTTTGAGATGTCCTTGTTATAGTGTAAATACATTTAAGTACAGAGTAATATTAATTAACTACATGTACTTACTGTAGGGTTATGGTTAGGATTAGGGTTAGTTGCGTGTAATTATTGCATGATTTATAGTTATTATTATTATTCATTATTAATAGTAACTATTATTATAATACTAACTTAACTATGATAATCCATTGTTATTAATATAATTTTTTTATTCTGAAGTGAGGCTGAATTTGTAAATTAAACAAGATGTTTAAAGTTGTGTATGTGTTGTGCTGTATGTGATGCAAGACGGTGACAGTTTATTTCTTATTATAATCAAATTTTATTAGAAAAAACATTGTTTTAAGGAAAACAGTTAATTTAGGGCTTTTAAGCAGTATTTTCTTCTGGGTTTGAAATCAATATTGAGTGAACCTCATGCGGCTGTAACATACTTTACTGTTTAAAAGTTTGGGCTCAGTATTCGTTTTTTTATACCTTTATTCAGCAAGGACAAATTAAATACATCAAAAGTAACAGTAAAAACATTACTTTGTTGCAATAAAATTTATTTTAAACACTGAAAATTTTTATCATGTAATAATAAAAAATAATAAAAAAAATCAATCATGTAATCATTTCCACAAAAAAAGAAAAAAAAAAAATTCAGCAGAACAACCGTTTTCAAAAATAATAATAAGAAATGTTTCTTGAGCACCAAATCAGCATATTAGAATGATTTCTGAAGGATCATGTGACATTGAAGACTGAGTAATAAGAGTAATAATGCAGAAAATTCAGCTTTGCCATCAGAGGAATAAATTACATTTTAAAATATATTAAAATAGAAAACATGTAAAATTGTACAAATATTTCACAATATTACTTTTTTTTGAGACTTTACTTAATTTTGAGCAAATAAATGTAACCTTGGTTGGTATACGGGACTTCTTCAAAAAACATTTAAAACATTTGAATGTTAGTTTAGATGTTTTAATATTTGTCATATTTTAAATCAGCTAACCAAAACCCTGAGAATAAGAGAATGGTGAAAAACAAGTATTTTAGATGTTATATACCGGTAGTTTAGATTCAATGGATTAGCTGTGAACAGGCCTCTAAAGCTTTCTTACCCACTCTTCCTCGTGCCAGTCGACGTGGAGGGATGAGCGACTGTTCCTGCCGCTCCATTTGGCCAGCAGTGTGTCCTGATCATTCCTCAGCACCACCTGCTCTGAGTCAGCAGAGGGTGAGTTTTTAGAGGCTATGTACTCGGGTCTAGCCGCGTTCAGAGCCTGCACTGCAGACGCCAGCAGTTTACAGTCACACACCATCACCAGCTGTCGTGTCTGAAAGTGAGAGAGAAAAAGGGGTTATAGTATCACACACAGACCATATACTGGGGACAAGATAGAAAAATAAATATGGTAATTATAACTTCAAATGGATCTAAAAGTAGCGCTAAATGGGCAGGAGCTATATTTACTCCGACACCCACCTTATCTGCTAAGATGGCGAGGGTTCTCTCCATGCCGTTAGCGGATCGTTCTTTAGCGGCGCGAGACAGGCGCTCAGCGTAGTAGCTGACCTGAGTCTTGAGTGTGTTGATATGGGAAATGATCTCTTTGGCATGGACAATATCCTGAGGGATGTAGACGATGGACTGGGAGCTGGACAGAGCACTGCTGCTGGACCAGAGAGAGCTTGATTACTTACACGCCATGCAAGCAAAAACAAACACACACATGCACATTAGTGCACAACAACAGACAGATAATGATTGTGCCAATTCATTAAAACAGTGATGCTCTAGAGACTTTGACAACCACCAAACACTTCAGGTCCTCAATCATGATTTTTCAGAGCAGAGAGGACAATAGTGCCATCGGTCCTTTGAATGACAGAACGGTTTCACTAAGTGCTTCTGTGCATTACAACGTACAGCAACAGTAGAGTGTGTTTGTACATCATCATTGAGCGGACAGCATGATTCTGAGAAACATATATGGTTGGGTGAATCTACCAAATATGTAAAGAAATGGGACATATTTCACCTCTATTTAAATGTAATTGTACATTACAGGTACATTTAGATTAAAATCAGTTTTGAGGGACCATTAATTTAAGTCCTTTTTTTGCACTGTGGTATTGTCACTGCAAAAACTAGCAACAATAATCGTATCGATTATTGTCGTTTTAATTATTGACGCATGACACTGTGGTACTGGACTTAATTTAAGCTGAGAATGAGATTTGTTAATTGTAACTTTGAGGGAAAATGCATTTTCATGAAAATTGTGTCATAATGAAAAAAAGAATAATTCTCAAAGACCCTAAAAATAGGATTAAATGTCTTTATGCACTTTGTTTTGGGGATGAAAAACGTGGACCTGCACGTTTCTGTGTGAAATTCCCCTAGTTATTGCAGTAAATCAGCCTAGAAAAATAACAACTGACCTGAGATTCTGACTTACAAGGAAAGATCAAACAGGAAGCACATATATATGTGTGTGCTTAACAAAAGACAATTATCTAAACAACTTTATTCCAACACACACATACACACACACACTGCTATTACTCTTTAGTTGCGACCACAGAGAAAGGATGATGAAATCACAGAATAATGAATATCATTCTGTTCCAAAACATAGGCAATCTAATTATTTTGCGTCCACATTTGAGGGCAATCCCACAATACATTAGCTGAGCGATGTTTATATTGCTGCAGGCACTAGGTAGTGATGCAGCTCACTAGGTTTTGGATCAGAGATGTCATGCATAAAATGCTAACAAACCACAAAAAAAATGTAAATAAAAATAAGTTCAAACAAACTCACCATTCCTCTTCATAAATGCTGATTAGAAAGCAAAAATGCAATTAAAACATGAAAAATTAACTAAGAACGTATCTTAAAGCAAAACTGCTACTGACGTAACATTAGCAAACCAACACATAACCAAAAGAAGCCGAGATGGTGATATACACTAATGAGAGCAATGATTTTGAAAATAGAATATCCATTCTACATTAATACTGAGGTAAAATACAGTTATAAATACAATAGTTTGTGTGACATGAAATGATAAAGCTAGCAAAACTCTAGTGTGATTTTAAAGGGTCTCTATTATGCTCATTTACAGTTTCATCATTTTGTTCAGGGGCTCTACTATAACAGGTTTACATGATTTAATGTTCAAAAACGATTTTGTTTTATAATTTACATGATTCCATCACCTTCTTTCACCCTCAGTCTGACTTCTCTGTTTTAGTTTGGTTTCTTTAAAATCATCCTTCCGAAAAGTATTTACAGACACTGTAAATATTACTGTAACAACTACAGTTCACTAAATATGGCGTCAGTTTTGCTGTATCAGGCCAATTCTGATAATGACAGTTAAGAAGAACAAGCTAATCGACTCAAACCACCTTTGCAAGTGTGACTTGTGCAGGACACAGTAGTCATTTTTAATTTTATATTTTTTTTTGTGGTGAGAACACAACAAAAGGTTGTGGATATACTGCTGGCGAATAGTGTTACAAATTCATTTTCATTTTCTTCAATTCCCCTGCCTTTGGATGTCCATGTAATAATGTCTTGTCTTTGGCCTTCATGGACCAGATTGTTTACTTGTACAAACAGCTATATTTCACACTAAAGGAAAGGTAAAATAAATAAAATAACATAATAGGTCCCCTTTAAATGTTCCTATGCTTTCTCAGTAAGATGTTTTTTAAATGTTTTATCCTTAATGAGTGAAGCATCACACTTTTTTTTTCTTGTACACATATTACAGCATAAAGGAAATAGATAAAATCTAGTTAGGTGAAACTACCAGACGGCTAATACGCAAAAAGGTATATGCAATCTAAAATTCTGTCTGTGCCTTAGGCCATTACAGCCAAAAATCCACATGATAGCTCTTCCTTTACATGCAACACATGCACGTACATACGAACACACACGTACACTACACTCAATTTGCATCTTTTCAAAACCAGGCCGTGTAAAACCTAACTTACACTTTCTTTGCCTCCTCAAATTTCTGTAGGAGTTTCCGCAAGCCACCGTTTTTGAAGCCCTGGCAGTGAGCTGCAGGGGCCCCAATCGTCACCAAATCATACGTGTGATCTAGAAACACAAACACACACATCCATTTCATGTTACACTTAATATATAGCAGTCATGTTACTGTGTTACATTCAGAGGTGGACAGTAACAAAGTACATTTACTTGAGCACTGTACTTAAGTACACTTTTTGAGTATCTGTACTTTACTTGAGTATTGGAAACTTTTTACTTTGACTTCACTACATTTGAAAGACAAATATCAAACTTTTTACTCCACTACATTTCTGTCAAGGTCCTTCAGTAGAAAGTAGTAACGTCAGGGATGATTTTGGTTGCAGGGGTTGCATTTTGGTTGGAAATGAAAGTCTGGTTGACGTCAGAACCCGATTGATGTTGGTTTCTGACGTCAACCCGATTTACCACAATACAACATCTGTCCAACGTTGGAGATTAATGTCAATCTGACATTGGATTCTGACATCAACCTGATTTTAATTTTCAACGTTGGGTTTGGTTTTCTAAATGCAAATTTTGTCATTGTTTTGGAGCACACTAGCTTATAGATAAAAGTAAGGCTAACATATTCATACTAAAAGCCAAAAAACTGGAAACAGCCATTTGGGTGTCCGAAACCATTGTGGACGTTATTGAGTGCACTTATTCAATCCCACTACTGGAACTGTGTTCTAGAAATAAATTTGATATTGATATGAGGGTAGGCAGGCATAGATTCAGGTGCATATGGTACTGTAAGTATTACATGCAACAATAATAAAACAATGCACTGACATTTACTTTTATACTTAAGTACTTTTAAAACGAGTACTTCAGTACTTTTACTTAAGTCAAAATCGGTCTTTGTAACTTTTTATTAACTTTTACTTGTAACTGAGTAATATTTGACCAGTAGTATCTGTACTTTTACTGAAGTAAGGAAGTTGTGTACTTTGTCCACCTCTGGTTACATTACATAAGAACTAGAAATACCGATGAACAACAAGTTCTTAATATATAATTAGAATTATAAAGATATAATGTTGCACTCTGAGATATAAATTTGAAATTACAAGAAATAAAATGGCATTGTGAAATATAAAGTTGCATGTAACATAAGAAGTCGCAATAATATATATGAGAAATAATATTGCTCTGCGATATAAAAAGTTGCATTCCATTAGTTGAAATAATGTGAAAAAAAGTCACGAGAAGTTGGAGTGTGTCATATAAAGTCACATTGCGAGATATAAACATATCTCAATTGGAAAATACAAAAACACACTGCGAGATATAAATGTGCTTTTATGAAAAATAAAGTTGTGAAACAGTAACATTACTAAAAACAGTAAAATTGCAATTACGTCTAAAATATGTATTATATGAGATATTCGTATGGTGTAGTTACAAGAATGAGAGTCACACTGTAAGATATAAATCCTAAATATGTGAATTGAAGTTGCACTGTGAAAGTTATGAGATGTGAGATATTAAGTCGCAATTACAAAAAAATTAAGTTGTAGGCTTACATACAATGCTGCTCATTCCAGTGATCAATTTTCTCTGCTTTTATCAATTAATACTGATTATTATTTTTTAGCAGATAAAATGCTACAATTCTCTTTCTAAATTAAAAAAAAAAACCTTCACACTATAGCCAGGGATGTATAATTTCAAGACTGGGGGTCAAAACTGAAAGAGTGTGTGTTTGTGTTGAATGCATGAAAACGTATGTACGAGAGACTATTTACATGTGCTAAGTGTTCTAAATATATAAACCTACTGCCTGTTGGGATTTAAACAGTAAAGAGCACATACACCAGAGTGGACAGGAATATATAGAGCAGTGACAAAAACCTTTCAAACGAAGGGAAACAAAGAAAAGAGGAATGGGATGACTAATGAAATAAGTACATAGAATGAAAGAAAGAGATCTAACCACAGCCGGACTCATCCTGAACCCTCATTCTTTGCACATGGAGGTTGGTGGGCATAAATTCCAACTTCCTTTCTGCTTTCAGATTACTGGCTTTAAATGATGGACCTGTAAGAGACAGACAGATAGAAAATAAATATTGTGATACCCCTCAATCATTCAAATAGGATAGACATGTCTACTATTATTAGTCTTCCAGGTCACTGGAGAATCTTTCATAGAATTCTGGGTCATTAAGTTTAACCCTATAAAGCCTTAAGTTTAATACTTGAATTTCTAAGGCCTCTAAATTATCAACATGATTAAAACTGCTAAAAAAACAGTTACACAACAGTACAGTACACAATCTACTACATGCCTTCTGTCGTCTGGTTGATAGTTGATACCTTTTATGGCAGTAAGAGGGCTTTTAGTACCATTCTAAAAAGGTCCACGTGAAATCTTTACCAATTCGTATAAAATAAATGCATGAATAAATGTTATATTGTAAGTTATATTTGAAGATGAACTGGACTGAATCAACTTAGGTTTACTTAATTGTCATAACATCATTTAGAAAAATCATGTTAAAATGTTAGTATCAACTATGATACAACAGGCTTTTGAGGAATGTTTATTTGTACATCTCTTAATCATGTATTGCATTGCATTGTAAGGTCTCTCGTAATTTCCCATAACACTTTAGTTTAGGGTCCGATTTTTTTTTTTTTATGTTCAAATGCTACTTTATTTCCAGATTTTAAATTATATTTTGAATCCCAGACTATCAATGTGGTCTCACATCTTTGGACCCCACTGTATCATCATATGTTTCTTTTGAACATCTTACATGTGCTAAAGTACTGAACGTCTGAAAGTCCTGAAATAAAATAATTCAACAGGAACACCTCCTACAACCTCAAAGTGCAGACTAACCTTTGTAGTCCTGCAAGTCTGTGATTGTATCCTGATAGGTCAGAAGGATGCTCTGGTACTGCGTTACGATTTGCCGCCGGAGATTCTCCCAACACGGAGATAACTCCCCCAACTCCTCCAGCTCGCATACTCTACGAGCATCAAAACACACAATCATGTAAAGAACTGCTCTTTTATATATACACACCGTTAAAAAAGTCAAAGTGTGCATGCTGTCTGAGGTTATGATGCACACCTAGAGGAATCCTCTTCCAGTAAGAGTTTGACAAACTGTCGTGGGATGTTAAGTGACAGGACGCTCTCGGCCATCTGTTCCAGGATTCGTAAATGATTCCCATCAGTGGTTGGAAAACGGTACATGCGCGACATGGTGCCACCAAACACTGAGACGCAGAAACAGGATTAAACCATAAAGAGAAATCAATTGTGCAAGGCTGTAGCATTAAAACTGAATTTGTGAGCAGTTGTGATATTATGACCAGGCCCTGGATTTCACTTCTGTCAATACAAATGCAACTAAGTGCCCTTGATCTTGGGAAAAGCACTATTACAACAATAAAACATAATGATCATTACTTATTCTTAGTACCAGCAATGTTTCAGTCAATATTTCCCATAGAGCCATTAAGCAATATGTATCCAGTTATTGTCTCTGCTTTTCAAGAGTGGGGAAGATGTCACTCATCATTTGTTAAGGCAAAATATGCATTGAGGTTAAGATCTCAACTCAGGACAAGACAATGGCGGGGGATTTGGCGCGCAACAGATCCTGAGCGTCCACCCATCCCCCGGTGTTATCCCAAGTTTATTTAAAGGTGTGAAAATTGACTCACTGTGACGTCCCTAATTTCCAATGAATAATTTATAGAGTGTGAAAGATGAGCCATTCTTCTAGTGAATTATATTCTTACCGGATCGTAGAAAGGTGTCTTTCCACAGAGAGGCGTATTTCACTCGGACTCCCACAGATTCTGTCAGACTCTCATCCACGGGGAGGACTGTCTGCAGCAATGGCACATGAATGAACGAAAACACTCAGAATAAGTAAACTAGTACATAAACATGCTGATAGCTGGGCCATTAAGGGCATAGTCACGCTCACCCTGCCATTGATGGTGTCTTGCAGATGTTTGATTGGTGTATGCTGATCTCTCTTCTCCTCTAGCTGCCAGGCAATGACTGTAATACTACCCACATGCTTGTTTTCTGCTGACCTGAGGAAAATGGATAACAAATGCCGATGCGTTCAAACTGCATATGCTTACGGTCGTTTTCAGCAATGAAGTAGACCATTCTAGATACACCATTTAGGAGATTGCTCAAACAAACGATCTAGACTTCTAAAAAAGATGGGTTGGATCACCTGAGAGGTAAGTTAAGTCTGTGGTTCTTTTCCTGCAGAATATCCTTCACTGGGAACATCGCTGAGCCAAGAAGGTACATCTGGAAAGAGATAAATAAGCTTTAAAAAGACAAAAAGAAAAAGACAAAGAAGCATAGTCTGAGCTAGGGCTGTAAACGATTAATCGTGATTAATTGAATCCAAGATAAAAGTTTGTGTTTACATAATATATGTGTGCGTATTGTATCATATAAAAATATATATGCAGTATATAAATGCAAATATTTCTCAAATATATACATGCATGTGTGTGTATTTATATACAAAAAATTATACACAATACACACACATATATTATGTAAACACATAATATATGTGTGTGTAAACCTTTATTTTGGATTCGATTAATCACGATTATTATTATTTTTATATCAGAGACCTTCTCATTTGATGTGCGTGGTATATATATCTCACCGTTCCTTGTGAGCGATCTTTTACATCGTACACGGAGAGCTTGACCTGTGTGTGCTGGTTAATGTAGGAGTCTTGGAAGAAAGCCACACTGCTGAGGAACATGGGACTATTTGTGCCCTGCAAAACAGAGGTCAAACCATTTGTTTTGGTTAGTCATCCAAATCAGTCCACATTGTTCCATAAATGGCAGAAAATTAACAACCATCTTTGGTAATCACAAGTGTTTCTAAGGCTAGATAAAAATATACATTTTTGGTTTCATTTGAACTTGATCAATTCTTAAAATTCCACAACCAATCTTTTATTCTAAGCCTAGTTTCCTCTACAGCCTTTCGGCATCGCCCATCAATATGTGCAACCAGAGTATCTTGTCCAATCGAATCAGGAAAATATCTTGCATTACTTAAATGGGTCCTTGATTATGATTTCACTTTTTTAACTTTAGTTAGTGTGTAATGTTGCTGTTTGAGCATAAACAACATCTGCAAAGTTACGACGCTCAAAGTTCAATGCAAAAGGATATATTTTCTTTTACAGAAATGGCTTTTTAAGGACTACAACAAACGTCTGGTAGGGACTACAACAAGCTTCTTCCTGGGTTGGTGACATCCCAAACCCTAAAATTTACATAAAACTGCCCCCGGGAACACGCAACTAAGGGGGTGAGGCCATGTTGGGCTGCTTTAGAGAAAAGCAAGAGTTGTTGTCGCTGTTTTTTACACCCTGGAAAAAGTTTGTCCAAAACGTCCTGTAAAATTCGTACTTGCAAAGTCCATGTTTAAAATCTGTTCAGCACAATCCTCTTGTTCGTTAACATTCTCAGGGTCTGAATCGTGCTCAAAATGGTTTGAAATTGACGGCATCATTAATATTTACATCTGAGTAGAGGTTGCGGTTATGAAGGGGCGTGACATTTCCCAAACACACGCTAAGCGCTGCCAATCATAACACACTGGGCCAGCTAACCAATCACAGCACATTTCTTATTTTGGAAGGAGGGGCTTCATCGAAAAAGGCACGTTCAAACAGACTGGGGAGAGAGGAACTGTAATAATTTAAAATATGTGAAAAAGAATGTGTTTTTTGGACAATCAAGCATGAAAACATATTCTAGTACACCCCAAAAACAAGGGGGGTTTGTGATCACTGAAACAAAATTATAAACCAGGTGTTACCATCAGGTAAACCATCTGTCTCGGCTGACCACTTGTGATTAGATCATGCGAGACAGATATTAAAGGGATAGTTCACCCAAAAAGGAAAATCCTGTCATCATTTACTCACACTCAAGTTGTTCCAAACCTGTATGCTTTATTTCTTCTGCTGAACACAAAAGAAGATATTTTGAAGAATATGGGTAACCAAACAGTTGATGTACTCTATTGACTTCATATATATATTTTAGATTTTTTTCCCCTCCATATGAAAGTCAATGGGGTCCATACAACTGTTTGGTTACCAATATTCTTCAAAACATCTTCTTTTGTGTTCAGTAGAAGAAATAAATGTTAATTTTTGGGTGAACTATCCCTTTAATACCAGGTGGGAATAGTTGGGGTTTTGGGTAAAAGTGTTGGCCTGGGCTGACATTAAAACAGGAACATTTGTGTCCATCTCACCTCAATGATCTCTGTCTGTGCATGCTTGGTCCAGAAAGCCTGAGGAGGTGTGGTACAGCTCACAGCAACAAAACAGTTGGGTTTTCGGTCCAGAGACGGTGTGGTCAGCTCACTGCAGACTACAAAACCACATACAAATGCATTTATGCTGAGGGTCATCACAACAGTGTAAAGATTTTCCACAAGAAGCATTGTATATAAGAACGAGCTACAGTGCACCTCAAGTGTTATTTGCTAAGACTAGCTGATTCTCTGAGATATAATCAGACCTCCCCAGTTAAACCACATTATTTATAACTGAAGAGAGATAGAGGCAGTCACTTAATCCAAACGCAGCTGCTTAAGTGGTTATCTTCACGTAAGCATACAGTAGGACACAGAGCTCTCACAGAAATATTTACACTTCTGTTCAGTGTCATTTACAGTCTAAAGTTCAGACCTGATTGTCAGCTGAACCCTTATATCCCCATCAATCTTGGGTACTAATGGAGAACAGGTAATTTCTGGTGCCATTTCCGCTGCTTTAGAAAATTTTGAGAGTGTGACCATTTAAAAAACAAGACTGACCAAGACTAAACTCCAGTACTGGCTCATCTGGATCTTGACTGTTTCCTAAAAAGAGGAGAAAGAGAGAGACTTGATATAATTCATATGTAAAGTAAAATACAAGAGAACATCAAAACACAAGTTCATGGGTACTACTGTATACCTTCCAATGCTAGTCCAAGCATCTCTGAAGAAAGCTCTAATGTATTCGCCCTGTAAACTGACCATGGCCGTTCCCTCCGTGACATTGTGGCAGGATGTTTGTGTGTGTTGACGCTAGAGTAACACGAGTGGTGGAAACCCACACACACGCAGCCAGGCACACTCCTGTGTGGCCGTTTCCTCCTCTGTTATCTGAGAGAGAGAAAGACAAATCAGATTTTTCCAGATTTGCTGGAAACACAGAAACTTTGGAGTAACTTGCATATAATTTTTTTCTTATTCATATAATGCTTTCCAAAAAAACACATTGTTTCTCATTATTTCGAAATGAAGAAATCGCCACTGCACTGCTTTTTTTCTTTTCCTGAATATGCACTTTTAAACAAACTATATCTAAAAGAGGACTGGAGACTCTTAAAATTGTGTAGTAGAGGACCAGATACCTATGTTTACTGAGAGCAGTTCTAAAAGTGACCATTAGCTATTAGACTATATAGGAAAATATGCCTATACTATTCTATACTGTATATCTGCTTATCCATTTAGATTTTTGAAGGATTTGAGAGGCCTTTTATGAATCATTTGCGGCTCTAGTAGGCATACAACCTGATAATGTTAACAGACTTGGTTGATGAACAGTACCTCGCCTGCCCACATCCTCCTCGATGAGTCAAACAAGAACAAGAGGAGCTGATGTTAAAGTGAACACACAGATGCATCAAATCTCAACAAATGCCCCGAATATAAACCCACATAGTGTGGTCCAAAGGTCTGAGACTACATTTTAGATCTGGGATTTATTTCCTGTAGACATGGACATAAATTCCTGTAGACAAGGCAATAAAGTAAATTAAGATTTCACTGCATTTTAGGTAGTGCCATGCAATGTCATGTCATGCCAGCTCAAGTGATGTCGTTATTAAAGCAAAAGCGGAATATACCAAATTTAAGATATTAAGAATTTCTTGAAATTCATGCACATTTCTCAATGTTTCCCTAATACTGGGATTACTTGACACATCATTTATATTGAAAAATGTTGTATTCAATTAAGAAAATTGAAAAGAAGCTTTTTCACAAGTGGAATCAGACTCAAGGACCCCACAGTATTTACTCTCACACAAATGTCTCAAGTTCAACTACAGATTCAACAAACATAATAATGGTACAGTAGTATGTGAATAGAGACTACATTCTACCTTTATTTACTATCCTTTCTTTAAATATGAGAAACCTGTATATAAGTTACCATGACAAAAGAAGTATTTGAAAAAAGTAAAAAAAGTATTTGTCTTTACAAATCGTTTTTAATGGTATTTTGTAAAACATCAAATTTTTTACTTTTTGTAGAAATATGACAGAAATGGATGCCCAACTGGCTGTCTCCATGGAGATAGCGTTTTATGATATTGTCACACTATGTGGGATTGTTCTTTCATTGCTGCTGAAAAAAAATAAACAAGGCTGTGGGAGATTATTAAAGCAAGTGGGCTGCAAACTTTCACTTGCTATTGACATAACCTCAATGACACATCTCTGCAGCTTCTGCAAAAGCCACAAGAAAAACAAGTTATGAAAAAGCTACCAAAAATCTTGGATTTAATTTAAAATGAATATTTAAGAGTAGACTTTGTTTGGAACAAAATCACTATTATTAATATTAACAACAGTATTAATAATAATAATAATAATACTACAATTAATTACATTTGAAAAAATATTAAAATAGAAAACTGTTATTTTAATGTGTAATACTATTTCTCAATATTACTGTTTTACTGTATTTTTTATTAAATAAATGCAGCCTTGGTGAGCATAAGAGACTTTCTAAAACATTTTATTTCAAGTTTCTAAACTTTTGACAGGTACTGTATATAGTTGCTAGGGTGTTCTGGGTGACCTTCCATAACATCCATACAGATATACCTCGGTTCATAATAGAAAGTCAAACATTGTTTGCAAAACTGATCCAGTCTCAGTGCTTTGATATTTTGGTAGGCTATTTATTTCTAATGTTAGCAAATTCAAATATTTGTGCCGCTCTTAAACTTTTGATTTATATAATCTAAGTACTCTATTATATATGTATATATATATAAAATTAAAATAACTTGTCTTCTCTATTTAGTACACTAAACATTGGCAGGAATTTACAGGATTAAAGAGTATTATTTTACAATAAATTACTATAGTCAGAAATGTACTGTGAAATCAATGCATGCTGGGTAATTTTCTTACAAATTACTGTAAAACAACAGCAAAATGATGCTAACATCACAGCACAGTAATTCACTGCTCTCATTTTACTGTGAATTCGCATTATAAAGTTGTCTTTAACCTGAAAGAAATTATATTATTTACCACTGTAATAGTTTTGAAGTCACCATAATGTAGTGTTTCATTTGCTTGGGATCTTGCACGCGCATCTATGTGATGACGTTGCACAGAAACCCGTGTATTCACATTCAAATTTATGATCTATCCAGAAGTATGACAAATGAAAACATTTGTTGAAACGATGACAAGCTAGAACACAAAATAAGCTAATTGGCCGATTTTAAGTTATGGCGCTTTTCCACTGCATAGTACAGCTCGGCGCGGTTCGGCTCGCTTTGCTTTTCCACTGCGTGGTACGATTCGGCTCAGACCGGCTCGATTCGGTTTGCTTTTTCAACTGCAGTTTTGTACTGCTTCAAAGCAGTTGGGTTTATAGACTGCTCGTTAAAGTTGCAATTTTTTTTTTTATTCCTGGTTGCAATATCCAGCTCTCGCTGGATCTGCTCCTCGGCTACCAATGAGATGAACGTCTGCACCTTGTCTACTGACCAGTCACCACGATTCAGCCATTTCTTTTTCCAAGTTTCTTTTATTTTTTTCAAGCAAGTGGTTTAATAAAAATTGTGCGAAAAAATATAGCCTACTGCGGACGGTGGCTGTTGCTGATTATTTAAATCTAGCTGGTGTGGGGTCTCGTGTTGCAAATCCAATGACGCTGTTAGTGACGATTCTCTCTGACCAATCAGTGATCTGTAGTGTTTTCACATCACATTTTGGTATCAGTACGGTACGCTTAGAACCTCAACAGAGGTGGTACCATTTAAAGTGAGCCGTACCGTACCGTACCATGCAGTGGAAAAGCGCCAAAGTGAACCGTACCATGCAGTGGAAAAGCGCCAAAGTGAACCGTACCGAACCGTACCATGCAGTGGAAAAGCGCCAAAGTGAACCGTACCATGCAGTGGAAAAGCGCCAAAGTGAACCGTACCATGCAGTGGAAAAGCGCCAAAGTGAACAAGACCATGCAGTGGAAAACCGCCAAAGTGAACCGTACTGAACCGTACCATGCAGTGGAAAAGCGTCAAAGTGAGCCGTACCGTACCGTACCATGCAGTGGAAAAGCGTCAAAGTGAGCCGTACCGTTCCATGAAGTGGAAAATGCCAAAGTGTACCAATCCGTACCATGCTGTGGAAAAGCGCCAAAGTGAGCCGAACCGTACCATTCAGTGGAAAAGCGCCATAAGTCAAACTATTCTTACCATGAATATAAAAATTATATTTGAGCATTATTGCAGCATGAAGACTTACCAATATCTTATTTCAAATTCATATCTTTTTGTAGATGGATCTTTCACAATAGTGAAGCAACAGCTAAGATTCATCTTTGAAAGGTGTGACATCCTCTTGCAACTCAAGATTTATTTTCTTATACTGTAAGGATCACCTAATGATGCACATTGCACAGACATGAATACTCCGCATATAAAACACGACAATGGTGACCAACAAGTATCAAAAAATGATCTATTCATGCTACATTGGATGCTGGGTACCTTCATAGTACATGCACTGTAGAAATACAGTATGATACTGTTTGTTTACTTTACAATAATTTTAGTTTTTTGTAAACGCGCCACACAGACCATTTATTAGCTCGGCTCAAAATTCAATCATAGTTACCGGTAGTTACAAATGAAACATGGGTGAACACCAAAAGGTATGTTAAAAGATCCATTACAATGTACTGGAATGAATCCTGTCTCATGTGATCGCTCAATCAGTGTTTCAACCGGAAAAATACATCAATATAACAGCTTGTAGGCTAGAATGTCACCTTCGAATGCCACAACGAATCGATAATGAAATTCGTTGCCAACTATTATGATAATCGATTTTTATCGATTTTATCGATTCGTTTTTGCAGCCCTAACTGCAAGATACTTCATAATGCAGGATGGTATACACCGAACCACAGGAGAAGGAATCCTCGTCAACAAAAAAGCAAAACATTTTATTAAAAAAAAAAAACGTGACCTGCGAATTCAAAAAACGAGGGTACATTTCAGGATAGCTTTTCCCAGGTCGAAAGAGCTAATGAAGGAGAAAGACTTTGAAAGGGACGCTGAAGTTGCCTGCTTTCTTCTCGACAGGTAAGTCAATGTTACGCTCTAAATTACAAGCTTTTTTCATTGCTTGGTTGTGTAATTTATTATATAGGAAGCATAACAGTAAAACATGTATAGTCAAACTCTATGAAGTACTATTGGAAAACATGTTGTCAGTTTCTTGCTACATAATGGCTACCGTAGTTGCAAAACGCATTTGAAAAAGTGAGGTGCTAGAGAGTGATGTCTTCATTATTTAATGTATGTTTGAATAAATCTGTCATGAAAACAAGTTATTACAGTTTATTTTCATTACATTTTCATATTTCACCAACAATTTTGTTGTTTATAAAACTGCCTAATATGCAATATCAGTTTTCGGGACAAGTGCATCCTGAATTTTCGGTTTTGGCCCAAAATTTTCACTTCGGTGCATCCCTAAAAATAATATTTTTAAACTCTAGAAATGGACAGTCTGACTTTAGACTAACATAATCACATTTGTACCCTCTTAAGAATAGCCAACTATAGACAATGGTTCATTTCACAAGAAAGGTGAAAGGTTGTTTAGAAACAGAAGTTTCTCTGCCACATTAGAGATGATTCCTCTTCTCATCTATTACAAAAGATTTTGTGCTCAATAGCCTTACGCAAACATGGGTAAACTTTATTTAATGCGCTAATAGTCAAGATATTGATTGCTTCTGGGCATGAGGACTTTTATTCACAGCTGGAAAATGCAAACAATGTAATGCTTCCCTAGAATTAGAAAAGTTTTCTTATGCTGTAGGCTAAGTGTTTGCCCATTTGGATTTCTTTACCAAAGTCTCACCACACAAAAAAAAGAGGTGGCACTTATGTATCGTGTAGAAACTGCTTTTTCCATGTCAAGAAATCTGTTACTAGATCCTAAAATATTAGTTTCTGGTCAAATTTTAGGCCTTTTTTCAGTTTTATATAAAAAATTAAACATTTTACTACAAAAAAAAATACACTACCAATATAAGGTACAGATATAGTACTTCCTACAGTACGGTAACGGTAATGTACCTCTCAGTCTGACCAATCTTAAATCTACTCTCAAACATCCTCAAGTGCTACAGGAAAAGAAAGACTGCTTGATGATCAGTTTATAAAGATGAAGGTTTACATTTGCAGTTATTTAAAATATCACACCTATTACAAACAAACACAAACTTGGCTGTATCTGAGCTGAAAATTCTTGTTCTTAAAGGGATAGTCAGACTAGTCGATAGGCAGATGGCCGTACGCACCGATTTACGGCGAAAGAGTAACCCTTGACCTGACGCACAACGTAATGACGAACGCGGAAGCGCAGAGGATAGAGCCATACAAATTTATGACTGGTGTTTTGAAGTTTAAAACGAGAATTTTTAAAGAGAAATGTCGGAGGAGCTTGCCCAGCCCTGTTTGTTTGAACCGCGAGAGGCGTCAAATCTTACGCTACTTCTACATCATACATCGCAATCAAGTGTTACTCTTTCGCAGTAAGTCGACCAGCGTAAGCCGTCTGCCGTCTGCTAGTTATTTTAGACGCTAAAGTTTTAAATATGGATATTTTTGGAGTGTGGAGAACTTTTATCAAGAATGGATGTACTTGGATGGACTTCAAAACATAAACGGCTATTCACTGCCATTATAAAGCTTGGAAGAGCCAGGACATTTTTTTATATAACTCCGATGGTATTTGTCTGAAAAGAATGTAATCTACACCTAGGATGTCTTGAGGGTGAGTAAATCATGGAGTAATTTTCATTTTTGGGTGAACTATCCCTTTAATCTCTGTGGATCAGAAAGAGACATTAACACCAACATTGAGTGCCATTTATAGGTCCTGGAGACCTCACCAGATTTATGAGTCACATGAACTGGAACAGGGAGACAGGGAGAACTTTTTCAGATAATCCCTACGGACTACCTGACACACTTTTTCTTCATGTGCAGAGAAAACGGACACAAATTCTAACAGATTCCTCCATGCAAGTGTGCAATACTGAAGGAGTCCATTGTCATTTCAAACAGCAAGAAATGCTTCAACAGGCTCTGGTTTGACTAGATACCTACTTTGAGTGTGTTGCAGAGGGCAATGAGATTTAAATTGAAAGCACTTTTCACTTCTCTCTTGCTGGTAACAGCATTTCTCATGTGTAACAGACAGGAACCTGGTATAAGATGCAACTGGTTTCCCTAAACGGCCTTAAATGGCCAGATATTTCCTTTTTTTTTGTTCAATCCGCCTGAGGTGACAGCTGCAGGCTTTAATTAAAGGGTTAGTTCACCCAAAAATTCTGTCATCATTTACTTACCCTCATGTTGTTCTAAAACTTAAGACACTCATTTTCAAAACACAAATGAAGATATTTTTAATGAAAGCTGAGATTTCTGTCCCTCTACTGAAAGTCCATTTCACCAAAACTATGACGCTTCAAAAGGTCATAAAGAGATTGTAAAAGTAATCCATATGAATCGAGTGGTTTTATTCAAAATCTTCTGAAGAGACACGATCGCTTGATATGATGAATATTTTTCATTTTAGCTTTTATATAAACATTAATCACCACACATATATCAAGCACATCAAATATGGTTAACTAACTAAAGCTAAAAAAAACCCTTGCTTGATGCATGGGAACCATAGACTCTAAAAATTCCACTGTAGAAAAATTAAGCCAAAGTATCCCAGAAACAGTCGTTGCCGATCACGTCATTTGGAGCCTTAGTCTATGCAGTAGGGATCCTGATGTGGAGCAGCGGTATAAAGGTCCCACCCACACTCCCACTCCTGCAGACTTAATCGCAAGCACAACGGTTCATCATAACGTTACATTTTATAGCACCTAATAACCAATTAAACCAAATTTCTTCGGAAAACGAACACTTCAACATCAGAACTACCTTTTTTTGTGTAATTGGATTTTTTTGTCAGGTCAGGTGACGCCACAGGCACTGTGCCAGGGTATACAAGGGCACCTCCAGTGGGACTCCAATGGGTTACAAAAATGGCTTCTTAAGCTTGTGGCAAAAAAAAGTTCCAGTGGAAGGATGACTTTTGACTCGACATATGACGTAAATCCTTTTCTCTTACTGTATATCAAAGTCCTCCAACATTTCTTTAAAACTAAATTTTTTTTTACTTATAATTCGTGACCAACGTTTAGTTTTGCTCTATCCTCTGCGCTTCCACGTTCGTCAATTAAGCTTACGCTACATCTACGTCATACATCCTATGTCAGGTTAGAGGTCACCCTTCCGCCAGAACTTGACTCTTGTGAAGGTGCATACAGCCGTTACCGGAAGCCAGTGATTATAGTTCATAAAGTTTTAAATATGGATTTATTTATTTTTACAAAAACCAATCGCTTCGCTTCAGGGTATTTATTAACCCACTGGAGTTGTATGGAATACTTTTATAATGGATGGATGTGCTTTTTGGAGCTTCAAAAACTCTGGCTCTATTCAATGCCATTACAAATCTGGAAAGAGCCAGGATATTATTTAAAGGCCCACTGAAGTGCCTTGGCAAGCTTTGTATGATGCGTTGACGTAATTTCCACTGACACAGGAAGCTAAGGCGGGACATATTGAATGGCTCCTCCCTGTTTTCAAATAGCCAATAACGTTTAGTATACCTCACAGATTGCACGTCGTACTCTATGGTCGTACTTGACAGCACCATGGAAGCGAATCCGAGCAGTGATGATACCTTGGATTCAATAGTAGAGGTGTGAATAAATTCTAGCCATTTCATTCTTAACCAACATACAGTTGGAAACCGGAATACAACTTGAGCGTTTGAGCAAGCGAACACACATCTCAAACCCATATTGCTCCGTGACGCGTCAACGGTAGTGATGTCCAATTCGTGACCGAATTGTTCTTATGAACCCAAGTTAACTGAATCGTTCAAAACAGTTCGTGTCTTGAGTCAGCGCTGATCCACAGTTTTCTAAAGTTACTCGCTTTCGGACGTGCCTGACAGTCACTCTGACTTGAAATAAACCAATATCCTGGAATACATGTTGCTCCAGTAACTCCGACAGTTCACTGAACTGAGACATGTTGTGCTGAGAGAACTGATATGCACGAGCAGCTGATACAGAGCATGCGTGTACTACCGAACATACAGGTACAGCCAGGTGGTATTTATAGCATAGGGGCGGGATGTTTTAGATTCTAGAGAGCATTTGATTGGACAGAAGATGTGATGAGAAGCGGAAGTCCGCGGTTATGTCATAAAAATCTGTGATCCAATTTTAATTTTGGGGTGATCTATTCCTTTAAGTACAATTTAAATGTACATTTAAATATGACTTTGTACATCAGTAATTATAAGTGTAATGGCCTTGCACTGCAAGCATGATTCATTAAAAAATAGTGATATGGTACAATTGGCAAATTGTTATCCCAAGTTTATAATGTTACAATTTTATACGACATACAAAACGGGTCCCTGCGCTGCCTTCTGTCTGGCTGTTTTAAAGCCACTCTTTTTAAATATCCATGAGAGAGAGAAACAAAGAGTGAAGAAAAAAAATGAGTGTGTTTGTTTTAGAAGATGACTCTTTTTCCACAGGCATTGAGTCAGGAGGACAGCAGAGACAGAAGACCGTAAATGGGCAAACCTAGTTTCCCAGTTTTCACTTTCTGTCTGACTGCCAAACCTCAAACCCACAAGCGCGCTCACACACACACACACACACACACACACACACACACACACACACACACACACACACACACACACACACACACACACACACACACACACACACACACACACACACACACACACACACACACACACACACACACACACACACACACACACACACACACACACACACGGCATTAAGGAATTAAGCAGGTGAGTGGCCTGAACCTTCTCAGATGTTCTGCATCTCTAGTTAAACTTCCCACACACAGAGAGAGAGAGAGAGAGAGAGAGAGAGAGAGAGTTAACAAACTAAGCTCCAGAACTGATCATCTCTATAGCACATCAGTGTCTCCTTTCCTCTTCCCACACACCTCTCATTTACAGCTGCATCACTTCCTCCCACACACACACTCAGGTAAAACTTTCTCAGTTTTAAACTGCCACTTTTACCCTATCTCAAGCGCTGTCAACTCTTAACCATCCTTTTGATTTAAAATGTTCAACAATGGACCAGTTCACCAAATACAAGTCTTTTACTTTAGGGATACACAATATTAAGGATGTTCCGATCAAGTTTTTTGTGCCTCAGAACCATTTAATATTGAGTATCTGCCGATACCGAATCCCGATTAAATACTTGTATTTTCCTAGAGCTTGGCGCACAGTTCAAGTACATTAAAGTTATTAAAGTCAACCCAATGTATATTGTGGGATTGGGTTAAGAATGTTCCTTTTTTTCTTTCTTTTTTTGCATAAGGAATTTTCTGTATTTTTTATAAATGGCAATTAATAAAGGTGTTAAAAAACAATCCAATGTATGCAGGGCCGTGCAGACATGGTCTCAGGGGCTCAAATGTAAAAAGGGGCATCTATAACTCAGTAATTATATTTATAGGCCTATGGCAACAGTTTATTAGGCTGCTGTCCCTTTAAGAACAAATGCACAGATCTAAATATACATCCGATTTGCTCCCAACTGTTTACGTTCACGTAGGACATAACAAACTGTGTTCATGTGAATACTCCAAACGATGGGTATTTTGACAAAATTGTGTGTATTTGACCATTCAAGCACAATAAGCTGTGAAAGAGAACTGAATTCGGGATCACATGCATCTGAGAGGACGGCATCTGTGCTCGAGCTTTGGCTGTGTGTCCTTCAGCGCGAGCACCGCATTGAGTCATTGTGATTAATAACACTCTAACAGGTCAATAACTTTTAGTACAGCGAAGTTTAAGAAATGTAACACTTTAGAATATTGACTTTTTAAATTTATCAATCGATTAGAATCGGCAGAGGATAGAATTGTGATTCATTTGTGAATCGATTTTTCCCCCACCCCTAATATCGCTGGTCACGTACAACGAACTTCTTTTTACCCCTAAGCGAAGAACGAAAAAGACCATTGCTGTGAGTATTGTGGCCTTCAGTGTATCAAAGCTTTTATCCTAATGTATATTATTCTACATATTAGCAGTTCATGTTTACATAACATACAAGCATCATTAAAGCGTTATTCAATTAATTAAATAAATAAACCCAGGACAGCCAATAGGCAGTGTCATACACATGGCACAGCACATTAAATCCTCAAAACAGTCATGGATAGCTGCTTGTATTCATCTTTCACTTGCTGTGACATGGGAGCTGTGGATTACTCAATCACTGGACACTGTACAATAAATGTGGGTAGTATATTTAGAACCAGGGCACAAAGGCTTAGTCATTTAATTGTTTTTGGTGTGCAAATGATTATGCAACAGGATACAATGCTAAACAAGCACACTCACTATCTTGCATGGTTTACTAGCCCAAAGTCCAGCAGACTTCCTCTTTTCCATCAATTTACTTTGGTCTTTTTGGTCTTGGTCTTTTAGGGTGTGTTCACACTTGGCAGGGTTGGTTAGATTAAATCAAACACGGGTGTGATTGCTCTGTTAGTGCTGTTTATTTAAATAAGTGTGAATGTTGCCACAGGAACCTAGCCTGGCTCCGCCCTCCTACGTACTTCCGCTCAATTTTAATTTTCCTTCAGAACTACGTCTGGCACTGTGGTATATTCTTGGTTTTTTTCCAGTCAATTTTTTACCGGTCCAATCAGCGAACAGAGGGAGTGGCTGAGAACGATGACGTTGAGGTTGTGCGCTAGTTTGAGTCGTCATACGTCACGGCCAAAACGTTAGCGATTGGTTATGGCTCTGGGCAGATACAATAGTTTTAAACTTCAACAGAGGACCCGCCTTCAAGGAAGCTAATGCTTGTCAATGGAGAGAGGCCAGACTCTCTGTACAAATGAAATGTACGAGAGTCTGGTAGAACCAGGCTAATACGAACCCTGGTGCGCACCAAACAAGTGGACCAAGACCCCTGAATAGATGGGTCTCGGTCCACTTCCAAATAAACTCTGGTGTGGTTCGACTGAAATATGAACGCAACACGGACCAAAGACTTTTAAACGAACAGGACATGATGTCACAGGATGCGACCCTATAAAGGACAGGATGCTCAAAATGTTTTTTCCTGTCAGAGTCGCGATGTTGCCTGTTTTGACATTTTATAATGTCACAAAATATACGTCATAAAATACTTTTTTTTTTTGCATCTTTAGGTTCGGTGTAAAAAATGACAGTGTGAACGCTACCACTCCTCTGGAATCGTGTTCTTGACTGCTGTCATAACTTTTACATGGGGAAAAGGAAAAAAAAAATAGTTTAAAGCTTAATATATATTCAAATATATTCAAAGCTTAAAGCTGTCAAGGCATTACATCTGCCTCAAGCTTTTAAATGCAGTATCAAAGTAAACCAGTGTATTAAACTGTGGTACTGGGAGGGAAACAAATAAAAACAGAAGGACAGTAAGTTTATAGGGGTAATAATAGTCCTCTCCTAATGCTTTCTGTCAGGGGGATGTCCTGAGAAACTTCCAGTATGTAAAATCTCCAGATGGCCTCACTAGCATCAGGAAGACACTGATCTATAAGCTGGAGCAGCAAACACTGCACTAAGAATTGTGTGTGATAGAGAGATAAATAGGGAGAAAGAGAGAGGGAGAGAGAGAGCCCTTGTGTGAGTGTGTATGTGTTTTTGTGCTCAAGAACAAAAAAAGCTGCCCATCCTTTTAGGTGGTCTGTTCATCCAATTGGAGCTTGCATAATTTCTTTAGAGGACAACCACAGATGTTACTCTTTGAGATGAAAATGAGCAACAGCCATCTTTCCCCCAGCATGAGCTCATAAACACAGATACAAAGCATATTCATTATTCTTTTTTCATGTATAACAGGCTTTTTTACGGTTTTATGGAACCCAGGCCTCTATAACGGTTTTGGTTTTTATTACGATAACAACTAGGGCTGTAATCTCCTAGTCGATTAGTCGATTGTTGGTCGATACGTTCTGGCTCGACCAAAATTCTGATTGGTCGATTTTTTGGCGCGTTCATTTCATTAGTTTTGACGCGTTCATTTCATCCGTTTTCCCGCGTTCGTTTCATCAGTTTTGTCCGGTTTTGCCGCGTTCGTTTCATCAGGTGGAAAGCACTAATTGCTAATGGGGGTGTTTTCAGAGCACCCCTGTTTCACAGGTAACAGTCTGTCTTCAGAACACCCCCCTTGTTTTCACTTCTTTTGGATTAGCCCAACCCACCGGAGAAGAGAGACAGATAGAAGAAAGTAGGCTACTAGAAGGTTTGCTGAATATTATTTATTTAATTGTGAGAGCGTTTAATTCATAGTCAGTCCTCTTCTACCATGTCAACAAAGACATCGGCAGTGTAGCAGCATTTTTTTTTTTTATAGAAAACGGGAAATTTATGATTGTAGCCTAATGCGCTGTGCGCCACTGTTTGTATTAGTTTTGAGCCTATGCTTTATTTTCAGTTATGCACTTTATTTCGTTTTTGCTCTTGATCTGGTTTGTTTAATAAATATTATGTTTTTATTAAAATGGACGTGCCTTTTGTGTTTAAGAGTAAAGCTTTAAGTTAATAGTCTATTCGTGTCTCAGCCGCGAAGCCGCGCTCCTGTGTTCAGCCTCACTCTGTGAGCTGCTTCGAGCTGTCAGTTATTATAATACATATGATAAAAACAATTGTCTAAATTATGTTGCATATTCCTCAAAAGTTCTTGTGATGATATCACTAGTTGACAACAGTACTATTTTCGGAAATCATAGGCTATGACTATGATATTGCGCAGGTGCATGTGATGCAACGCTGTCAGAGCCGACAGATCGAGTGTCAGACTCATTTCAGTGCAAAATAATTAGGTCAAAAACGATTTAATATACTGCAAATAGCCTACTATTTTTTATGTTTATTTATAATTCATTTAGGCGGACAACAAGGCTACCAAGTACTGCGCACAGTGCGCAGCTAATTAATTTAACGTTTTTTTTTTTCCTAACGTCATTTTTAGTCGATTTTTAGTCGAAAATTTCAGGACTTTAGTCGACCAAGATTTCCTTTGGTTGATTACAGCCCTAATAACAACCTTAGCCAACAAATAAATAACCCCAGGCGACTGACAGTCAGCAGATTCAAAAATGTAGTGTACAGTAAATAATGTGCAATTAATTAATTTGCATATTTATAGTAAATATTAATAATAATTAAATAATTTGTTAATCTAAAACTAATAAAAAACATTTTAGTTATTTTTTCAAATATAGCTTAAATTAAAAAATAATAATGATATATGAAATGTAACAATATAAAATGGAATAAAAATCAATTTTAAATAAAAATAAAAAACATATTGCTCAATCAGTGTTTCAACAACCATGGAAAGACGTCAAACATTTTGTAAACAACAAAATGCAAACATTGCATTTTACCTCAGGAGCCATAGCATGGTACTTAAAAAATAACTCTAGAGAGGAACATTTTGCTAAATATATGCACGATATTATTCATTATAGTTTTTACTTAATTTGTGATAGGGGTGGGAATCACAGAGTGGCTCAGTCACGATAACGATAATATCACGATACAGCAATTCTGTGATAATCAATATATTGCTAGACATTCTTATAATGATACATCACGATATCTGTCTAACTATGAAAACAAAATGCCAGTGAAAAGGTTTTAAGTGTCACAAAGCACGAGATGTTTAAAGCCAATAATAAAAGCTCAATTAAGTCATGAAGTGTTCACCAAGAAATGAGCAAACAAGAAACGCATTTGTGTAAGTGCAGCTGGAGCAGGTTGTTTTGCAGGTCTTAAGGGAAGTGGTTTGCCACTTGCAAAAGCATGACTTTGAGGAAGTACTGTAGATTAAGATGAATCAGGGTACTGAACTAGGATGATCACATTCTCTATTCTGGGCTATGATGAAATGACTTACTACTGAATGTCAAAAAAGCACATGGGACTACAAATATTTAACTAGACCTGAACAAATGGCCTACTCTCTAATGATAAAACAGAAAAGATGCACTCAAATCTGGTTACCAATCCCTGAATCTAAAACACTCGTTAAGCATGCTTCTCTGTGACTAACAAAGAGGACAACTCTGAAGGTCAGCAGGAAATGATGTAGCTGTGCACCAATACACAGGGACTTGAGCTCCTATTTCACAGAAGTGTATCTAAATGGGGGAAGAGAGCTACAGTATGTAGAGATTGCTGGGTGCCATTTTTTTTTAAATTCTGGCATCAAATGCAAGCACACATATTAGTCCCTTTATATATTTTTGGTTCTTCAGCATTGATGAACAAAATCTGTGCTGTTTATAATGTATTAAAACAAAACAATCTGTAGAAACATTAAGGGCAACTGTCCCTAAACTGTCTAGGAGGAATACACTAGGAATTCAATCAAGCCCTTAATTTTCCTTGTCCAAAAGAAATCTGTAATAAGGAATTCAGATTCAGATTCAGAAAGTCTTCTAAATTGAGAGGCCAAAGCATTTGATCACCGGTCTTAAAGAAATCCTTTCACTTTTAGCATTTTCTCAACATTGTGTAACTTCTGATGAACACGTTAATTATTATTTTGAATAATCACTCACGTAATTTAACCATGCATTGCTATGTGTTTGAAAGGCTTTTGTCTTTTACACTTTTTATTAGGCCTATGATTTTTATTATTTTAAAATTTGTAGGATTTATTTCATTATTAGCTTTTCATTAAACTCACAAAAACCCCTTCAGTTTCTTCACGGACCCACGTTTGGGAAACCCTGAAGGAATCTTAAGTTTAATGCACTTCATGTTGATAAAGAATGGAATATATTTTCATTCTCTTTGTATTTTTATATCAATATGGTAAAATATTACCCTATTCAATTAAATGTGATAAATGAGTTAAGTCAAAGTAATCTAAATGTATGTATGGATTACGATACTAACTAGGCTACATTTTTTGTCAAGTAATTTGGAATCAGTAACGGCCTACAGTTTGTAAGTAATCTACCAAGCACTGTATACTAGTGGTCATTAAAAACAGAGCAGCTGCTTCTGGTTGCAGTTATACATTTATTATTCATCCCAGAATGCATTCAAGACACCGTTATCCACATGGGTGGAGAAGGAATGTTTCATGGAAATGGCCTGCATCAGGACCAAAATTACATAACATCCTTGCCTCAACATATAACCTTTCCACACTATCACGTTTACAACCATTTGAGTGCCTTTCCAGGGCAGAAATAGAAGCAGACAGACAGACCTTTTAGCTCCACAATATCTTATATCCAAGGAAATATCAATAATGCAGGCCTGCATTGCATAACTAGTGGGCAAGTCTTGGGAAGCACCACGGTACAAGTTCAACAACAAATGCTCCACAGATCGGTTCTGATCTGCTCCCAGCCTCCAGGCAGAGTTGAAGAAGCTGAGTCATTATAGATAAAAGACTGAGACAGATCCTAATTTGATTTTATGTGAACCACAGCATGTATCCCAGCATGCATCTCAGCTCAGCAGGAGTTCCTTGCTGTTCAAAATGCAACAGAAACATAGAATAAAATGTTACCAGTTTCATAAGTTAAACAAAAAACAACAACAACTCTTTCCTCGAAATGAAGGTGATCAGTCTCTTTACTAGAACAGAAACTTATGATTTATGAATTTCTTCCACAGTTTAAATAACCTCAGTTGCAAAGCGCTTCCCAGTCTGGGCCTAATGGTCTCTGGAAGCCATATAGGAAGAAAAATAAATGCTCTGAAAACCTGGCATAGGGCTACAGAATCTCTTGAGAACACTGCCAATCTATAAGAGAAAAACATGTCTCTGTGATTTAAAATCTCAGGCTCTAAATCTTGTGAAGGTGCCTTTTCAGGTCGTGAAGCTCAGCTCACACACTGCCAGAGGAATGTGTTATCTGACTCACAGACATAACTGACTAACATAACAGACTGTGACATGAGGCTGAAATACTGATCTCAGCAGAGCTACATGATAATGAGGGTGAAGAGATCATTTTTATCGAGTCGACCATCTAAAACACAACAGAACAAGCCTATATACAAACACATCTTTCTTTGTCTCATTTATTTATGTGGAAGTTTTGCGTTGAGTGGTACAATGGATCACAAAACTCACGGTTTGGACCAAATTACGTTTTTTTTTTTTGAGTCACGGATCGGACCATTGTTCGGATCATCAAAAAAAAAGATAATTATCGGATACAATAGAACAAAGTTACAAATAAAAGTAAGTTCTAAGAGTAGTACTCGGGTATAAAGAATTCATAATTAAATGTAAAATAAACAACATTATAGTGTTCACTGTATGAATTAAATAAAGATTAATCTTTGTTAAAGCTAGGGTCGGTAATGTTGGAGAGCTAGCCAGATTTGAAAGTGGCACCTCTTCTAAGCTCCGCCCCCTCCTGTCAGTGCTCCGTCCAAAGCTACGCCCCCCCACAAACATGAACGCGCATCCACATTTGGAGTCAGCTGCATGTACCTACCAGACCAGTGATGCGCGGGTTGATCCAAAATGAGCGGGTGCCTGCGGTTATCCGCGGTTACGAGTCATCCAAAAATATTTTTAATGATATTTGGGTCGCGGTCGGTCGGGTCGTTTACCTTTGTAATTTATATAGTACTAGACACAATGTTCTATGAAATACATAGGTCTACACTTTATTGGCTGAATGCGCGAGGATGACGCACGAGCAGTCTGCAGATGAAAGTGGGAAATCCTTATTTACCTTTTGAATGTTGAGCGTTATTAACTTTTGAATAAAAGCTGACGCGGGACAAAATGCCCGATTTCCCAACGCGTTGAACTGAGCAATGCCATTGTGCCATTTAAATAGGCTACTTTTAAACGCATATAGCTCAGTAATGTCAGTTTTATGTAGCCTATTTGCTGAGAGGGGGAGGGATTTTTGTAGGGAAAGTCCGGGGAGAGACGCACACATCGATAAGACTGGATAAACACATGCAGCATCTTAATTGTTAAGAAAATGAAACGAAATAAATGAATAAATCAAGCCTTTATTACAAAACACTAGGCTATATCATACAGCATTCAGAAAAATGCGCACCCCTAGTTCCTTCGTCTATGGCCCATGACGCGATGAGCATTTACTATAGCTACTTTAAAAAACGCGGGTCAGGTACAATATTTTCTTTCTTTTTTTTTGCGGTCCGAGTTGCGGGCGGGTTAGTTGAAAACGTTGGTCGGGTGCGGGTTGTTTATACATTGACCCACGCATCACTGCTGTGCACGCAGTGGTGCTCGGGCACGAGACATGAAGGCATCTGATTGGTTCTTTACATTCGCACCGAATGGCAGTGATTGGTCAGAGTTTTTACTGTCCTACAGCTGCTACAGAGGTCAAATTTTTTTCATTCCTTTTTCTGAACACATAATGTATTGACTACTATCAGAATGGAAGGACCATTTCACCCTGTATAAAAAAAAATGTTTCTGAACAGGATTACCTACCCTAGTTTTAAAGCTGTGTTTTGTTGTTTGATTAACATCATTGACATAGACACAGTAGTTATTTATAATGTGCACAGATAACAGTGTGCGAATACCGTAGTGAGTTCTCTCTATCGCCTCTTCTTGCGCTTGAATGGTTTAAAATTCCTTGGATGTGTACATTGGCAAGACAAAACACGTGCAAACAATAAACTTTCACTCTACGATGGTTACACTTTACAAATTAATCTGCGAATCATATGCGTTACAAACCGTGGGCCCTTTCGTACGGTTACACCCCTAGTAACTGAAAATTAAGACCATACAACAAAGAAATCCATCATTTAACAGTTTGCTCTTAAAGGCCTGGCCTGTACAGTCCTGATGAAGTCTTAATGTAACCACACTTAACGGTGCCAGCAGCACATGGCCCATGTATTCCTCTCAGCTGAGTGAAACCAAGCACACTGGATTTGAACCGTGCTTATGCAACAGCCTGCCAGCTTCATGAAATATCAACTCCAATCAGGAATAAACCAGTGAAACCCTATTAGGTCTGACTTTGTTTATGGAAGGGTATGATGTTTATGTGGGTATCAGACAAACTGTTTAATATCTCAAATTTATATTTAGTGTTTTGAATGATTAAAAATACCAGTTATTTTTTTACATTACATGCATTGCATCTACATTTCTCATTGGAATTAAAATGCCAAGTTTTGGAACTTAGTTGGTCATAAGGTTGCAGGTTTGAATCCCTTCAGAGTTTGATTTAATAGTCAATATCACTGTACACTTGAGCAAGGGACACGTAATAATTTATTTGTTTACTATAAAGTTTTTAATTATCATCTTACACTGTAACAATGAAATGCATAAAAAAATATTGAAACCTATTAACTTAATAATATTGTTTAATGTAACTCTCTTTTAAAAATGACCTGATTTGTTGTAAGCAATATGAATCTATGATGGTTTTGTATTTATTTAAAGTTTACTTAAAAACATTACTCATGCATATTATAAAATAACTATTAAATATAATTATTTTTAAAAAACTAACTTTTTTAATATTATCATTTACAATTAAATTAAGAGATAAAGTATATGGTCATATTTTATATTTTCTTGGAAAATAATTCGTGTCTTAAAAGGTCAAAACATTAAACGTCTAATTAATAATGACATGTAGCCTATTGGGGATGTTTACAAGTTTACAAGGCAATTATAGATTCACTGGGGTTTGGGGAAATCATGAACAGCTGACTGGCCCTGTTTCACTTGCATAGTTCAATACAAACGAAAGATACGCGAACACTGGCTCTTCAGGTCACACCGAACCGAATGCATACTTTCACCTTCCTCTGCCAATGAAATACATTCCAGTGTTTACATACAGTAGCTACTGTAGCTTTCGATTTGGCTGGCAGAGTCTGGTGGTTATGTTTACATACAATTCCGAACCCCAATCTCATAAATATGGAAGCGATTATAAAATGGCATCGTGGCCAAGTCATATAAACACCTTACAAATGTAACTTATATCAAGTTCGCATCCTTGCGCACTACAGAGGATACAAACTACACAGATACTTTATGGCCATTTCTATGGCGTTGTAATAAAAAAAAAGCCTCGAAGCTGACTCTTCAGAATGTTTCACAAATCAAACGTACTTACATCTCAGTCGGCGCTTTGTCAATCCATATTGCCATCAGAAGAGTTTTGATGCATGCGAATCTCTGTTGCCAAATTCCAGCGCGCTGCCTCTTGCTCTTCCTTGCGCTGCTGCATAGTGTGGCCCCGCCCTGATGCGTGACGTCAGGCCACCGTGCCCCGCCTATCCCACGCGCTCTGTCCGCAACTGCACGTGCAAGCAAAACAGCAAATTAATGTTTTAACAAGACAACGCAGACCGCAAACAGTATAATAGTTTAACATGATACTGGCTTGGTTGCAGTTCCTTTAATTATGAATCTGTAGAATTCCAAACATAATCTTTAATATTGTTATTATTGTATTGTTTATGTGCATAGTCAATTACATATACTGAAGCTGAACAACAACATCTCTAACGAAAATCTGCAGGACCAATAAGCGAGGCATTTATTCAAATTGGACAGTAATTTGGTTCATGGTGCATTTGAAAAAAGGCAGTTTTCATACATCTCTAATTATTATTAATAATGGAGGCTACATCTTACATCGGAGGGTCTGATTCTCAGAGCTGCTATAATGTTTCTGCCATAGACAGTATAGGTTTCTGCAAACATCAGTCTATTTCGTACCACGCAAAATGTGTGAAATCATGGGTTCTAAGATCTATATTGCCATCATGTGGATGGTTGTAAAAATACAGTCACCGTTTTAATTTTTTATTTCCCTTTCTGTTTGGTGTTATGTGAAGTCAAGCTACATATAGGACTACAATGTTTGAATCTCTCAAAAATTTTATTCACAAAAAAGGGCTTTGAACTTGGTGCCAAATTACACATTTTAAAGATGTTTTAAAAATAATAAATATCAATGCACACACATATGAACATATTTTCAGGAACTAACAATGTACAACAATATAAGAATGAAATAAGATTCAATTAATTTGCTCTGGAAGAAGAGTATTTGTGTTGATAAATCTATACAGAGATCTATTAACAGCTGATGCATTTGTAGTAAGAGATACCCAAAAAAGATGATTACGTTAAATAGGTGAATCTACAATGAGCTCGATAACAGACTATAATAGAGGTAGACTTCTTTCTTAGCTTCAGGATCAAATTAATACTGTAACCCCATTTTATCTATAAATATCGCAAACTGGGTCATTATTATTATTATTTTTAGATGGATGGATGCATGGTTTCATACATTCAAATAAAAGACTTAAACGTAAGGATCGGTCAGCAATTATTAATTGATCTAAAACTAGTTTGATTTCAAAGTTGTTAGTAATAAGTGACTAGTTGTAACTCATGTGTGTAGACAGGCAGATGAAGACAAGGATGAATAAAGTTCCAACACATGCTTTAAAAGGATAATCCAAACAGGAATGAGTCTAAACAGGCAGCAGGGTATAACTTAAACGTGCTGAAACTGGAAATTATATTATGGAAATTATATTATAAATTATATGGAAATTATATTTATGCTATTCTAGTAGATTCCGGCTCGTTTTATAATTGACTCGCAGAGCTAAAGAACTTATACGTTACTTTTTATACATTATTAGGGGCCAAGCACTGAAGGTGCGGGCACCTATTGTATCTGTTCCCGTTCTTATTAGGGGCCAAGCACTGAAGGTGCGGGCACCTATTGTATCTGTTCCCGTTCTTATTCTTCTTTTTCTTTTTCCGACTGGGCGTCTATGGCAGCCTATAGAACCGTTTGCGGGAAACTTATACAAATTGGCACAGTGATAGAGGACAGCCTGAACTATCACCATAGCAAATTTGGAGTCTCCAACTCATTCCCTCTAGCGCCACCAGCTGTCCAAAGTTTTACTCATGTTTATGCTAATAACTTTTGAACCACAAGGGCTAGAAACAAAATTCTTTTTCCCTCTGATTCCTGAGCTCACGACGATTCGACTGCACCCTATGACGTCATTTACGTCATAATAGTTTTCCCGCCATTTTGAATTTTCCGAAAAACCTACTTTTTCGAACTCCTCCTAGGCCGTTGCTCCGAATTTCACGAAAAATGAACCAGATCATCTCCAGACCTTGACGACCAAAAGTTATGGAATTCAAGTTGATTCGAATTACCGTTCTCGAATGCCGCGCAAATAAATTTTACGTAGCGCTTGCGAAAACAGACGTAAGGCCGTATCTCCACAACGCTTTATCGGATTCAGACCAAATTTGGTACATGTCATCACAAGCATGACCTGAGGCTACATGCTGCGTTTCGGCACAGCGCCACCTACTGGTCCGGAGATATGAAGAATTTATGTTTTTGCTTATAACTTCTGAACGGTTTGTCCAAAAATCACTAAAGTGGTCTCGTTAGGTTCAGGGCGTCATACTGAGTCGACTGATATCCAATTTTCCCATATCGGCCATTTTGGCTGTCGGCCATTTTGAATTATGTGCTAAAATGCTGTATTTTATGAACGCATGAACGTATCGTTACGAAACTCAGTATGGGTCATCAGTACAAGGCCCTAAAGGTACTCAAAAATTTATGAGACAGCGCCACCTTTTGGTCAAAAGTTATAATGAAATTTCCAAAAATGCTAATAACTTTTGAATAAATTTGCCTATAGTAATGACACTGATCTCAAAAGATTCATTGGGTTATGCTGAAAACATAGATACAAATTTTGCCATAGTCAGCCAAACTTCCTGTCCGCCATCTTTATTTTCTTTTAAAACCTACTTTTTCGAACTCCTCCTAGACCGAACGTCCGATTTTCACCAAAATTGGATCGTGTCATCTCCAGACCGTGCCGAGTAAAAGTTATGGATTTCGTGTCGATAGACGAAACCGTTTTCGTATACCGCAGTGGCAAAGTTGAGGCATGATGCCAAAATGACTATTCAGGCTTTATATATGCAATGCCTTGACAGATTGACACCAAACTTTGTATGTGTCATTGTCACTTCACTCTGACCACATCACATCAGTTTCGTAGCTGCGTCACCTATTGGTAGAAAGTGATAATCATATTTTTAGTTATTGTATGTGATTTTTCAACCATTTTGCCAAAATTCATCTTTAAATGTCTTCAATTGATCCTTGCTGCAGTTGGTCTCACACTCCCAGCCACTTTGGCATGTCTTGTCGTCTTGCTTGCGCTTGGCCCCGGTGATTGCTGCTTGCAGCTATATTTAGGGGCCAAGCACAGAATGTGCGGGCACCTATTGTATCTGTTCCCGTTCTTATTCTTCTTTTTAGGGGCCAAGCACTGAAGGTGCGGGCACCTATTGTATCTGTTCCCGTTCTTATTAGGGGCCAAGCACTGAAGGTGCGGGCACCTATTGTATCTGTTCCCGTTCTTATTCTTCTTTTTCTTTTTCCGACTGGGCGTCTATGGCAGCCTATAGAACCGTTTGCGGGAAACTTATACAAATTGGCACAGTGATAGAGGACAGCCTGAACTATCACCATAGCAAATTTGGAGTCTCCAACTCATTCCCTCTAGCGCCACCAGCTGTCCAAAGTTTCACTCATGTTTATGCTAATAACTTTTGAACCACAAGGGCTAGAAACAAAATTCTTTTTCCCTCTGATTCCTGAGCTCACGACGATTCGACTGCACCCTATGACGTCATTTTCCGTCATAATAGTTTTCCCGCCATTTTGAATTTTCCGAAAAACCTACTTTTTCGAACTCCTCCTAGGCCGTTGCTCCGAATTTCACGAAAAATGAACCAGATCATCTCCAGACCTTGACGACCAAAAGTTATGGAATTCAAGTTGATTCGAATTACCGTTCTCGAATGCCGCGCAAATAAATTTTACGTAGCGCTTGCGAAAACAGACGTAAGGCCGTATCTCCACAACGCTTTATCGGATTCAGACCAAATTTGGTACATGTCATCACAAGCATGACCTGAGGCTACATGCTGCGTTTCGGCACAGCGCCACCTACTGGTCCGGAGATATGAAGAATTTATGTTTTTGCTTATAACTTCTGAACGGTTTGTCCAAAAATCACTAAAGTGGTCTCGTTAGGTTCAGGGCGTCATACTGAGTCGACTGATATCCAATTTTCCCATATCGGCCATTTTGGCTGTCGGCCATTTTGAATTATGTGCTAAAATGCTGTATTTTATGAACGCATGAACGTATCGTTACGAAACTCAGTATGGGTCATCAGTACAAGGCCCTAAAGGTACTCAAAAATTTATGAGACAGCGCCACCTTTTGGTCAAAAGTTATAATGAAATTACCAAAAATGCTAATAACTTTTGAATAAATTTGCCTATAGTAATGACACTGATCTCAAAAGATTCATTGGGTTATGCTGAAAACATAGATACAAATTTTGCCATAGTCAGCCAAACTTCCTGTCCGCCATCTTTATTTTCTTTTAAAACCTACTTTTTCGAACTCCTCCTAGACCGAACGTCCGATTTTCACCAAAATTGGATCGTGTCATCTCCAGACCGTGCCGAGTAAAAGTTATGGATTTCGTGTCGATAGACGAAACCGTTTTCGTATACCGCAGTGGCAAAGTTGAGGCATGATGCCAAAATGACTATTCAGGCTTTATATATGCAATGCCTTGACAGATTGACACCAAACTTTGTATGTGTCATTGTCACTTCACTCTGACCACATCACATCAGTTTCGTAGCTGCGTCACCTATTGGTCGAAAGTGATAATCATATTTTTAGTTATTGTATGTGATTTTTCAACCATTTTGCCAAAATTCATCTTTAAATGTCTTCAATTGATCCTTGCTGCAGTTGG
Source organism: Phoxinus phoxinus (assembly GCF_949152265.1). NCBI lineage: Eukaryota > Metazoa > Chordata > Actinopteri > Cypriniformes > Leuciscidae > Phoxinus > Phoxinus phoxinus. Next base: position 26,964,118 of record NC_136886.1, on the reverse strand, counting down.
TCTCACACTCCCAGCCACTTTGGCATGTCTTGTCGTCTTGCTTGCGCTTGGCCCCGGTGATTGCTGCTTGCAGCTATATTTAGGGGCCAAGCACTGAAAGTGCGGAGGCACCTATTGTTTTTGTTGGCGTTCTTATTATTATTAGGGGCCAAGCACTGAAAGTGCGGAGGCACCTATTGTTTTTGTTGGCGTTCTTATTAGGGGCCAAGCACTGAAGGTGCGGGCACCTATTGTATCTGTTCCCGTTCTTATTAGGGGCCAAGCACTGAAAGTGCGGAGGCACCTATTGTTTTTGTTGGCGTTCTTATTATTATTATTCTTCCGTTTCTTCTTCTTCTTCTTCTTCTTCCGCCATTGAAGTCTATGGCAGCCCTATGAACCGCTTGCGGGAAAGTTGATTTTATTTGACATTCTGATAGAGGACAGTCCCAACATTAAATACACCAATTTTGGTGTCTCCAACTCATTCCCTCTAGCGCCACCAACAGTCCAAAGTTTCACTCATGTCTATGCTGATAACTTTTGAACCGTAAGGGCTAGAATCAAAATTCTTTTTTCCTCTGATTCCTGAGCTCACGACGATTCGATTGCACCCTATGACGTCATTTTCCGTCATAATAGTTTTCCCGCCATTTTGAATTTTCCAAAAAACCTACTTTTTCGAACTCCTCCTAGGCCGTTGCTCCGAATTTCACGAAAATTGAACCAGATCAACTCCAGACCATGACGACAAAAAGTTATGGAATTCAAGTTGATTTGAATTACCGTTCTCGAATACCGCGCAAATAAATTTTACGTAGCGCTTGCAAAAACAGACGTAAGGCCGTATCTCCACAACGCTTTATCGGATTCAGACCAAATTTGGTACATGTCATCACAAGCATGACCTGAGGCTACATGCTGCGTTTCGGCGCAGCGCCACCTACTGGTCCGGAGATATGAAGAATTTATATTTTTGCTTATAACTTCTGAACGGTTTGTCCAAAAATCACAAAAGTGGTCTCGTTAGATTCAGGGCATCGTGCTGAGTCGACTGATATCCAATTTTCCCATATCGGCCATTTTGGCTGTCGGCCATTTTGAATTATGTGCTAAAATGCTGTATTTTATGAACGCATGAACGTATCGTTACGAAACTCAGTATGGGTCATCAGTACAACGCCCTAAAAGTACTCAAAAATTTATGAGACAGCGCCACCTTTTGGTCAAAAGTTATAATGAAATTTCCAAAAATGCTAATAACTTTTGAATAAATTTGCCTATAGTAATGACACTGATCTCAATAGATTCCTTGGGTTATGCTGAAAACATAGATACCAATTTTGCCATAGTCAACCAAAGTTCCTGTCCGCCATCTTTATTTTCTTTTAAAACCTACTTTTTCGAACTCCTCCTAGACCGAACGTCCGATTTTCACCAAAATCGGATCGTGTCATCTCCAGACTGTGCCGAGTAAAAGTTATGGATTTCGTGTCGATAGACGAAACCGTTTTCGTATACCGCAGTGGCAAAGTTGAGGCATGATGCCAAAATGACTATTCAGGCTTTATATCTGCAATGCCTTGACATATTGACACCAAACTTTGTATGTGTCATTGTCACTTCACTCTGACCACATCACATCAGTTTCGTAACTGCGCCACCTATTGGTCGAAAGTGATAATCATATTTTTAGTTATTGTATGTGATTTTTCAACCATTTTGCCAAAATTCATCTTCAAATGTCTTTAATTGCTCCTTGCTGCAGTGGGTCTCACACTCCCAGCCACTTTGGCATGTCTTGTCGTCTTGCTTGCGCTTGGCCCCGGTGATTGCTGCTTGCAGCTATATTTAGGGGCCAAGCACTGAAAGTGCGGAGGCACCTATTGTTTTTGTTGGCGTTCCTATTATTAGGGGCCAAGCACTGAAGGTGCGGGCACCTATTGTATCTGTTCCCGTTCTTATTAGGGGCCAAGCACTGAAGGTGCGGGCACCTATTGTATCTGTTCCCGTTCTTATTCTTCTTCTTTTTCTTTTTAGGGGCCAAGCACTGAAAGTGCGGAGGCACCTATTGTTTTCGTTCCGGTTCTTATTATTATTATTAGGGGCCAAGCACTGAAGGTGCGGGCACCTATTGTATCTGTTCCCGTTCTTATTCTTCTTCTTTTTCTTTTTTTTCTTTTTTTTCTTCCGACTGGGCGTCTATGGCAGCCTATAGAACCGTTTGCGGGAAACTTATAAAAATTGGCACAGTGATAGAGGACAGCCTGAACTATCACCAAAGCAAATTTGGAGTCTCCAACTCATTCCCTCTAGCGCCACCAGCTGTCCAAAGTTGCACTCATGTTTATGCTAATAACTTTTGAACCACAAGGGCTAGAAACAAAATTCTTTTTTCCTCTGATTCCTGAGCTCATGACGATTCGACTCCACCATATGACGTCATTTTCCGTCATAATAGTTTTCCCGCCATTTTGAATTTTCCGAAAAACCTACTTTTTCGAACTCCTCCTAGGCCGTTGCTCCGAATTTCACGAAAAATGAACCAGATCATCTCCAGACCTTGACGACCAAAAGTTATGGAATTCAAGTTGATTCGAATTACCGTTCTCGAATACCGCGCAAATAAATTTTACGTAGCGCTTGCGAAAACAGACGTAAGGCCGTATCTCCACAACGCTTTATCGGATTCAGACCAAATTTGGTACATGTCATCACAAGCATGACTTAAGGCTACATGCTGCGTTTCGGCGCAGCGCCACCTACTGGTCCGGAGATATGAAGAATTTATGTTTTTGCTTATAACTTCTGAACGGTTTGTCCAAAAATCACAAAAGTGGTCTCGTTAGATTCAGAGCGTCGTGCTGAGTTGACTGATATCCAATTTTCCCATATCGGCCATTTTGGCTGTCGGCCATTTTGAATTATGTGCTAAAATGCTGTATTTTATGAACGCATGAACTTATCGTTACGAAACTCACTATGGGTCATCAGTACAACGCCCTAAAGGTACTCAAAAATTTATGAGACAGCGCCACCTTTTGGTCAAAAGTTATAATGAAATTTCCAAAAATGCTAATAACTTTTGAATAAATTTGCCTATAGTAACGACACTGATCTCAATAGATTCCTTGGGTTATGCTGAAAACATAGATACCAATTTTGCCATAGTCAGCCAAACTTCCTGTCCGCCATCTTTATTTTCTTTTAAAACCTACTTTTTCGAACTCCTCCTAGACCGAACGTCCGATTTTCACCAAAATCGGATCGTGTCATCTCCAGACCGTGCCGAGTAAAAGTTATGGATTTCGTGTCGATAGATGAAACCGTTTTCGTATACCGCAGTGGCAAAGTTGAGGCATGATGCCAAAATGACTATTCAGGCTTTATATCTGCAATGCCTTGACATATTGACACCAAACTTTGTAAGTGTCATTGTCACTTCACTCTGACCACATCACATCAGTTTCGTAATTGCGCCACCTATTGGTCGAAAGTGATAATCACTTTTTTAGTTAATGTATGTGATTTTTCAACCATTTTGCCAAAATTCATCTTCAAATGTCTTCAATTGCTCCTTGCTGCAGTTTGTCTCACACTTTCAGCCATGTAGGCATATCTCGTCGTCTGCTTTTGCGCTTGGCCCCGTAATGGCTGCTTGCAGCTATATTTATTAGGGGCCAAGCACTGAAGGTGCGGGCACCTATTGTATCTGTTCCCGTTCTTATTCTTCTTCTTTTTCTTTTTTTTCTTTTTTTTCTTCCGACTGGGCGTCTATGGCAGCCTATAGAACCGTTTGCGGGAAACTTATTCAAATTGGCACAGTGATAGAGGACAGCCTGAACTATCACCATAGCAAATTTGGAGTCTCCAACTCATTCCCTCTAGCGCCACCAGCTGTCCAAAGTTTCACTCATGTTTATGCTAATAACTTTTGAACCACAAGGGCTAGAAACAAAATTCTTTTTTCCTCTGATTCCTGAGCTCATGACGATTCGACTGCACCCTATGACGTCATTTTCCGTCATAATAGTTTTCCCGCCATTTTGAATTTTCCGAAAAACCTACTTTTTCGAACTCCTCCTAGGCCGTTGCTCCGAATTTCACGAAAAATGAACCAGATCATCTCCAGACCTTGACGACCAAAAGTTATGGAATTCAAGTTGATTCGAATTACCGTTCTCGAATACCGCGCAAATAAATTTTACGTAGCGCTTGCGAAAACAGACGTAAGGCCGTATCTCCACAACGCTTTATCGGATTCAGACCAAATTTGGTACATGTCATCACAAGCATGACTTGAGGCTACATGCTGCGTTTCGGCACAGCGCCATTTACTGGTCCGGAGATATGAAGATATTATTTTTTTGCTTATAACTTCTGAACGGTTTGTCCAAAAATCACAAAAGTGGTCTCGTTAGATTCAGGGCGTCGTGCTGAGTTGACTGATATCCAATTTTCCCATATCGGCCATTTTGGCTGTCGGCCATTTTGAATTATGTGCTAAAATGCTGTATTTTATGAACGCATGAACGTATCGTTACGAAACTCAGTATGGGTCATCAGTACAAGGCCCTAAAGGTACTCAAAAATTTATGAGACACCGCCACCTTTTGGTCAAAAGTTATAATGAAATTTCCAAAAATGCTAATAACTTTTGAATAAATTTGCCTATAGTAATGACACTGATCTCAATAGATTCCTTGGGTTATGCTGAAAACATAGATACCAATTTTGCCATAGTCAGCCAAACTTCCTGTCCGCCATCTTTATTTTCTTTTAAAACCTACTTTTTCGAACTCCTCCTAGACCGAAGGTCCGATTTTCACCAAAATCGGATCGTGTCATCTCCAGACCGTGCCGAGTAAAAGTTATGGATTTCGTGTCGATAGACGAAACCGTTTTCGTATACCGCAGTGGCAAAGTTGAGGCATGATGCCAAAATGACTATTCAGGCTTTATATCTGCAATGCCTTGACATATTGACACCAAACTTTGTAAGTGTCATTGTCACTTCACTCTGACCACATCACATCAGTTTCGTAACTGCGCCACCTATTGGTCGAAAGTGATAATCATATTTTTAGTTAATGTATGTGATTTTTCAACCATTTTGCCAAAATTCATCTTTAAATGTCTTCAATTGCTCCTTGCTGCAGTTGGTCTCTCACTTCCAGCCACTTTGGCATGTCTTGTCGTCTTGCTTGCGCTTGGCCCCGGTGATTGCTGCTTGCAGCTATATTTATTATTATTCTGCTTCTTCCGACTGGGCGTCTATGGCAGCCCATAGAAGCGTATGCGGGAAAGTTGTTCCGGTTTGACATTCTGATAGAGGACATTCCCAACAGTAATTGCACCAATTTTGGTGTCTCTAACTCATTCCCTCTAGCGCCACCACCTGTCCAAAGTTTCACTTATATTATGCTAATAACTTTTAAACCGTAAGGCCTATCAACAAAATTCTTTTTTCCTCTGATTCCTGAGCTCACGACGATTCGACTGGACCCTATGACGTCATTTTCCGTCATAAAAATATGGCCGCCATTTTGAATTGTCCTTAAAACCTTCTTTTGCGAACTCGTCCTAGACGGTTTGTCCGATTTGCACCAAAATTGCACCAGATCATCTTCAGGCTCTGGGGACAAAAAGTTATGGAATTCAAGTTGATTCGTCAAACCGTTTTCGATAAACGCGCAAACAAATTTTACGTAGCGCTTGCGAAAACAGACATAAGGCTGTATCTCCGCATCGCTTAATCGTATTCAAACCAAACTTCCTACATGTCATCACAAGCATGACCTGAGGCTACATGCTGCGTTTCGGCGCAGCGCCACCTACTGGTCTGGAGATATGAAAAAAGGCTATTTTTGCTTATAACTTCTGAACGGTTTGTCCAAAAATCACAAAAGTGGTCTCGATAGATTCAGGGCGTCATGTTGAGTTGACTGATATCCAATTTTTCCATATCGGCCATTTTGGCTGTCGGCCATTTTGAATTATGTGCTAAAATGCTGTATTTTATGAACGCATGAACGTATCGTTACGAAACTCAGTATGGGTCATCAGTACAAAGCCCTAAAGGTACTCAAAAGATTATGAGACAGCGCCACCTTTTGGTCAAAAGTTATAATGAAATTTCCAAAAATGCTAATAACTTTTGAATAAATTTGCCTATAGTAATGACACTGATCTCAATAGATTCCTTGGGTTATGCTGAAAACATAGATACCAATTTTGCCATAGTCAGCCAAACTTCCTGTCCGCCATCTTTATTTTCTTTTAAAACCTACTTTTTCGAACTCCTCCTAGACCGAACGTCCGATTTTCACCAAAATCGGATCGTGTCATCTCCAGACCGTGCCGAGTAAAAGTTATGGATTTCGTGTCGATAGACGAAACCGTTTTCGTATACCGCAGTGGCAAAGTTGAGGCATGATGCCAAAATGACTATTCAGGCTTTATATCTGCAATGCCTTGACATATTGACACCAAACTTTGTATGTGTCATTGTCACTTCACTCTGACCACATCACATCAGTTTCGTAACTGCGCCACCTATTGGTCGAAAGTGATAATCATATTTTTAGTTATTGTATGTGATTTTTCAACCATTTTGCCCAAATTCATCTTCAAATGTCTTTAATTGCTCCTTGCTGCAGTGGGTCTCACACTCCCAGCCACTTTGGCATGTCTTGTCGTCTTGCTTGCGCTTGGCCCCGGTGATTGCTGCTTGCAGCTATATTTTTTCTTTTTTTTCTTCCGACTGGGCGTCTATGGCAGCCTATAGAACCGTTTGCGGGAAACTTATACAAATTGGCACAGTGATAGAGGACAGCCTGAACTATCACCATAGCAAATTTGGAGTCTCCAACTCATTCCCTCTAGCGCCACCAGCTGTCCAAAGTTTCACTCATGTTTATGCTAATAACTTTTGAACCACAAGGGCTAGAAACAAAATTATTTTTTCCTCTGATTCCTGAGCACATGACGATTCGACTGCACCCTATGACGTCATTTTCCGTCATAATAGTTTTCCCGCCATTTTGAATTTTCCGAAAAACCTACTTTTTCGAACTCCTCCTAGGCCGTTGCTCCGAATTTCACGAAAAATGAACCAGATCATCTCCAGACCTTGACGACCAAAAGTTATGGAATTCAAGTTGATTCGAATTACCGTTCTCGAATACCGCGCAAATAAATTTTACGTAGCGCTTGCAAAAACAGACGTAAGGCCGTATCTCCACAACGCTTTATCGGATTCAGACCAAATTTGGTACATGTCATCACAAGCATGACTTGAGGCTACATGCTGCGTTTCGGCACAGCGCCACCTACTGGTCCGGAGATATGAAGAATTTATGTTTTTGCTTATAACTTCTGAACGGTTTGTCCAAAAATCACAAAAGTGGTCTCGTTAGATTCAGGGCGTCGTGCTGAGTTGACTGATATCCAATTTTCCCATATCGGCCATTTTGGCTGTCGGCCATTTTGAATTATGTGCTAAAATGCTGTATTTTATGAACGCATGAACGTATCGTTACGAAACTCAGTATGGGTCATCAGTACAACGCCCTAAAGGTACTCAAAAATTTATGAGACACCGCCACCTTTTGGTCAAAAGTTATAATGAAATTTCCAAAAATGCTAATAACTTTTGAATAAATTTGCCTATAGTAATGACACTGATCTCAATAGATTCCTTGGGTTATGCTGAAAACATAGATACCAATTTTGCCATAGTCAGCCAAACTTCCTGTCCGCCATCTTTATTTTCTTTTAAAACCTACTTTTTCGAACTCCTCCTAGACCGAAGGTCCGATTTTCACCAAAATCGGATCGTGTCATCTCCAGACCGTGCCGAGTAAAAGTTATGGATTTCGTGACGATAGACGAAACCGTTTTCGTATACCGCAGTGGCAAAGTTGAGGCATGATGCCAAAATGACTATTCAGGCTTTATATCTGCAATGCCTTGACATATTGACACCAAACTTTGTAAGTGTCATTGTCACTTCACTCTGACCACATCACATCAGTTTCGTAACTGCGCCACCTATTGGTCGAAAGTGATAATCATATTTTTAGTTAATGTATGTGATTTTTCAACCATTTTGCCAAAATTCATCTTTAAATGTCTTCAATTGCTCCTTGCTGCAGTTGGTCTCTCACTTCCAGCCACTTTGGCATGTCTTGTCGTCTTGCTTGCGCTTGGCCCCGGTGATTGCTGCTTGCAGCTATATTTAGGGGCCAAGCACTGAAGGTGCGGGCACCTATTGTATCTGTTCCCGTTCTTATTCTTCTTCTTTTTCTTTTTTTTCTTCCGACTGGGCGTCTATGGCAGCCTATAGAACCGTTTGCGGGAAACTTATACAAATTGGCACAGTGATAGAAGACAGCCTGAACTATCACCATAGCAAATTTGGAGTCTCCAACTCATTCCCTCTAGCGCCACCAGCTGTCCAAAGTTTCACTCATGTTTATGCTAATAACTTTTGAACCACAAGGGCTAGAAACAAAATTCTTTTTTCCTCTGATTCCTGAGCTCATGACGATTCGACTGCACCCTATGACGTCATTTTCCGTCATAATAGTTTTCCCGCCATTTTGAATTTTCCGAAAAACCTACTTTTTCGAACTCCTCCTCGGCCGTTGCTCCGAATTTCACGAAAAATTAACCAGATCATCTCCAGACCTTGACGAACAAAAGTTATGGAATTCAAGTTGATTCGAATTACCGTTCTCGAATACCGCGCAAATAAATTTTACGTAGCGCTTGCGAAAACAGACGTAAGGCCGTATCTCCACAACGCTTTATCGGATTCAGACCAAATTTGGTACATGTCATCACAAGCATGACTTGAGGCTACATGCTGCGTTTCGGCACAGCGCCACCTACTGGTCCGGAGATATGAAGAATTTATGTTTTTGCTTATAACTTCTGAACGGTTTGTCCAAAAATCACAAAAGTGGTCTCGTTAGATTCAGGGCGTCGTGCTGAGTTGACTGATATCCAATTTTCCCATATCGGCCATTTTGGCTGTCGGCCATTTTGAATTATGTGCTAAAATGCTGTATTTTATGAACGCATGAACGTATCGTTACGAAACTCAGTATGGGTCATCAGTACAACGCCCTAAAGGTACTCAAAAATTTATGAGACACCGCCACCTTTTGGTCAAAAGTTATAATGAAATTTCCAAAAATGCTAATAACTTTTGAATAAATTTGCCTATAGTAATGACATTGATCTCAATAGATTCCTTGGGTTATGCTGAAAACATAGATACCAATTTTGCCATAGTCAGCCAAACTTCCTGTCCGCCATCTTTATTTTCTTTTAAAACCTACTTTTTCGAACTCCTCCTAGACCGAAGGTCCGATTTTCACCAAAATCGGATCGTGTCATCTCCAGACCGTGCCGAGTAAAAGTTATGGATTTCGTGTCGATAGACGAAACCGTTTTCGTATACTGCAGTGGCAAAGTTGAGGCATGATGCCAAAATGACTATTCAGGCTTTATATCTGCAATGCCTTGACATATTGACACCAAACTTTGTAAGTGTCATTGTCACTTCACTCTGACCACATCACATCAGTTTCGTAACTGCGCCACCTATTGGTCGAAAGTGATAATCATATTTTTAGTTAATGTATGTGATTTTTCAACCATTTTGCCAAAATTCATCTTTAAATGTCTTCAATTGCTCCTTGCTGCAGTTGGTCTCTCACTTCCAGCCACTTTGGCATGTCTTGTCGTCTTGCTTGCGCTTGGCCCCGGTGATTGCTGCTTGCAGCTATATTTCTTCTTCTTTTTCTTTTTCTTTTTTTTCTTTTTTTTCTTCCGACTGGGCGTCTATGGCAGCCTATAGAACCGTTTGCGGGAAACTTATGAAAATTGGCACAGTGATAGAGGACAGCCTGAACTATCACCATAGCAAATTTGGAGTCTCCAACTCATTCCCTCTAGCGCCACCAGCTGTCCAAAGTTTCACTCATGTTTATGCTAATAACTTTTGAACCACAAGGGCTAGAAACAAAATTCTTTTTTTCCTCTGATTCCTGAGCTCATGACGATTCGACTGCACCCTATGACGTCATTTTCCGTCATAATAGTTTTCCCGCCATTTTGAATTTTCCGAAAAACCTACTTTTTCGAACTCCTCCTAGGCCGTTGCTCCGAATTTCACGAAAAATGAACCAGATCATCTCCAGACTATGACGACCAAAAGTTATGGAATTCAAGTTGATTCGAATTACCGTTCTCGAATACCGCGCAAATAAATTTTACGTAGCGCTTGCAAAAACAGACGTAAGGCCGTATCTCCACAACGCTTTATCGGATTCAGACCAAATTTGGTACATGTCGTCACAAGCATGACCTGAGGTTACTTGCTGCGTTTCGGCGCAGCGCCACCTACTGGTCCGGAGATATGAATAATTTATGTTTTTGCTTATAACTTCTGAACGGTTTGTCCAAAAATCACAAAAGTGGTCTCGTTAGATTCAGGGCGTTGTGCTGAGTTGACTGATATTCAATTTTCCCATATCGGCCATTTTGGCTGTCGGCCATTTTGAATTATGTGCTAAAATGCTGTATTTTATGAACGCATGAACGTATCGTTACGAAACTCAGTATGGGTCATCAGTACAACGCCCTAAAAGTACTCAAAAATTTATGAGACAGCGCCACCTTTTGGTCAAAAGTTATAATGAAATTTCCAAAAATGCTAATAACTTTTGAATAAATTTGCCTATAGTAATGACACTGATCTCAATAGATTCCTTGGGTTATGCTGAAAACATAGATACCAATTTTGCCATAGTCAATCAAAGTTCCTGTCCGCCATCTTTATTTTCTTTTAAAACCTACTTTTTCGAACTCCTCCTAGACCAAACGTCCGATTTTCACCAAAATCGGATCGTGTCATCTCCAGACTGTGCCGAGTAAAAGTTATGGATTTCGTGTCGATAGACAAAACCGTTTTCGTATACCGCAGTGGCAAATTTGAGGCATGATGCCAAAATGACTATTCAGGCTTTATATCTGCAATGCCTTGACATATTGACACCAAACTTTGTATGTGTCATTGTCACTTCACTCTGACCACATCACATCAGTTTCGTAACTGCGCCACCTATTGGTCGAAAGTGATAATCATATTTTTAGTTATTGTATGTGATTTTTCAACCATTTTGCCAAAATTCATCTTCAAATGTCTTTAATTGCTCCTTGCTGCAGTGGGTCTCACACTCCCAGCCACTTTGGCATGTCTTGTCGTCTTGCTTGCGCTTGGCCCCGGTGATTGCTGCTTGCAGCTATATTTATTATTCTTCTTCTTCCGCCATTGAAGTCTATGGCAGCCCTATGAACCGCTTGCGGGAAAGTTGATTTTATTTGACATTCTGATAGAGGACAGTCCCAACATTAAATACACCAATTTTGGTGTCTCCAACTCATTCCCTCTAGCGCCACCAACAGTCCAAAGTTTCACTCATGTCTATGCTGATAACTTTTGAACCGTAAGGGCTAGAATCAAAATTCTTTTTTCCTCTGATTCCTGAGCTCACGACGATTCGATTGCACCCTATGACGTCATTTTCCGTCATAATAGTTTTCCCGCCATTTAGAATTTTCCAAAAAACCTACTTTTTCGAACTCCTCCTAGGCCGTTGCTCCGAATTTCACGAAAATTGAACCAGATCAACTCCAGACCATGACGACAAAAAGTTATGGAAATCAAGTTGATTCGAATAACCGTTCTCGAATACCGCGCAAATAAATTTTACGTAGCGCTTGCGAAAACAGACGTAAGGCCGTATCTCCACAACGCTTTATCGGATTCAGACCAAATTTGGTACATGTCATCACAAGCAAGACCTGAGGCTACATGCTGCGTTTCGGCGCAGCGCCACCTACTGGTCCGGAGATATGAAGAATTTATATTTTTGCTTATAACTTCTGAACGGTTTGTCCAAAAATCACAAAAGTGGTCTCGTTAGATTCAGGGCATCGTGTTGAGTCGACTGATATCCAATTTTCCCATATCGGCCATTTTGGCTGTCGGCCATTTTGAATTATGTGCTAAAATGCTGTATTTTATGAACGCATGAACGTATCGTTACGAAACTCAGTATGGGTCATCAGTACAACGCCCTAAAAGTACTCAAAAATTTATGAGACAGCGCCACCTTTTGGTCAAAAGTTATAATGAAATTTCCAAAAATGCTAATAACTTTTGAATAAATTTGCCTATAGTAATGACACTGATCTCAATAGATTCCTTGGGTTATGCTGAAAACATAGATACCAATTTTGCCATAGTCAATCAAAGTTCCTGTCCGGCATCTTTATTTTCTTTTAAAACCTACTTTTTCGAACTCCTCCTAGACCGAACGTCCGATTTTCACCAAAATCGGATCGTGTCATCTCCAGACTGTGCCGAGTAAAAGTTATGGATTTCGTGTCGATAGACAAAACCGTTTTCGTATACCGCAGTGGCAAAGTTGAGGCATGATGCCAAAATGACTATTCAGGCTTTATATCTGCAATGCCTTGACATATTGACACCAAACTTTGTATGTGTCATTGTCACTTCACTCTGACCACATCACATCAGTTTCGTAACTGCGCCACCTATTGGTCGAAAGTGATAATCATATTTTTAGTTATTGTATGTGATTTTTCAACCATTTTGCCAAAATTCATCTTCAAATGTCTTTAATTGCTCCTTGCTGCAGTGGGTCTCACACTCCCAGCCACTTTGGCATGTCTTGTCGTCTTGCTTGCGCTTGGCCCCGGTGATTGCTGCTTGCAGCTATATTTATTCTTCCGTTTCTTCTTCTTCTTCTTCTTCCGCCATTGAAGTCTATGGCAGCCCTATGAACCGCTTGCGGGAAAGTTGATTTTATTTGACATTCTGATAGAGGACAGTCCCAACATTAAATACACCAATTTTGGTGTCTCCAACTCATTCCCTCTAGCGCCACCAACAGTCCAAAGTTTCACTCATGTCTATGCTGATAACTTTTGAACCGTAAGGGCTAGAATCAAAATTCTTTTTTCCTCTGATTCCTGAGCTCACGACGATTCGATTGCACCCTATGACGTCATTTTCCGTCATAATAGTTTTCCCGCCATTTTGAATTTTCCAAAAAACCTACTTTTTCGAACTCCTCCTAGGCCGTTGCTCCGAATTTCACGAAAATTGAACCAGATCAACTCCAGACCATGACGACAAAAAGTTATGGAATTCAAGTTGATTCGAATTACCGTTCTCCAATACCGCGCAAATAAATTTTACGTAGCGCTTGCAAAAACAGACGTAAGGCCGTATCTCCACAACGCTTTATCGGATTCAGACCAAATTTGGTACATGTCATCACAAGCATGACCTGAGGCTACATGCTGCGTTTCGGCGCAGCGCCACCTACTGGTCCGGAGATATGAAGAATTTATATTTTTGCTTATAACTTCTGAACGGTTTGTCCAAAAATCAAAAAAGTGGTCTCGTTAGATTCAGGGCATCGTGCTGAGTCGACTGATATCCAATTTTCCCATATCGGCCATTTTGGCTGTCGGCCATTTTGAATTATGTGCTAAAATGCTGTATTTTATGAACGCATGAACGTATCGTTACGAAACTCAGTATGGGTCATTAGTATAACGCCCTAAAAGTACTCAAAAATTTATGAGACAGCGCCACCTTTTGGTCAAAAGTTATAATGAAATTTCCAAAAATGCTAATAACTTTTGAATAAATTTGCCTATAGTAATGACACTGATCTCAATAGATTCCTTGGGTTATGCTGAAAACATAGATACCAATTTTGCCATAGTCAATCAAAGTTCCTGTCCGCCATCTTTATTTTCTTTTAAAACCTACTTTTTCGAACTCCTCCTAGACCGAACGTCCGATTTTCACCAAAATCGGATCGTGTCATCTCCAGACTGTGCCGAGTAAAAGTTATGGATTTCGTGTCGATAGACAAAACCGTTTTCGTATACCGCAGTGGCAAAGTTGAGGCATGATGCCAAAATGACTATTCAGGCTTTATATCTGCAATGCCTTGACATATTGACACCAAACTTTGTATGTGTCATTGTCACTTCACTCTGACCACATCACATCAGTTTCGTAACTGCGCCACCTATTGGTCGAAAGTGATAATCATATTTTTAGTTATTGTATGTGATTTTTCAACCATTTTGCCAAAATTCATCTTCAAATGTCTTTAATTGCTCCTTGCTGCAGTGGGTCTCACACTCCCAGCCACTTTGGCATGTCTTGTCGTCTTGCTTGCGCTTGGCCCCGGTGATTGCTGCTTGCAGCTATATTTATTCTTCCGTTTCTTCTTCTTCTTCTTCTTCCGCCATTGAAGTCTATGGCAGCCCTATGAACCGCTTGCGGGAAAGTTGATTTTATTTGACATTCTGATAGAGGACAGTCCCAACATTAAATACACCAATTTTGGTGTCTCCAACTCATTCCCTCTAGCGCCACCAACAGTCCAAAGTTTCACTCATGTCTATGCTGATAACTTTTGAACCGTAAGGGCTAGAATCAAAATTCTTTTTTCCTCTGATTCCTGAGCTCACGACGATTCGATTGCACCCTATGACGTCATTTTCCGTCATAATAGTTTTCCCGCCATTTTGAATTTTCCAAAAAAACTACTTTTTCGAACTCCTCCTAGGCTGTTGCTCCGAATTTCACGAAAATTGAACCAGATCAACTCCAGACCATGACGACAAAAAGTTATGGAATTCAAGTTGATTCGAATTACCGTTCTCGAATACCGCGCAAATAAATTTTACGTAGCGCTTGCAAAAACAGACGTAAGGCCGTATCTCCACAACGCTTTATCGGATTCAGACCAAATTTGGTACATGTCATCACAAGCATGACCTGAGGCTACATGCTGCGTTTCGGCGCAGCGCCACCTACTGGTCCGGAGATATGAAGAATTTATATTTTTGCTTATAACTTCTGAACGGTTTGTCCAAAAATCACAAAAGTGGTCTCGTTAGATTCAGGGCATCGTGCTGAGTCGACTGATATCCAATTTTCCCATATCGGCCATTTTGGCTGTCGGCCATTTTGAATTATGTGCTAAAATGCTGTATTTTATGAACGCATGAACGTATCGTTACGAAACTCAGTATGGGTCATCAGTACAACGCCCTAAAGGTACTCAAAAATTAATGAGACAGCGCCACCTTTTGGTCAAAAGTTATAATGAAATTTCCAAAAATGCTAATAACTTTTGAAATAATTTGCCTATAGTAATGACACTGATCTCAATAGATTCCTTGGGTTATGCTGAAAACATAGATACCAATTTTGCCATAGTCAGCCAAACTTCCTGTCCGCCATCTTTATTTTCTTTTAAAACCTACTTTTTCGAACTCCTCCTAGACCGAATGTCCGATTTTCACCAAAATCGGATCGTGTCATCTCCAGACCGTGCCGAGTAAAAGTTATGGATTTCGTGTCGATAGACGAAACCGTTTTCGTATACCGCAGTGGCAAAGTTGAGGCATGATGCCAAAATGACTATTCAGGCTTTATATCTGCAATGCCTTGACGTATTGACACCAAACTTTGTAAGTGTCATTGTCACTTCACTCTGACCACATCACATCATTTTCGTAACTGCGCCACCTATTGGTCGAAAGTGATAATCATATTTTTAGTTATTGTATGTGATTTTTCAACCATTTTGCCAAAATTCATCTTTAAATGTCTTCAATTGCTCCTTGCTGCAGTTGGTCTCACACTCCCAGCCACTTTGGCATGTCTTGTCGTCTTGCTTGCGCTTGGCCCCGGTGATTGCTGCTTGCAGCTATATTTCTTCTTCTTTTTTTTCTTCCGACTGGGCGTCTATGGCAGCCTATAGAACCGTTTGCGGGAAACTTATGAAAATTGGCACAGTGATAGAGGACAGCCTGCACTATCACCATAGCAAATTTGGAGTCTCCAACTCATTCCCTCTAGCGCCACCAGCTGTTCAAAGTTTCACTCATGTTTATGCTAATAACTTTTGAACCACAAGGGCTAGAAACAAAATTCTTTTTTCCTCTGATTCCTGAGCTCATGACGATTCGATTGCTCCATATGACGTCATTTTCCGTCATAATAGTTTTCCCGCCATTTTTAATTTTCCGAAAAACCTACTTTTTCGAACTCCTCCTAGGCCGTTGCTCCGAATTTCACGAAAAATGAACCAGATCATCTCCAGACCTTGACGACCAAAAGTTATGGAATTCAAGTTGATTCAAATTACCGTTCTCGAATACCGCGCAAATAAATTTTACGTAGCGCTTGCGAAAACAGACGTAAGGCCGTATCTCCACAACACTTTATCGGATTCAGACCAAATTTGGTACATGTCATCACAAGCATGACCTGAGGCTACATGCTGCGTTTCGGCGCAGCGCCACCTACTGGTCCGGAGATATGAAGAATTTATGTTTTTGCTTATAACTTCTGAACGGTTTGTCCAAAAATCACAAAAGTGGTTTCGTTAGATTCAGGGCGTCGTGCTGAGTTGACTGATATCCAATTTTCCCATATCGGCCATTTTGGCTGTCGGCCATTTTGAATTATGTGCTAAAATGCTGTATTTTATGAACACATGAACGTATCGTTACGAAACTCAGTATGAGTCATCAGTACAACGCCCTTAAGGTACTCAAAAATTTATGAGACAGCGCCACCTTTTGGTCAAAAGTTATAATGAAATTTCCAAAAATGCTAATAACTTTTGAATAAATTTGCCTATAGTAATGACACTGGTCTCAATAGATTCCTTGGGTTATGCTGAAAACATAGATACCAATTTTGCCATAGTCAGCCAAACTTCCTGTCCGCCATCTTTATTTTCTTTTAAAACCTACTTTTTCGAACTCCTCCTAGACCGAACGTCCGATTTTCACCAAAATCGGATCGTGTCATCTCCAGACCGTGCCGAGTAAAAGTTATGGATTTCGTGTCGATAGACGAAACCGTTTTTGTATACCGCAGTGGCAAAGTTGAGGCATGATGCCAAAATGACTATTCAGGCTTTATATCTGCAATGCCTTGACATATTGACACCAAACTTTGTATGTGTCATTGTCACTTCACTCTGACCACATCACATCAGTTTCGTAACTGCGCCACCTATTGGTCGTAAGTAATAATCATATTTTTAGTTATTGTATGTGATTTTTCAACCATTTTGCCAAAATTCATCTTCAAATGTCTTTAATTGCTCCTTGCTGCAGTTTGTCTCACACTTTCAGCCATGTAGGCATATCTCGTCGTCTGCTTTTGCGCTTGGCCCCGTAATGGCTGCTTGCAGAACCGTTTGCGGGAAACTTATGAAAATTGGCACAGTGATAGAGGACAGCCTGAACTATCACCATAGCAAATTTGGAGTCTCCAACTCATTCCCTCTAGCGCCACCAGCTGTCCAAAGTTTCACTCATGTTTATGCCAATAACTTTTGAACCACAAGGGCTAGAAACAAAATTTTTTTTCCCTCTGATTCCTGAGCTCATGACGATTCGACTGCACCCTATGACGTCAGTTTCCGTCATAATAGTTTTCCCGCCATTTTGAATTTTCCGAAAAACCTACTTTTTCGAACTCCTCCTAGGCCGTTGCTCCGAATTTCACGAAAAATGAACCAGATCATCTCCAGATCTTGACGACCAAAAGTTATGGAATTCAAGTTGATTCAAATTACCGTTCTCGAATACCGCGCAAATAAATTTTACGTAGCGCTTGCGAAAACAGACGTAAGGCCGTATCTCCACAACACTTTATCGGATTCAGACCAAATTTGGTACATGTCATCACAAGCATGACCTGAGGCTACATGCTGCGTTTCGGCGCAGCGCCACCTACTGGTCCGGAGATATGAAGAATTTATGTTTTTGCTTATAACTTCTGAACGGTTTGTCCAAAAATCACAAAAGTGGTTTCGTTAGATTCAGGGCGTCGTGCTGAGTTGACTGATATCCAATTTTCCCATATCGGCCATTTTGGCTGTCGGCCATTTTGAATTATGTGCTAAAATGCTGTATTTTATGAACACATGAACGTATCGTTACGAAACTCAGTATGAGTCATCAGTACAACGCCCTTAAGGTACTCAAAAATTTATGAGACAGCGCCACCTTTTGGTCAAAAGTTATAATGAAATTTCCAAAAATGATAATAACTTTTGAATAAATTTGCCTATAGTAATGACACTGGTCTCAATAGATTCCTTGGGTTATGCTGAAAACATAGATACCAATTTTGCCATAGTCAGCCAAACTTCCTGTCCGCCATCTTTATTTTCTTTTAAAACCTACTTTTTCGAACTCCTCCTAGACCGAACGTCCGATTTTCACCAAAATCGGATCGTGTCATCTCCAGACCGTGCCGAGTAAAAGTTATGGATTTCGTGTCGATAGACGAAACCGTTTTTGTATACCGCAGTGGCAAAGTTGAGGCATGATGCCAAAATGACTATTCAGGCTTTATATCTGCAATGCCTTGACATATTGACACCAAACTTTGTATGTGTCATTGTCACTTCACTCTGACCACATCACATCAGTTTCGTAACTGCGCCACCTATTGGTCGTAAGTAATAATCATATTTTTAGTTATTGTATGTGATTTTTCAACCATTTTGCCAAAATTCATCTTCAAATGTCTTTAATTGCTCCTTGCTGCAGTTTGTCTCACACTTTCAGCCATGTAGGCATATCTCGTCGTCTGCTTTTGCGCTTGGCCCCGTAATGGCTGCTTGCAGAACCGTTTGCGGGAAACTTATGAAAATTGGCACAGTGATAGAGGACAGCCTGAACTATCACCATAGCAAATTTGGAGTCTCCAACTCATTCCCTCTAGCGCCACCAGCTGTCCAAAGTTTCACTCATGTTTATGCCAATAACTTTTGAACCACAAGGGCTAGAAACAAAATTCTTTTTTCCTCTGATTCCTGAGCTCATGACGATTCGACTGCACCCTATGACGTCAGTTTCCGTCATAATAGTTTTCCCGCCATTTTGAATTTTCCGAAAAACCTACTTTTTCGAACTCCTCCTAGGCCGTTGCTCCGAATTTCACGAAAAATGAACCAGATCATCTCCAGACCTTGACGACCAAAAGTTATGGAATTCAAGTTGATTCGAATTACCGTTCTCGAATACCACGCAAATAAATTTTACGTAGCGCTTGCAAAAACAGACGTAAGGCTGTATCTCCACAACGCTTTATCGGATTCAGACCAAATTTGGTACATGTCATCACAAGCATGACCTGATGCTACATGCTGCGTTTCGGCGAAGCGCCACCTACTGGTCCGGAGATATTAAGAATTTATGTTTTTGCTTATAACTTCTGAACGGTTTATCCAAAAATCACAAAAGTGGTCTCGTTAGATTCAGGGCGTCGTGCTGAGTTGACTGATATCCAATTTTCCCATATCGGTCATTTTGGCTGTCGGCCATTTTGAATTATGTGCTAAAATGCTGTATTTTATGAACGCATGAACGTATTGTTACGAAACTCAGTATGGGTCATCAGTACAACGCCCTAAAGGTACTCAAAAGATTATGAGACAGCGCCACCTTTTGGTCAAAAGTTATAATGAAATTTCCAAAAATGCTAATAACTTTTGAATAAATTTGCCTATAGTAATGACACTGATCTCAATAGATTCCTTGGGTTATGCTGAAAACATAGATACCAATTTTGCCATAGTCAGCCAAACTTCCTGTCCGCCATCTTTATTTTCTTTTAAAACCTACTTTTTCGAACTCCTCCTAGACCGAACGTCCAATTTTCACCAAAATCGGATCGTGTCATCTCCAGACCGTGCCGAGTAAAAGTTATGGATTTCGTGTTGATAGACGAAACCGTTTTTGTATACCGCAGTGGCAAAGTTGAGGCATGATGCCAAAATGACTATTCAGGCTTTATATCTGCAATGCCTTGACATATTGACACCAAACTTTGTAAGTGTCATTGTCACTTCACTCTGACCACATCACATTAGTTTCGTAATTGCACCACCTATTGGTCGAAAGTGATAATCCATTAAATCATATTTTTAGTTACTGTATGTGATTTTTCAACAATTTTGCCAAAATTCATCTTTAAATGTCTTCAATTGCTTCTTGCTGCAGTTGGTCTCACGCTCCTAGCCACTTTGGCATGTGTTGTCGTCTTGCTTGCGCTTGGCCCCGGTGATTGCTGCTTGCAGCTATTTAGGGGCCAAGCACTGAAGGTGCGGGCACCTATTGTATCTGTTCCCGTTCTTATTCTTCTTCTTTTTTTTCTTCCGACTGGGCGTCTATGGCAGCCTATAGAACCGTTTGCGGGAAACTTATACAAATTGGCACAGTGATAGAGGACAGCCTGAACTATCACCATAGCAAATTTGGAGTCTCCAACTCATTCCCTCTAGCGCCACCAGCTGTCCAAAGTTTCACTCATGTTTATGCTAATAACTTTTGAACCACAAGGGCTAGAAACAAAATTCTTTTTTCCTCTGATTCCTGAGCTCATGACGATTCGACTGCACCATATGACGTCATTTTCCGTCATAATAGTTTTCCCGCCATTTTGAATTTTCCGAAAAACCTACTTTTTCGAACTCCTCCTAGGCCGTTGCTCCGAATTTCACGAAAAATTAACCAGATCATCTCAAGACCTTGACGACCAAAAGTTATGGAATTCAAGTTGATTCGAATTACCGTTCTCGAATACCACGCAAATAAATTTTACGTAGCGCTTGCAAAAACAGACGTAAGGCCGTATCTCCACAACGCTTTATCGGATTCAGACCAAATTTGGTACATGTCATCACAAGCATGACCTGAGGCTACATGCTGCGTTTCGGCGCAGCGCCACCTACTGGTCCGGAGATATGAAGAATTTATGTTTTTGCTTATAACTTCTGAACAGTTTGTCCAAAAATCACAAAAGTGGTCTCGTTAGATTCAGGGCGTCGTGCTGAGTTGACTGATATCCAATTTTCCCATATCGGCCATTTTGGCTGTCGGCCATTTTGAATTATGTGCTAAAATGCTGTATTTTATGAACACATGAACGTATCGTTACGAAACTCAGTATGGGTCATCACTACAACGCCCTAAAGGTACTCACAAATTTATGAGACAGTGCCACCTTTTGGTCAAAAGTTATAATGAAATTTCCAAAAATGCTAATAACTTTTGAATAAATTTGCCTATAGTAATGGCACTGATCTCAATAGATTCCTTGGGTTATGCTGAAAACATAGATACCAATTTTGCCATAGTCAGCCAAACTTCCTGTCCGCCATCTTTATTTTCTTTTAAAACCTACTTTTTCAAACTCCGACTAGACCGAACGTCCGATTTTCACCAAAATCGGATCGTGTCATCTCCAGACAGTGGCGAGTAAAAGTTATGGATTTCGTGTTGATAGACGAAACCGTTTTCGTATACCGCAGTGGCAAAGTTGAGGCATGATGCCAAAATGACTATTCAGGCTTTATATCTGCAATGCCTTGACATATTGACACCAAACTTTGTATGTGTCATTGTCACTTCACTCTGACCACATCACATCAGTTTCGTAACTGCGCCACCTATTGGTCGAAAGTGATAATCATATTTTTATTTATTGTATGTGATTTTTCAACCATTTTGCCAAAATTCATCTTCAAATGTCTTTAATTGCTCCTTGCTGCAGTTTGTCTCACACTTTCAGCCATGTAGGCATATCTCGTCGTCTGCTTTTGCGCTTGGCCCCGTAATGGCTGCTTGTTCTTTTTAGGGGCCAAGCACTGAAGGTGCGGGCACCTATTGTATCTGTTCCCGTTCTTATTCTTCTTTTTCTTTTTCTTCCGACTGGGCGTCTATGGCAGCCTATAGAACCGTTTGCGGGAAACTTATACAAATTGGCACAGTGATAGAGGACAGCCTGAACTATCACCATAGCAAATTTGGAGTCTCCAACTCATTCCCTCTAGCGCCACCAGCTGTCCAAAGTTTCACTCATGTTTATGCTAATAACTTTTGAACCACCAGGGCTAGAAACAAAATTCTTTTTTCCTCTGATTCCTGAGCTCATGACGATTCGACTGCACCCTATGACGTCATTTTCCGTCATAATAGTTTTCCCGCCATTTTGAATTTTCCGAAAAACCTACTTTTTCGAACTCCTCCTAGGCCGTTGCTCCGAATTTCACGAAAAATGAACCAGATCATCTCCAGACCTTGACGACCAAAAGTTATGGAATTCAAGTTGATTCGAATTACCGTTCTCGAATACCGCGCAAACAAATTTTACGTAGCGCTTGCGAAAACAGACGTAAGGCTGTATCTCCGCAACGCTTTGTTGGATTCAGACCAAATTTGCCACATGTCATCACAAGCATGACTTGAGGCTACATGCTGCGTTTCGGCGCAGCGCCACCTACTGGTCCGGAGATATGAAAAATGGCTATTTTTGCTTATAACTTCTGAACGGTTTGTCCAAAAATCACAAAAGTGGTCTCGTTAGATTCAGGGCGTCGTGCTGAGTTGACTGATATCCAATTTTCCCATATCGGCCATTTTGGCTGTCGGCCATTTTGAATTATGTGCTAAAATGCTGTATTTTATGAACGCATGAACGTATCGTTACGAAACTCAGTATGGGTCATCAGTACAACGCCCTAAAGATACTCAAAAATTTATGAGACAGCGCCACCTTTTGGTCAAAAGTTATAATGAAATTTCAAAAAATGCTAATAACTTTTGAATAAATTTGCCTATAGTAATGACACTGATCTCAATAGATTCCTTGGGTTATGCTGAAAACATAGATACCAATTTTGCCATAGTCAGCCAAACTTCCTGTCCGCCATCTTTATTTTCTTTTAAAACCTACTTTTTCGAACTCCTCCTAGACCGAACGTCCGATTTTCACCAAAATCGGATCGTGTCATCTCCAGACCGTGCCGAGTAAAAGTTATGGATTTCGTGTCGATAGACGAAACCGTTTTTGTATACCGCAGTGGCAAATTTGAGGCATGATGCCAAAATGACTATTCAGGCTTTATATCTGCAATGCCTTGACATATTGACACCAAACTTTGTATATGTCATTGTCACTTCACTCTGACCACATCACATCAGTTTCGTAACTGCGCCACCTATCTGTCGAAAGTGATAATCATATTTTTAGTTAATGTATGTGATTTTTCAACCATTTTGCCAAAATTCTTCTTTAAATGTCTTCAAGTGCTCCTAGCTGCAGTTAATCTCACACTCCCAGCCACTTTGGCATGTCTTGTCGTCTTGCTTGCGCTTGGCCCCGGTGATTGCTGCTTGCAGCTATATTTAGGGGCCAAGCACTGAAAGTGCGGAGGCACCTATTGTTTTTGTTGGCGTTCTTATTATTATTATTCTTCCGTTTCTTCTTCTTCTTCCGCCATTGAAGTCTATGGCAGCCCTATGAACCGCTTGCGGGAAAGTTGATTTTATTTGACATTCTGATAGAGGACAGTCCCAACATTAAATACACCAATTTTGGTGTCTCCAACTCATTCCCTCTAGCGCCACCAACAGTCCAAAGTTTCACTCATGTCTATGCTGATAACTTTTGAACCGTAAGGGCTAGAATCAAAATTCTTTTTTCCTCTGATTCCTGAGCTCACGACGATTCGATTGCACCCTATGACGTCATTTTCCGTCATAATAGTTTTCCCGCCATTTTGAATTTTCCAAAAAACCTACTTTTTCGAACTCCTCCTAGGCCGTTGCTCCGAATTTCACGAAAATTGAACCAGATCAACTCCAGACCATGACGACAAAAAGTTATGGAATTCAAGTTGATTCGAATTACCGTTCTCCAATACCGCGCAAATAAATTTTACGTAGCGCTTGCAAAAACAGACGTAAGGCCGTATCTCCACAACGCTTTATCGGATTCAGACCAAATTTGGTACATGTCATCACAAGCATGACCTGAGGCTACATGCTGCGTTTCGGCGCAGCGCCACCTACTGGTCCGGAGATATGAAGATTTTATATTTTTGCTTATAACTTCTGAACGGTTTGTCCAAAAATCACAAAAGTGGTCTCGTTAGATTCAGGGCATCGTGCTGAGTCGACTGATATCCAATTTTCCCATATCGGCCATTTTGGCTGTCGGCCATTTTGAATTATGTGCTAAAATGCTGTATTTTATGAACGCATGAACGTATCGTTACGAAACTCAGTATGGGTCATCAGTACAACGCCCTAAAAGTACTCAAAAATTTATGAGACAGCGCCACCTTTTGGTCAAAAGTTATAATGAAATTCCCAAAAATGCTAATAACTTTTGAATAAATTTGCCTATAGTAATGACACTGATCTCAATAGATTCCTTGGGTTATGCTGAAAACATAGATACCAATTTTGCCATAGTCAATCAAAGTTCCTGTCCGCCATCTTTATTTTCTTTTAAAACCTACTTTTTCGAACTCCTCCTAGACCGAACGTCCGATTTTCACCAAAATCGGATCGTGTCATCTCCAGACTGTGCCGAGTAAAAGTTATGGATTTCGTGTCGATAGACAAAACCGTTTTCGTATACCGCAGTGGCAAAGTTGAGGCATGATGCCAAAATGACTATTCAGGCTTTATATCTGCAATGCCTTGACATATTGACACCAAACTTTGTATGTGTCATTGTCACTTCACTCTGACCACATCACATCAGTTTCGTAACTGCGCCACCTATTGGTCGAAAGTGATAATCATATTTTTAGTTATTGTATGTGATTTTTCAACCATTTTGCCAAAATTCATCTTCAAATGTCTTTAATTGCTCCTTGCTGCAGTGGGTCTCACACTCCCAGCCACTTTGGCATGTCTTGTCGTCTTGCTTGCGCTTGGCCCCGGTGATTGCTGCTTGCAGCTATATTTCTTTTTCTTTTTCTTCCGACTGGGCGTCTATGGCAGCCTATAGAACCGTTTGCGGGAAACTTATACAAATTGGCACAGTGATAGAGGACAGCCTGAACTATCACCATAGCAAATTTGGAGTCTCCAACTCATTCCCTCTAGCGCCACCAGCTGTCCAAAGTTTCACTCATGTTTATGCTAATAACTTTTGAACCACACGGGCTAGAAACAAAATTCTTTTTTCCTTTTGATTCCTGAGCTCACGACGATTCGATTGCACACTATGACGTCATTTTCCGTCATAATAGTTTTCCCGCCATTTTGAATTTTCCGAAAAACCTACTTTTTCGAACTCCTCCTAGGCCGTTGCTCCGAATTTCACGAAAAATGAACCAGATCTTATCCAGACCTTGACGACCAAAAGTTATGGAATTCAAGTTGATTCGAATTACCGTTCTCGAATACCGCGCAAATAAATTTTACGTAGCGCTTGCAAAAACAGACGTAAGGCCGTATCTCCACAACGCTTTATCGGATTCAGACCAAATTTGGTACATGTCATCACAAGCATGACTTGAGGCTACATGCTGCGTTTCGGCACAGCGCCACCTACTGGTCCAGAGATATGAAGAATTTATGTTTTTGCTTATAACTTCTGAACGGTTTGTCCAAAAATCACAAAAGTGGTCTCGTTAGATTCAGGGCGTCGTGCTGAGTTGACTGATATCCAATTTTCCCATATCGGCCATTTTGGCTGTCGGCCATTTTGAATTATGTGCTAAAATGCTGTATTTTATGAACGCATGAACGTATCGTTACGAAACTCAGTATGGGTCATCAGTACAACGCCCTAAAGGTACTCAAAAATTTATGAGACACCGCCACCTTTTGGTCAAAAGTTATAATGAAATTTCCAAAAATGCTAATAACTTTTGAATAAATTTGCCTATAGTAATGACACTGATCTCAATAGATTCCTTGGGTTATGCTGAAAACATAGATACCAATTTTGCCATAGTCAGCCAAACTTCCTGTCCGCCATCTTTATTTTCTTTTAAAACCTACTTTTTCGAACTCCTCCTAGACCGAAGGTCCGTTTTTCACCAAAATCGGATCGTGTCATCTCCAGACCGTGCCGAGTAAAAGTTATGGATTTCGTGTCGATAGACGAAACCGTTTTCGTATACCGCAGTGGCAAAGTTGAGGCATGATGCCAAAATGACTATTCAGGCTTTATATCTACAATGCCTTGACATATTGACACCAAACTTTGTAAGTGTCATTGTCACTTCACTCTGACCACATCACATCAGTTTCGTAACTGCGCCACCTATTGGTCGAAAGTGATAATCATATTTTTAGTTAATGTATGTGATTTTTCAACCATTTTGCCAAAATTCATCTTTAAATGTCTTCAATTGCTCCTTGCTGCAGTTGGTCTCTCACTTCCAGCCACTTTGGCATGTCTTGTCGTCTTGCTTGCGCTTGGCCCCGGTGATTGCTGCTTGCAGCTATATTTTTTATCTATTCTTGCTAACAAATCCAGTTATGCAAGCCACTTAAATTATTCAATTTAAATAGGTTTTTTTAAATAATCATATTTCTAAAAGCCAGACAGATTTTTAAGTTTGTGCTGTTTGTCTTTGTGAATGTGCAGACAAATGGATGCCTAATGTGTATTTATTTCATATATACCTGCAAAACAAGGGTAATTGCTTAAACCAGACATATTTTGCATATTTAAAATGTACCTTCATGACTTTAATAGTGGTAAATTATTATACTTGCATATACACTGACCTCATGCATGCTAACTACATTCTTTTTACATTCAGAATTATGGTGCTCTAAACTTAACGTCTGTCCTGAAATGATTGATTGTTTTGGCAAAGATTAAGACCACTGCTGTGATGACAGAAGAAGAATCTGCATGCAGGTGTAAGTGCACTTATGCGTTTTATTTTCACATTATATAAAACACACAACAATTATGTTTCAAAATATTTCAGTACAGTTATTTCACAAGTTGAATGCATTTAATTAGGACATTAGTGTCTAAAAAAAAAGTGTGTTGATCTATTTCATAAACGTTTCACAGTCGTACAGCTATTTTTATTAAAGAAGGAAACCAAATACTGACTCCAGTAATGCATGACGACAGATGCTATTTTCTATTCCATTACCTCACCAGACCAGATTAAGTTCATGAAAATCCAGTTCACTGATTACAGTTTAACTTGATATCAGAAATGCTACAGTCATTGATGAAAAATATCTGTCGCACATAGGTCTCTTCAGTTACATACAAAGATGATTTTTATTAGCTGTTTGGATTTATTTTGCTGGGTCAGACTTATGAGTCCCTAGACTCTAAGAATAGTGGCGTCCGGTCTTTTTTTATCATTGGTCATTGCAGAGTGGCCACAACGGAGGGAGATATAACCAAACATTTAGCTTGAAGGACAAGAAATAATGTGGACCGATGATTAACAAAGCAGCTGGACAGTGTTGGTAACACAAACAAACTAATGTGAGCATTTAAATGTGATTAAGAGACTGACAAGAAAATCTTTTTTCAGCAGCTATGCGTCTTGTAGTTTTATGGTTCCTGGCTGGATTTTTTGGAGCTCTAAGCTCAGTGTTCGTCCTGGGATCTCTTGGGTCCGATTACTGGCTTATGGCATTTGAATCTTGTGATCATGCGGTCACAGAGGTAAGGATCGGACATATTTGTCATGTGTTAAAATGATTTGTTCATGTGTTTTATTAGACTTTATACAATCAAGTGACTGAGAATTCACCAATACAGAGCTTTATCTGATACATCAGACATACAATGAAAAAATGAAACCTTCAGACCATTAGAATCATAAGCCTACATTGTATATGTTTCATTGAAACAAGAAAGAAACTTTTGCCACAGAACAAATATTTTGGGTTCCCCAAAGAACCTTTCAAAGAACAGTTTGTAAGTGGCCCCAAATGCAGTGGTGACCTTTCAGCAAGATAATTATTTTTTAATAATATAGATTTTAAATGGATTTTTATATGTCTTTTTTTTTATTAGGATATCTCTCAAACAAAACCAGACATTCAGGCTGAAAACACCCTTTTCTACCACGAGGGCCTCTTCTGGAGATGTTCCTATAGCGGTACAGATAGAGAGCAGGATAGCATGCTGGCTTTTTGGATCAGTAGGTCAACTCCTTATTTTGTACTTGGCATGCAACTTGAAACAATTGCACTATTGCTTGTTAAATTGCTTGCATTTGGAAAAAAAAGAGAGAGCTAATTTTGTTACATTATGATGAAGATGATGATATGGATCATATAAATAGCTCTCAAAACAAAAGTGTGACATCTAACATGGATATAAAACGTAACGGTGTGCTCCATACACAACCAACACAAGACCATGAACTAAGACAACAGAAGTTTATATATGGGCCATTCTAAAGAATTGGTGCAAACTGCTGTACCACAAAAAAAAAAAAAAAAAAAAAAAAAAAAAAAAATCTATTATCTGTTGAAACCCAAAATAACATTTAAAATATCAGTGAGCATAATATATAAAATCATAATTTATTGGGTACTTTCAATTGGGAGGTGGCTATCCTGAACCCTAACCCCTACATTTCAAACTAAGATGATATTTAAATTTTTTTTTTTTTGCATTTTATTCCATTGTTGTTTTTAAAAATATCTTTTTGATTTTTAACAAAAAGTGAAAAAATAAATAAATAATAATTATCATGAAATATGTTAAAAAAAAAGTGTCCTGCATTTTCATGTAACTACCAAAACAGTGTATGTTTTATATTGGCTGAGACTGATTTTAACTACACCCCTATATTTTTGATTAGGAAATATTCCCGTGTCCCTCTCTCTCATAGCTACAGTTGCTAGGTACCATCATTTTGAGATAGATGTGTTAAAAAATCAGAAAATCTGTGTGTATTACGGAACGTCACTACTAAACACCTTTTTTCTACAATAAAACAGACCTTTTGGGGTGTTATTCCATAAGATTGAGTTTTTATCTGAGTATAACTGTTCAGAACTGTGCTAGCTAACATGTGCTGACCATGTGCATCTTTGAGCAAGGCTTAAAAGTATCTAAAATTGTCATAACGAAACAGTCATGACCGAAGCATGTGGTGAAATTTCGGTTGTGACATCATTGTTTTGGTGGTGACAAAAGAGAACACATAATCTTACAATATTACTATGAATGAGTGGATGCAAGTGAACACACACATTAGTATGTTTTAGTAGTGTTTTAATATGACAGTTAAAATTCTTTAATGTAATGTGGTCGCAAAAATGTGAAGTCACTCACGACCGAAACATGGGATGTTTTGTCAAAAATAAAGTATATTGAATTACCAACTAAGATGTTATGATAGTGTTTGTTTCAATGTATATTCAAACTAATGAATCCTTTACTTTGAAATCAGTATGATTAACTTAATGCCTTATACAAAGAAAGATTGGATTCAAAATACAAAACATCCCATACTTGAAATATTTTTTAAATAATCATTGTAATTTAATAAATGTACTTATGAAAACTTTGTAATAAAATAGCAAAAAATATATTTAAATATTTATTTAAGGTAGATGTAAACAAAATATTAATAGATCGATATGACCCTTCATATTAGATTGTGTTTCGGTAGTGGCAAATTTGGGGAGAGGAAAAATATTTCAAAACTTTTTGAAAATACAATATGAGATAGCTGCGCAATTACTAGAAATGTGTAACTTGGATATTACAATTTGCATACATACGTATTTTTCAAGATGTTTCCAACTCTGACTTTGAACCAATTCTGTAGAAGGGCCCATATATGCAATATAATGAACTAACTAAATACAACCTGTGAAATACATGACACCAAAGGTAAACTAACACAAACTAAACAAACACTGCGTCGAAATTCGAATACTTCTCTACTACAGTATATAGTATGTGAAAAATAGTATGCCAATAGAGTAGTATGTCCGAATACCTAGTGTTCGTCTGTTCGATAAACAGTAAGAAAAAACCTGGATGACTTCGGTCGCAAAGTAAGTTCAAAATCTAATGTACTGTAGTACCTACACAGTATGCGATTTCAGATGCACCGCAAGACAAGGAAAACAGGAAATAAAACAATACAAACTAAAAGTCCATGAAAAGGAAACCAATACACTGACATAACATGACACATTTGTTATAGTTTATTATGTAGTAGGCCTAGCCTTGTGCTAAAAGGGTTTAAATGCAGTTTTTCCCCACACCCGTCTGAATTTCACTGCTATTCAAATTGCCATATGGTCTAAATAGGGATACAGTAGGCTACGCCAATGTGATTGTAGCCTATACCTGCACCCACCTTCTTTTTGATAAACTTGCAAAGTTATAACAAATGGGGTTTTTGCTTTGCCAGTATATGGGCAGTATGCAGTGTAGAAACTCGATTTTTAGTGTAGAATTTTAGCATAAGGCTTAAAAAATGTGACAAAAGTGAAAAAAAGAGGAAGGTGTCTGAATACTTTCTGAATGCACTGTATACTTTCTAATCTGAGCACATCTGCACTTCACTTCCTCCTTTCTATAGATAGCGAGAATTTCTACAACATTTCTGCTGACGCTTATTTTTAAACGAGCATGTCTAATGTAACTTTTCTTCTAGAGGAAGCACAACACAACACCTGGCTGTTTGCTCTTTCTTGTAAACAAACTTCTTCATTTTTTCACCAGCCAATCAGCCATCCCAGAAGGTTTGCATGCCAGCCTACTTGTCTCATGCTCCCATTTCAGGACTTCCAAAGATTCGAATCTCTGACTCTGTTACAGGTGAGATTTCGCAGCAGTTTGCTCTACAATATGTTGCCAATGATGGAATTCCTTCTCATTTACTGTGTGGACAAAATAATAAAACTCGTTTTTCCATTGTCAGTGCAAAGGGCCTTTTGGTGCGTTATATTTGTTCTGGGAGTCCTCTCTGTGATGATTGGTGGGTTTGTCACAATCTGTGCAACCGCAGGGACCAGCCATCGCCTTTATGAGGCTGGAGGGGCTCTCTTTATAACTGGGGGTGAGAAAAAAAAGGTGTAGTTGAAAGTAAAAAAAAAAAAAAACTTACTTTGTAGTGATTCTACAGTGATTTTACTCAAATGTTCTCTCTTTTCATATGCAGGTGTCCTAATCCTGTCGGTAGTGCTGTTGTTTGCTGTGTGGGTGCAGGTCTCGGACTCTTTGGAGCGGTACGGCCTCCAGCGCAGACACATAGTGTGCCCTCATCTGCAGCTCAGTGTGCACTATGGTCCGTCTTTTATGCTGGCCCCCACTGCTGCCTTCTTCTGCTTTCTCACTGGCCTACTTCTCCTGCTCATTCCATCAGTCAGCAGATCATCAGCCAGGGACACAGAGAATCAGCCATGCTCACTGAGAGAGGAATGTGTGTAGTGTTGTTGTGTAAACATGACAATGACTCTTTCCCAATGCACCCATAAAAATGATAATTCTGTCATAATTTAGGGGGAGCCCTTATATTGTTCTGAATATTTATGGTTTTCTGCCTTCTATGACAAAAGATGTTTAGCAGGATATTCATGTGTTTGGAGTTTTCCTGGTAACTTTTTTATTTTAATTATTAAATTGGTTAAATAGACAATAAACAATAACAATTATTTACATAATCAATATCATCTTTATTTTGTTCTGCAAGACAGGGAAAATATAGATTTTTATTCATAATTAAAATTTTGAGTGACGTCATTGGTAATGGACCAGGCGCGTCTGCTCTCTCAGAACATCCATGTCTCTTCAGTGCTCTGCATTTAAGAGTGAAAATAGTATACACTGTTATTAATTACAGAAATGTCATAAAACCTGAACAAGTTTATATATGCATTTTTCTGCCTACAGTTTAATGTATTTATGTGCCGCCTGCACAGCAAATCTGAGTGCATGTTTTAGAACACTTAAGAATACACATATGACCCGGAGGGAGGTGCATACGGAGAACACTGGGGTGTTCAGCCCGCAGGGTGGAATATTTCAACCCCAGGGGTGGCAGACTGGCTTGCCAAGGGAAAGACACATGCTCGAGAGAGGCTTACAGTGGAAATACACATGGCGGCACCTAGCCAATGCGAAAGCTGCCAGAGGCATAACTGGCGTCAACAGCGCTGGAGGAACTCAGGGCTTATCAGGCTCACCTGAGGAGAATATCGCACGTATCCAGTCCGTGGAGTGGAATGGCGAGCAAGCGAAGACACCTGAGCGGGTCCTAGTACCGGCTGGTTGAAGCGAGTACACGGGAGGACACTGGCTCCACTCGGAGATTATAGAATCTGGCGAATGTGTTGGGTGTCGCCCAGCCTGCAGCTCTGCAGATGTCTGTTAGCGAGGCGCCATGTGCTAGAGCCCAAGAGGAGGCCACACTCCGGGTGGAGTGGGCCGTCACACCAAGGGGGCACGGTTGACCTTGCTGCTGGTAAGCCAAAGCAATGGCGTCCACTATCTAGTGAGACAACATTTGCTTGAAGAGAGCCTTTCCCTTCAGTTTCCCACCATAACAGACAAAGAGCTGGTCTGAGGTCCTGAAACACTGCATTCTGTATACGTAAGCACGGAGGGCGCGTACTGGACAGAGCAATGCCAAGGCTGGGTCTGCCTCCTCCAGGGGCAGCGTTTGCAGGTTCCCCACCTGGTCCCGGAAAGGAGTGGTGGGAACCTTGGGCACATATCCAGGCCGGGGTCTCAGGATCACGTGAGAATAGGCCGGCCCGAATTCCAGGCACGCTTCGTCCAAAGAAAATGCGTGCAGGTCCCCTACCCTCTTGATGGAGGCCAAAGCAACCAGGAGCGCTGTCTTGATTGACAGGAACTTAAGCTCCACTGATTGCAGAGGCTCAAAGGGAACACTCTACAGGGCAGTTAGAACCACTGAGAGGTCCCAAGAGGGAACGAGAGGAGAGCGAGGAGGATTTAGTCTCCTCGCTCCTCTCAGGAACCTGATGACCAGGTCGTTCTTTCCCACGGACTTACCTTCGACTGTGTCGTGATGTGCGGCGATAGCGGCAATTGGTTGATTGGTGCTGCATGCATCACCTTGTGACGTGTGATAGTGTACTGCGGAAGCTACAAAGGGATGCCCCCACAACAATGCTCGTTGCCATACTAGATGCAATACTTTGGGTAGAGACGAGGGCAGACCTCGCACCTCGTAAGCCATAAAAATTGCTTCCACAATCCACTTGCTGATCTGTTTGGAAGCCAGGCAGTCCTCTTTCGCCAAAAAGGAAACAAGGTACTTCCCCAGTGGTCTACCGCTTAATTGTGCATGGAAGGCAGCTGGAAGCCACATAGACCTTTAAGCATGGATGGGGAAAGACCGGCAGAAAAATTATCTTGAAGGAACTCCGGCAACTGGGTCCAACTTATGCTATCTGCACCAAAAAGTGAAAACTCTTCACTTTATGGTATAAAGTTTCCTAGTGGAGGGAGCTCTAGAGTTTAAGATGGTCTCTACAACATCAGCTAGGAGACCAGAGCTGATCCCCCTCAGGGGTAAGACCCACAATTTATAATTTTATAATGTGCCCCCGGCATGCAATAGAAGGTCCAAAAACCAAACTGGGAGAAGTGCGATTGGGGGGGAAAGCGCACAGACATAGCCTTGGTCACACTTTCTTTCTCCCATTTTTATAATAATATTATGAATAAACCGTTTTATTTTATCAAACATTTTTGGTCAGACTCTGCTCAGAAAGCACAGAGATGATTGCAAATAAATAATGCTAACGTCAGCGGCCATGACACTGAAGGAGCAATCGTTATGATAGTTCAAAAGGGCAAAACTGCAAAGTAGCATTTGTCATCTGTCACCATGACAGCAAGTGGACTTTTGAAGCTGGAATAATGAGTGGATTAAGCACGCTCTTTCAATCGTCAAGAGAGGAATAACATGGATGGAACTTTCTTGGCAAGGAGCATTATGCTTCGCAGTCAGGGAGAAAGCTACTAACATTAAGTAATAATTATTTTTTATTATAGTAACTTGTTTATTGACTTTTTATTGACAATATGCTTTGGAATATAGGCCAATCATGTCGGGTCCAACTTTCAAACAATAGATGGGTCTGTGTCGGTTCTGGGTAGTAGATTTATGGCATTTCTCGGTTCTGCACGGGTCCGGGTCCAACTAATCAAATAATCAACGGGTCCGGGTCGGTTCAGTGTAGCTTTCTACCAAAGGAATCAGCTTCTCGAAGCTGAACTTTAGTGCATTCTGAATACTGGGTTTGGTGCCCTGAAGCGAGTGAATGGAAGAGAGCGACCAAACTAATTATTCTACAGGCCTCCTTGGGGAGGATGAACCCCTCATGGCCGCAGCGTGGTAGGGTGGACACTGAGGTTGCGTTCACTGGAAACCGATGTGCTGTAGGTGGCGGGGTTGACATATTGATTTCCTGAGGGGTCCGCAGAGGAGCAGATGGATTTCGCTCCCCCTCGTTATTGCGTCCTCAGATGCCTGAACCTAATGTTAAGACCTCTTTCTCGAAGCCTTCATAGAACTCCCAAGCTCACTTAGGGGGCCTCGAGCCACAACACTCTATGTAGGAGACTACCAAAGTGTTGTCTGTTCGAACTAGAATATGCTAGCTCCTGAAGTCTGGGAGGAAGTACTTCAAAGCTAGAAAGACAGCCAACATCTCCAGGCAGTATACGTGCCATGAGAGATGAGGCTCTCCCCACAGGCGATGAATCGAGCGACCCTCCAAGATCGCTACCTAGCCTGTGAGGAAGCGTCTGTCATTAACATGTCGTTAACATCATTAACAGGACGCCCCTAACACAGGTCCCTGGGACAGAAACCAAGGTTTTTTCCACATCACCAAGGTACGAGGGCATCTACGTGTAATCTTGATCCCTTGGTTCTGAGCCACCACTGTAATGATCTCATGTACAGCAGGCCAAAAGGTATCACGTTGGACGCAGCTGTCCCATGAGTCCCAGCAGTCTCTGAAACTGCTTTAAGGTGACATCTTGGCCTAGCCTGATTCTATACACTGCTGTAAGAATAAACGAGTCCCTATAACTCCCAGAAAGTTGTCATTTGCACAGGAAGAAGCATAATCTTATCGGCATTTGGTCTAAACCCTGACTGCTTTATGTGGGCGAGGATGACAATGCCAAACCGCCATCTCCTGAGACTGTGCTGCATCCATGCCCTTCACTAATGTGCGAGGGGATAATGGTAGGACAAATGGAAGATCCTGATACTGGTACGATTCGTCTCTGAAAGTGAACCTCAAAAACTTCCTGTGTTGAAGAAGAATGGAAATTTGGAAGTATGCATCCTTAGATAGATCATGACAAAACAGTCCTTGGACCGGATTTGCCTTACGATAAAAGGAATCATCAAAATGTTTAATCTGTATCTCCTCAGAGTACTGTTTAAGAGATGCAGACCTATAATAGGATGCAACCCTCATCCTTCTTTGGAACCAGCCTCTCGAGGCTGACCTCGGGTATACTTGGAGATATAAAGCACAGTGTCCTGAAGTGGCTGACCAGCAGGAACCAAGCTGAATTTTATTCAATCCTCCTTGAAGGAAGCTAACACTACAGGGAGCCCCTGAGAACCCCTCGAGAGGCAACACACTCCTTTTTCTGTCTGCATGAAAGATATATCAGTCTCTGGAGGATGATCTCAAGGGTAGACTGAGTAATATATCCGATGCCCTGAAGAGGATGACCGGCAGGAAACAAATCAACCATACTTCTCCAACACGCTCCTCGGAGTGAGTGTATCTCCTCTTAGTTCTACCAGAAAGACTCGGGAGAATAAATACTTTGACAATTAAACATTTATTAACAGCCCAGCAAGCAATCAAGTTATTTTGCGTAGGCCCCGTCCATAGCTTGCAATCCGAGTGTCCGGACTCTGCATATCTTGCCTGAAGACGAAGGCAGGGTCGCAGCCGACCCCCTGCCAGGTATGGGAAGGGACCATCCTGGTGGTTGTGGGGTGGATGGAGGGAAGAGACCATCCTGGTGGTGTTGGGGAGGATGGAAGGAAAGACCCACCTTGGTGGTGGTGGGAAGGATGGCGGTGAATGGAAGCGTCAGCATCTGCGAACTCAGACGTGTGTAAGTACCAATCTTTTATACCACAAGTATAAGAATATGATTGGATAGATGAGAAGGTAATAAGTGACGTAACAATTAAGTCTTCCCGGCAGAACTTATGCTAAAGCTTTAATTTCCGCAACATTCCTAAGTGGAAACAGGGCCTATGCTCACTGGAAACTGCTGCACCTCGAAGGACCACAGGTGGCGGGGTCGGCAAAACGGTTTACAAAGGGCACAAAGCCGAAGCATGTGCATTCCTAGCCCTATGTCCGAGCCCTGAAGCGGTTGACCGGCTGGGAAAAACCGGACATGCTCCTTCAAAACCCTCAGGGGAAGGGTCTCCGGTAGCAACACACAGCTTCTTTATATATAGACGTCATAGCAAAATGATCTGCCAGTGAGGTAAGAAAAGTAATCTTGTTTTAAGATTCTTTTTCTTACCCCACTGGAAGATAATTTTGCTTTTTTACATCTTATGCTATTATATCTAGTAAATGCATCTTGATGTAATAACTTTTAGATTTTGGATGGGAAACAAGACAAAAACACTAAGCAAGAAAAGCATTTTTTCTTTTTTGCTGTAATGTATTTGAAAGTCTCTCACCAAGGCTGCAGTTTAATAATATTTCACAATATTACTACTTGATTTTTGATCAAAATCAAGCAATGACAGTTATGTTGTGAAATATTATTTCAAATTAAAATAACTGTTTTCTATTTTAATATATGGCAAAATATAATTTATTCCGGTGATGGCAAAGCTGAATTTTCAGCAGCCATTGGTCCAGTCCTTAGTGTCCTACATCGTTCAGAAATAATCTGCTGAATTATGTGCAAATAAATATGCTGATTTGGTACTCAAGAGACATTTCTTCTTCTTATTATCAATATTGAAAACTAATATATCAACCCGGTCACACTAAATGCGTCTCTATAGCACGCAATGTTCATCATGCAATTTATACGCAAAAATTAGTTTTTACGTGCATAGGATACGCATGGGTAGGCTAGGGTAGGTATGTATTATACGTTTGGTTAAGATTAGTGGTGTGGGGTGCGTGTGTATTAGACACGCAATGAAGTGCGTATCAAATGCAAGTGAAAAATGCGTATCATATGCACGTAAAAACTAATTTTCACGTATAAATTGCACGATAAACACAATGGGTGCTATAGAGATGCATTTTCATGAGATCAGGCTGAATATATAGGCTATCTTTGATCTTACATATGTTCGTGGAAACCTTGATCCATTACAACTTACAAGTTTATAGGTTAATATTTAAAAAAGAGAAGTTAATACATTTATTCAGCAAGGATGCACTAAATTGATCAAAAGTGACAGACATTTATAACATTACAAAATATTTATATTGAAAATAAATGCTGTTATTTTGAACTTTCTATTTATCAAAGAATCCTGACTTTTTTATCACGGTTTCCACAAAAACATTGCAGCAAAAAAACTTTTTGACACTGATAATAAGAACCATTGAGTAATGGCTGCTGAAAGTTCAGCTTTGTTATCACGTATAAATTACATTTTAAAATAACGTAATTTAAATATTAATTTTTAATTAATTTTAATAATCTTTCACAATATTAGCTACTATTTTTACTGTATTTTTTAAATCAAATAGGCCTAAATACAGCTTTGATGAGAATAAGAGACTTCTTTCAAAAACATAAAAACCAAAGATTTCAATCTTTGACTAAGTGTAGGCTACGTTTGCAAGACGTTTGCATTAATTTTATTTAATGCATATGGACTGTCTCATAGAAAGTCG
Organism: Phoxinus phoxinus; assembly: GCF_949152265.1. Taxonomy (NCBI): domain Eukaryota; kingdom Metazoa; phylum Chordata; class Actinopteri; order Cypriniformes; family Leuciscidae; genus Phoxinus; species Phoxinus phoxinus. Next base: position 26,926,318 of record NC_136886.1, on the reverse strand, counting down.
CCACTAGAGAGCAGTGTTGCTTCAGATCTTGATAACTTTACTTTGACATTATGGAAACGGCGCTCACCCCAGGGAACTGAGTCTTATCCAAAAGCTGATCCCAGATAGCTGAAACAACAGTTGAGATTGAAAAATAAATCACTGTTTTATGAATAAGACACGGGAGCTCAGATAATAACTGTACATTTGAAATAAACATGAATCAAATTGGCACATTTTGATCTAAACCTCAATGTTCTCCATTTTCCTCTACAATGATTCTTGCATGAAAGAATTACAATACATTCGTTCGGCCTATTGTCACACCTTTATAATTGGAAAAGGCAAACAGACCCCTGAGATGTTCCGAGAGATGGTGGAGTTTGACTTAGATGAAGTGAAGCGCCTCATCCGCGCAGATCTGTCTTTAATGTTTGACGCAAAGCCCCGCACCGTTAATCTGAGTCGCGAGTTTGGCGCGTATAATTACACCTGGACCTGTCACATCCGCTTCCGCCAACTTAAACATCTCTGTCAGCCCCGACCCTCGTCAAACCACCGCGATGAATTGATGTTTTAAGGTAGGTTTTAATGAATAAGGGGGAGTCGGATTCGGTCATATCACCTCAGATTCAATTTTTTTCTTTCTTCCACTGCGTCTCTTGGCAGATTCATTACCGGTGCTTGCCCACAACCCCCCGCACGATATTTTCCCGCGGCTCGACTGTCACCCGCACAGCTCGCGCAGTTGTTCGTCCCCCTCATCACCGAGGGTCTTTGTCCCAGAGAGATAGAACTGTCCAGAACAATTACCTCAGGAGCTTTAACGACAAGCGGTGAAGCATTTTAATCTCTTCGCAGTTTCTCTTGGAGATACGGATAAAAGAAGCGACGAGACGCTGTAAACTCACACACACATAGACTACAAATAAATAAATCAAATGGATAAAAAAAAAAAAAAAAAAACTAGCCTACAATGCCAAAGTTTACTGCAAAGCAAGCAAAAAGCCTCTTAAAGTTGGCATCCCCCATTTCTCTTGAATATGAATGAAAAAGTTTAATGTTTCGTTAAAATTTAATTTAAAATAGGCCATAATCATTAAATATTTTTCAGTTTTAATTATTGGCCATTTAAAGTAGCTATAAAAAAATTTAACCAAAGATTGTGACATTTCATTGTGACAATTTATTATTATTTTATTCAATTCAATCAACATGCAAAAAGAAAAGAAAACAACAACAACAAAAAAGTAAATTATATAGAGAGGACCCCTGAAGGCCCTTGTGAATGTGTCAATGTCAATAAGTCTCTTAAAACATATTATTTGACCATTTTATGACAAGGCATTGTCATAAAATGAAGAATATTATACATTGTTCAGGTTGTAAACCGTTATGTGGTGCGACTCCCCCAAAACATGCTGTTTTCAAGATATTTGCAAAAATACTTTCAAAAATAGTAACCATTTAATATTTAAGATTGTGCACACTCAAGGAAATATGTCATAATTGTTTCCTTGATGGTTACACTATGATATTTTGTTGAAATTGCACTTCATATGATTTTATTCAATGCAGGCTATAGGCCGCTTGTATGCCAAACTATTCATCTAGAGCACACACCCAGGGGGCACAATTACCTCCTACACATGCTAGCCAAGAAGAGAAAATGGCTGTTTCTGGATTCAAGACCTCTCAACCAGGGGACCTGGTGTTGGACCACTGTCCCCTCCACAATTATGCTCCCTTCTTCCTTTGAGCGCTGTCTGTTTATGAGTGGGCCCTCTGGAGGTCATATTCTGAGATGATGCTTTGTCTGGGCTTTTGCTCAAAGGGCCTGGGGCCTGGCATGTTGTCCCTGGAGAGAGCATTGGATGGCTCCTTTTATATTATCAGGGAGAAAAACAGACAGTTGATTTGATTCGAATTTAGGGGCCACAATCTGCGGTGCTGTGAATGTCTTCTGCATTGTGTGAATCCCACTTATATCTCATTTACAGAGAACTCTTCAGCAAAAGGCTGTTCTTTAATTTTCCAGAGATTCCTGCCAGCACTCTCATTCCTTTGGCTATTCTGTCTGTCTTTCTCTCTCTCTGTTGCTCACTCGCTCTGGCCAACTCTTTTAGGGGTCCATAATGAGTTCTGTGATTGCTGTGCGCCCCTGTGCCCCGTGCTTCCCCTCTCTGCTCTGCGGCAGGTTAATGAGGATCGGAGAGATCAGCATGCCGCTGTTAGACATGTCACACACACTGAGGTGTTGAACAAACCCCTGTCCATCTCTGGCACTGAGCCTGGCAGACCCTCCTCTCTTTCACCCTGCCAGGGCTGCCCACTACTCTTTTTAGGAGAGATAATATTTGCATATGGAGTGCATTATACTGTGTTTTCTTTGTTTCGGTTTTCCCTGTTTGCTGATATATTAGTCCTTTAATCATTTGAATTTAAAAGTCTTCTTAGATCTCCCCTCTTATATTTATAATCTCAATTGGTTATTAACATTAGGCCCGATTATTTTAATACTATTTGTTTCTAAGCACCGGCACCCCCAAATTTAGGTGCTTAGAAATCAAGGATGCAGCAGCTGTTGCAATGCTGATGATTCTTTGTCAGTTTTTAAAAGTTGCTCCTTTTTTTCTGGAACTATTATTGTATTTAAAAATACAATAAAAATACAATTAATTCAGAGACTTGAATAGCCCTCTTCTGCTTTTAATTTTTTAATTAAAAAATAATTTTGTTATTTTTGAGGTGAATACAATGAAAAACTGGCCCGATATCTTAATGAAAAGAAAGGCCTTATTAACTATTTTGCCATTTTTTTATTATTTCTTAGAAAAAAATATTTTAAGAAAACTGCTTCCTATCAATTTTTGAAAGACTTTGTCTGCCTAATGACAATCAAGTTGGTGTGACCAACAAAATCATGTGGTGCAACCAACAAGAAGACACAATGTGTCGATCTGTGTCAATAAGTCTCATAAAATATCTAATAATTTGACCCTTTTATGACAAGACAAGGTTCAGGTTGTTTTGTGGTGCAACTTACCAAAAACGTAATATTTATGTAGGCTATTAATAATTCAAGGTATGCGTAAAAATACTTTTTACTTTACTTTTTTACTTATAGAAAAAAAATATATAGCTACGTATAAGATGTGTAGGCTTATGTATTCAAGATGTAAGTAAATATGTAATTACTTTTTTCTTGATGGTTTTACACCACAGGACATTCTAGAGCCAATTTTTTAACAATTTAACAATTTGTGTTTTAAACTGTATATTTTCCTTTCATAGACACTCTTATTTGTCACCATATACATTAGGAATGAAAAACTTTTTGCTTCTCACTAATGAGTTTGCAGCCATTCTCTCTTTTCTTCTGTTCTCCCCGCTTCACATCCCAGCCTCTCCACACTCTTCCCGAGAAAAATGATCGACACAGTGTACTGGAAGTGTGAGCGAGAGAAAGATTAAATCCAAGTTTCTTTCATCCATGAGTGCTTTCATGTCTTTTTTCAAGCAGAGAATTATCAGCGCTGGTACTCGTGCAGCAGGGACTGATGCGAGGAGGAGGTGTGAACAATGAGGAAGTAAGGTTCCTGATGAAGAGGGATTTTACTTAGCACCCGCCTCTATTGTTTGGAATTGTTTTGGTCATGAGATTAATACTGAAAGTGATGCGACAGTCTAATCAAATATGTCATTGATCATAGAATCGGAGACTGACATGAAGAATCCCGACCTCGCAGTAGAAAAGACCAGTTCAGCTTCAAGATTTAAGGATCTTAGAAGGAGGGATTTACGTCTGACCTCAATACACATGAGGTTTTAATGAAACAACCGAATACAGAGGCAGCATGGAAATGTTATTAAACCACCTCTGAAGGAAAAAAAATAGTAAAACAACAACGCTTTCTATAGAAAGGAATTTTTCTGATATTCCTGGCCCGTCTTCTAATCTCCTGTGTTTGGAGACATTTTTTTCATTAAATTTGTGTCAGGACTAATTTTGAGGCGAATGAATACAGATGTCAGGGTGCCATCGGATCCCATGGCAGGGCTCTTAATGAGATAACAGGCTTTAGTCAAAGAATTAACACTATTGAAAAAATGAGATTAGCTGAATGGATGCAGATCCGGCTGGAACGGGGGCTTGGCTTGTGCCGTATCAGACTGAGAGACTTGCGCTGCCAAATCACAAATCTATTTCCAACGTCGGTATTAATTATCAAACTAAAGCTGCTGTTGCGTGTTGATTCATCAGGGTATGCTCCTGTATTATCTCCCATTAAGCGGAAAAAAAGGAGAGATTATGTGGGCCTTCAGGGGCGTTTTATAAATTCTATGAGACTGTTAAACCATGTCATGGACTTTGGAGGATAACACCACCACGGTCCTATGTGCACGCTTCCTTCACGTGTGCTAAAATGCACCTTTAAGCCTTAAATTTGATTATTTATTTTAGTTTTCAATTAATTTGAAGCTTCTTGGCCCCGGTGTGGAGGAGTTGACTCGCAAAGGTCTTTATGTGAGGTGTCGCTTGTGTGCATAACAAGTGTATAGACAGCATATACACGAGTGCTTGATGGCGTCTGGCCTCTTGTGTGAACTGTTTGCTATATTATACTCTGCGTTCTAGGACTGAATCACCATACAATAGCTTTCCATTCACACTTGCTTGGCATCTGACATGACGATTAACATTAATGCATGTCTTCTTTTGTGGAAGTGATGGGCGCTGGCAATGCAGTTTGCATGTAAGACAGTATGCCAACTTACCTAGATCTAGATGCAACACCCATGTGATTGAGTGAGAGAGTTGAGTTGATTCAGTGCTGCATTGATTGGCAGCCTTGTCTGCTGATTATACCAAGCACACAGGGAGCCTATCACAATCACACAGGTAATAATCTCCCAGTTGCACGCTGCTATTTCACACATGGATGCGGCCTGTGATGAGAAAAGTATGTCACAGTATCGATAAATAATTATGAGCGATGAGACTCTCTTCCTGTATTGGAAGTTGGCTGAAATGACTTCATAAAGCCGGGGGGATTGTGGGAGAGGTGATGTCGTGACAGCATCTTTCTGCTGGCTCACAATCGCACCATAATTATGCAGTGTGAGCACATCTCGCCGTCCAGCGCGCATGTGAGCATCTCGGCTTTCGTCTGATTCTCTGGTGTTTTATGCATTTCCCATCTGATGAGTCTTGATACGCTGATCAGAATGGCATTCTTCACCCAATTGACAATGACAACTCTGACGCTTTTTTTGCTGATGTATTCTGGCGGACTCGTTGTTTAAAATTGGAAACAACGAAGATGACACCTGAAGGAAATCAATGGGTATGTGGAAGAAGGAGATGGAAAGAATGACACAACAAACAAACAAACAAACTAAAGAAAAGGTGACAGGATAAAAACAGAAGAGTTCAGAAAGAAAGAGAAGGTATGAATGGAAACAGGTGAAGAAATGGGAGAGTGAACAGTTGTAAGAGCAAAAAGGGAGATTTTGAAAAGGAGAAAGAGAGCAGGGAAATGAAAGAGAGGGAGAGAGAAAGAGAGAGTGATGCAAAAAAGAGAGTGAGGGTGCAGTGGTAGATGGGAGGGGGACAAAATGAGACCAAATTTTCTTTGGCAATCTCGTCTCTCCTGCTGCAGGTGTGGGGCTATTTCACTAAAGCAGGCCAGACGCGAATGTCATTAGTTCCTAAGCCCCAGGTGAATTTGCCACTGTTCCACATGATTAACCCAGATAATTGTGTGTTGATAGCGAGCATGGTCGATGGAATACAATTTTCAGGCCAAGATTCCTAAACAAACAGCTCAGCAGAGGGGCTGGGAGGTGATGGCGTGTTGTGCGTGTATGTGAGTCTGTGTGCATGGTTTAGGTGCCATGGTGAGTGCTGTCGTTGGATGGCTGGCTTTGGTGTAACCTGCAACAATGTGCAAAACAAAAATTATTTGGTATTGTAAAAAGTTTGTTAGCTTTAGACTTAAAGGCAGGGTAGTTTATTTAAATTGTTTAAAAAAAAATTTATGCTGGTTGAATGTCTTTTCACATCCTGATAGCAATCACTAAGTTAAGTGGTCTAAATGCATTTATTTGTATATATATATAACGTATGTGGAAGGCGTAGGACCATACAATGTTCGTCCAATCAGTCCGAATGCAATTATACGATGTCGTCTGTCAATGTATGTATTTTCATACCTCTGTACACCCTGCTCGCGCAGACATCACACGTCATCAGCGCGTTTTATGCTATATGCAGAGTTAGACAGACGTCAGCACAGACTCTATTACAGCAAATGTTTTTAGAACTTTCTAGAATGTTGATCTTGTTATGATTAACCCCTGCCTTAAAAACATAATTGAGTAGTCCTGCCTCAGCAACTTTAGCTGTCTGACACTTTCTCAGACCAAATTTAGTTATTTTCTAATGTGTGTTTATGGAGGATATGTACATGTGTTTTAATGTTTTAAATGCAACTTAATGGATCTATGGATCTTAACTTATCTAAAATATGTTAAAAAAAAATGGTTTCCTGAGTCATTTATTATTTTATTTTATTTCAGGTCATTATAATGTCGACAGTAACTAAAGTATTCACATACATATAGTGATTTTGTTTGCAGAACACTAATGCTTTCAAATGAGTCAATTTGCAGTTGATCAGATTTTTTTATTTGCTATGGTGTTTATAAACAAAAGCAAACACAAAAGTTTAGAGACAAGAGAGCCGGTTCCAGATTCTTTCTTTGCCATTCACTGTGTCTTTTAGCAAAATAATCTGTTTGTGAGTGCTACTAAGTCATAGTTTAATGTAACAGCAGCAGTTCTGGGCATGTGACCAAAAGCACACATTTTATTGGTTGGCCATATTATTTCCAGCGTGTTGGACTAAACAGACACATTAACAGTCAGCTGTTCATTCAAATTAAAATATGTATTAATTTTCACACAGAACATTTGTTTTAGTGTAAACAGGTCATTTAAGTCATTTATATGCTTCCCTGAAAAGACTGTTGCTCTCTAGTGCCTATCTGGACATTGCTCTGGTCCAACCATGGCATGGCAATGCAGGCTCAACCATTGATGTGAGTTTGGGACTGGAATATCTATTTTTTTAAACCAATGGCAGTTATGGAGAATTTTTATAATTCCGTTCAGTGATGCGAACTGTGCATAAATTGCACACTTCACCTTTAAGAGGTTTGTCCTATCACTGTATCATGAGTGCCAGGAGATCAAACTGGCTAAACTATTTAAACAAATCACAGTATTCTTCATCCCAGGGTTATTTATTTAAGAATTCTTTGCATTTAAAGATCAACGATGCACTCTGATAGTCTGGCTTCACACTTCTAATGGTCTGGGTGGAGTTTAATCCAGAGTAATCGCTTAAAGAGATAGTTTACCCCAAAAATAAAAACATGTTGCTGTTAATTTACTCACCCTCAGGCCATCCAAGATGTAGGTGACTTTTTATCGTCAGTAGAAATGTAAAGATTATTTTTTAGCTGAAACCGTGGTCCTTGGTGATTCATAATACAATTGACATAATACAAATAACATTGACTCAAAAAGTCAATGGCTACCGTCACTTCAAAAGTGGTATTATTTAGTCAAAACTAAAATAATACCTGTGGTTTCGGATGATACATTGAGGATTATGAAGCGAAAAAATCTGTCTGTGCATGAAACTGAACATTATTTACAACATTATTACCTGTAACAGCCTCGGCAAACTGATCGCATTTATGGCAGTCTGGAGTGCGAGCTTTGCCTGAGGGTGAGTAAATTAACAGCAATATTAATTTTTAGGTTAGCTATCCCTTTAAAGATTAGCACATACAGTTATGATGGAAATGAAATGAAGAAGGAAAACAAACAGGAAGTGCCCTAAACATATGACCACTAACATAGCTGCAGCCAGTGATTTGCAAATGAAAGCACACTATAAATCCTACTCTTAGTTCTAATTCTTTTAGGCAAGTCAATTGTGTCATTCTCTCACTTTTGATGAACAAGTTGTTATTCTAAAGGAAAACAAAATGTCTAGTTCAAACAACTATTTTTTTAGAAGCACTGCAGTGTCTGTGGAAATAGCCACAAACGTTAAGATTAATGCTGTTATTATTCATCCGTATCCGTTAACCGTCATTACCCTTGATAGACAACATAGCCTCAAACTTAACAGACAAACTTTTTTCACACATTATTAGTGAAATGGCATTTATATGAGCATGAATATGTAAACAAGGAGTCATTAATAATGTTTGCAGAAAATACATATTCATGGTACAAATCAAAGAAAAATGATTCCTGCATCATTTCACTCAATCTTCACACAAATGACAAAACCCAACCCTCAGCATCTAATATTTGCACATCATTTTACATGACCATTTGTTGCGCCTTAAGACTTTCAGATGATATGTGTGAAGACTCCCATCTTAGTTTTTCAACAGTAGACTTCAGAAGGGGTTTGCACCAGATGAAAAGTGACAAAGATGCTATATGTGGCAACACTTCTAGCAACATGCAAAAAAACATAGCATTGACTCATTTGGCCTAGGGAGAAGTGTAAACAAAATTGTCCAGGGCCTAGTGAATTTTAGCTCTCTCCCTGCATAAAGTGAGTTCCAAAGGTCTGAGACCATGTTGAAAATCTGGACTTTGCAATCTATAAAGGAATAACACGTTATGTTATTAACAATGTTGTTATTATTATTATACTAAGGATTTTGAATTATGAAGTAGAATCAAATGTAAGTGACTGAGTGATGTAAGTATTTATTTATTTATTTAAACTTTTCACTCAAAGGGCCCTATTTTAACGATCTGAAACGCAAGTATCAAATGCGAAACGCACATAACTTTGTGGGCAGACACCCCGACGCAAATCTAAAATGGGTTGGTCTGAAGTAGCAACCTTACTCATAGGTGTGGTTTGGGCGTAACGTGCAATAAACCAATCAGGGGTGCGTTTCCCGTACAACTATATAGCTCACTGCTTAACTACCATAATACGATGCATCGTTGGAGAAATCAACTAGCTAGTCACGACTGTTTCCCGAAACCGTATGTCGCAAAGTATCGTTCAACCACGTTGGTCTATGACGTCTCGCACGTGGTGCACTAATAACTTATTTTAATTAAGCTGTTTGAGATCTAATTAATGCTAGATTTTGTCATATAAGTTACAGACATGGCATCTGAAGACCATTTCAATTTTTTCTCTGTTATTTTGCTTTATTACCAGACTCAATATTTGGCTCGTTCTTACATAGTTGAGTACGTTCGCACATGCGCAGTCTTCAAAAACGGTGCTTTAAATCTCTTGACAAACTAGAAGACGTAAATTACATTTGTATGGATTCTAAATAAATAACACGGGTTGTACTGAATGTCAGCTTGCTTATTTTGCTAAAGATAAGGATTTATTCAGTCTACATCTCATGTAAACTAGAAACTATGCTTCTAACCACAGCTCGAGAGCTGTCGTTCCAACCACACAAGTTTGCGATGCTGTTTGCGAACGTTCGTTGGAACGATGGTTTCGGGAAACACCAAATCGTTGAACTATGCTGATAACGACGGGACTTGCGACCATAGTTGGCTAACGATGCTTTTGGGAAACGCACCCCAGAGCGTCATCTCACATTTCCTTTAAAAGCAGGCGCGCTTGTTCCATGGCGGATTGCTATTATAACGGCGGATTTGACAGGCGCACAACAGGAGCGGTTCACAGCCGAAGAGACCAACGTTCTCGTCAGGGCCGTAAAAGACATAAAAGAGACAACCCACTTTGTCAGGTGTCCTTATATACCTATGTGTCTTGCTACTATTGGTCAAACAGGTTTGATCCGTCGTTACTACAATTAGCCTGAATAATGTGTAAGCTAGATTTATGTCTATTTTTTCACATCCTCATGGACACCACAATTATTTCCCTCGTGTGGTAATATTTTTCCTTGTAATTATGTATGGTTTGCAAAAATGGGAAATGCTGCATCTGTGTAGATGAGAGAAGCAAAGTGTATACGCGTTGTGTACACGCTACATTATGGACAAGCATGCACCCTTAAAATAGCATCTGAATAACGGGCCACTGACTTTAGACTAGGTTTTTCCTGGTCTGTGGCGGAATTGTTTTCTGAAACTGCAAAATAGCACCAGGGAACGTTTGCGCCGGAACACGCCTCCTCTTTTCGCTGAACCGCCCTAATTTAATGAATTAGTTCATTCCCTAATTTACCGACGTGCGTCTGTGGAGGGAAAAGTCCGCTGTGCGCGGGTGCAAAATAGGAATGATAAATGCGTCGGTGTACAAACTCAATTGCGCTGGGTGCAAGATAGGGCCCATAGTGTTATGCTGATAATAAAATGTTATAATTTGTAAGGAAGCGTTTTTTATCCAATGAGGAACATATGCAAAATATAAACATTTTTACTTGTGATCTCAGGGTTGTGGTTTTCAGTATTGACATTAATAATTTTAGAATATAATTCTGTACTTAAATTAGTAGGGACACTCTTAATGTTTGACACTGTATAGCATACATCAAAAGATAAAGGGCAGTGAGTGGTTTCTAAATGAATTCAGCCACAGTCTGTTAGTCCATCCTGCCATCCATCAGCCAGAACAATCATGAAGATTCATAGGGCTTGTTCTAATATGGGACATTTCTCTGTGCTGAGCAGGCTTTGTAGACTGGCCAGTACTAACGAGTGGCTCATTGATTTGTCGAGGACACTCATTGATTTGTCGAGGACACGCAGAGATAAGAGGACAAACAGACAGTGAAAAGGGAGGAGGTGCTGGAATACAGATGAGCATGCTGATATTGATCACTCTTTGGGGTTCTCCCTCCTTGAGGGTTCAACTCTCCCACTTTACTCAAGCACATTGTTACTTTACATGGTAATGCAAGGCTTCTTTCAAAATAAGCTTAAGAATACAGTTTTACAGACACAATTATTCAACACGTAATAATGTAGCAATAAGTGGCAAAAAATCATGTCAAGTGAATAAGTCATTGTTCTCGCGAATAACTTTATTGTTCTGTGACTAAGGTGCTCTTTTCGGCTCTTTTCCTATAAGGACTGCAGCGACAGATGAAAGCTCATTACACAGCGTGGTGAGGAGAGGCGTGCAGAGGAAGTAGCTGGGGGAAGTGGGGTGCAGTGGTGGCTAATTGGGGTGTGTGATTACACCGGCTGCTGTTAGCAAGAATTAGGCAACAACAGACCCGGCAGTATGGCTCATCATCGCAGAGAGGAGAGAGTAAGGCGATAACGCTGATATTGCCTTAATTACAACAAACACCTTCCCTCCTGCAATATCACATAGCATAACACCAAAATACACACATTGTTTATAGGCACATGCAAAAAGTATAAGTCAGGCATTAGGAATCAAACTTTTTGAACTATTAGGCAATGTCACAGTTGTCTTAAGGTGTGGTCACATTTACTGTTGGTCAGCAACATTGGGAATTGAAGAATTTTGCCTGATGGATTCCGATGGTGAAGAATCTCCCAATGCAAATTTTCCAGCAGGTTATTTGGTGAACTTTGACAAACAAATTACCAGTACCGACTAATTTCAAACCTTTTGGTTCAGCAGTGACTTCTGTATGGCAAAAAAATAAGATCCACAATGGCATGCACTAATTTTATTGGTGACTATTTAGCCAGTTTTACCTGTTAGCAACGTGTTGCACAGACAGACAGTTTAATCAGGGTTCTCAAGTTTTATCAAAAGCTTGGAGTGAGATCACATGTGGTTAGGGGAGGAGCCCTAATGGAGCCCCGCCCCCACCCCTCAATTTTACCCATTGTTCATAATTAACCAGCACAAATAGAAATTTTAACAATTGGTAAATCTGATAAATGACAGAGCAATTTATCACATCAAATATACTCTTTAATGTTATATTCAAAATTACAAATATACAAAAATGACAAAAATATAACAAATTGCTCCAAACTGTTTGGAAAAAAACAAATATTTTTGCATTGTGTGTGTGTGTGTGTGTACGTACAAGAGTACACACTCCAGCTTATGAAATGTGTTTTGTGTTGTAAGTGTTTGTTGCACATTTTGATGCCTTGATAACAGGGGTAGGGGGCTCCCACTTGAAGCACTGTGGCTCGATGCCAGACATTTTCACTGTCATAATGGATGACAGTGTTCCGTCCAGAGCTTTACACAAGCTTTCTTCCAACTTACCTTCTCCATCACGTGTGTTCGTGCGATGTTGTTGGTAACCTAGTAACGAACGTACGGTAGCTGAGAATGTTCCGTCAACTTCCGTGTGTTCGCGACTTCGCGCATCCATGTTGCCTAGTAACGAACGCAATCTGGCCGAAATACGTGCGGGCGGCAGGAAACTTCACTTTGTGTGTCTGCGCCTTGTATACAACGTTATATATAAAGTTTACAGGACAACTTGGTTGGCATTGCTTTTTCAGCGTGAGAAATATACGGTGTGGCGTGTGAACTGGTTGAATTGCGTGTGTCTCACGGCCAATGCGTGAGACTTGAGAACCCTGGTTTAATAAAAGTCCACAAGGTAATCCACAACAGGCTCAGAATTAAAGCAACTTTCACAGACGCTAATGCAAACAAGACCGGTCCCCAAACAGGAAAAGGATGAACTTAAGTTGTAACACAAACAAGTTAAGTTAACGATACACAGCTGAAAACTACATCATGTAACGAAGGATTGGCGGGAAATTCAAACAGAAGAACACATGTGACTGATGAAAACAAACTAAAAGTCCATGAAAACGAAGGTAAGAACAAACTAAGCTAAGTTCCTTTCGTTTTGCACCTCTACTGTACTGTAATGGGCAACATAGCTCCTGTGACAAAAACAAACAAACAAATAGGTATAATAGAGTCAGAGTGAAACAGAGTTCACTCTTCAGCCAGAACTAGACTCGTGTACGGCCGTTACCGGAAGCCAGTGATTATTGTTTATAAAGTTATAAAAATGTATATATTTCTTATAAAAATGCAACGCTTTGCTTCAGAAGGCCACCTGGAGCCGTATAGATTACTTTTATGATGGATGGATGGTTTTTTGGGCTTCAAAATCTAGGGGACCATTTACTCCCATTATAAAGCTTGGAAGAGACAGTATATCTTTTTTGATAACTCTAATTGTATTTGGCTGAAAGAAGAAAGTCATATACACCAAGAATTGCTTGAGGGTGAGTAAATTATGGGATAATTTAATTTTATGGGGGAACTAACCCTTTAAGATTTTCCCAATAAACAGGCAAGAATAATCCTGATGTTCTCCATTATTCTTGTACTCTCTGACAACAAAGCACTTGAAGGCGACAAGCTCGTAATCACGACGAGTAGGAAATTTCTGATAGCAGAAGGTGCAGACGTGCATGTTTAGATATGTGATTCCCCAAGTTTGTTGTCTTGTCACTGAAATGCTGGTTTCTTTTAGCTCATTATTCAGATGGTTGTAGCAGGTTTGTGAACGAATCGTTCTTTAGAACCAGTTCACCTAATTGAACTGAGCCATCTGAAAAGAGTCAGCACAGATCTGCAAGTTACTCAACCAAAATCACTTTCGGACATGCTAACAGTCACACCACCTACAAAATAGCCTGTATCCCGAAGTAGCCTAAATGATCATATGATGCCGGTTTTTGCCAACTCATTCAGTGCTCCAGTTAGTCCAACAGCACAAACTGAACTAAGAACAGTCTTTCGGACATATCCAACATGCAAACTGCCTGCTGATGGTTTCATAAATAGTGGGTGAAATGTACAGTATACAGTATGTCTGATGTTTTGCTGAACAATATGAAGTATAACAACAAATATATTGGAAATAGAAATATAACAGCGATCTGATGGCAGTAGTTCTCAAGTCAACACTGGTACACTGATAGCAGTTCTCTCTTGAGTCAAGAGTCAGTTAAAGGTACAATATGTACAAATTTTGTAATAAAATATCCAAAAATCACTTGCACAGTGTGATATATTTCCTGCAGTTGTGTACTTACAATATCCCAAAAGTTCCCAAAGATTTTTAATTTCAGAGAAATTCCAATTTTAAATAATTGGCCGCCACGGAATCCCTGTTCACTTGTCAATGACGTAATACCCGCGTTATCCCTGGTTTCCGCTCGTAGTACTGCCATAGTAACCGTAGCGGCAGACGTGGACAACTGCATAGTGCGTAACATCTAGCTGCACGCCGTTGTTGTTTCGTTCAAACATTATGGACCATGCTAAGCAGACTTTGGGGGAAAAAGGAGAACTAAAACGAGGATCAATATCAGCGTGGCGTTTTCGAGATGCCGAGAGCTCCACGTCCTTGACAAACTTCGACTTGACAGAGCTCTTACATGTACTTTATTAGACAGGTGAACAAAATTGTACATAAAACTAATCAATGTTATATAGTTCAACATGATGAAATGTTAGAATATGATCTGTATGTTATTCTAATGTTGATCTTACTGCTAGTCTCATATAGCCAACAAACTAACACATAGAATAACATTATAACTTTCAACACACTCAAATGCAGTTTAGTATGATAGTGTAGAGCAAGTGAAACAGAGCTGTGTTACCTCACGTTTAATTAGTCTAATAAACTGACCTGTGTGAGTATTATTCAGCACTTGCGGGTATAGTTCGGTAGAATGAAATGTCCTTATTCCTTTATATCCGAGGGACTCGCGTGTGGCGCTGATATGTCTCTTATTAGCAATCGCGCCCTGCTTTATACCACAGTCGTGATAAAAACATCAATGTATTCACTCATCCATAAATTAGATATTATTAGATCCATCAGCTTGACGACAGGTTCCATAATTCCGCAGGAAATTTTGCATCATCAACCTACGCCTTTGTAATTGTAAGAGGTTGAAAAAAAATACACATTGTATCTTTAATGGTTACAACAGTTCTCGAGTCACCATTACACTGAACTGAGGAAACTGTTCAGACTCTGAAATATCTGCGGTGAACCAATGAGCTGCTGATACTGGCATAAACCGAGCAGATGGGGGTGAAAAGTTTTTCATGGTTTATTTTAAAAAGTTTATGTTGACTATAGGACTAGTTTATTCACTTTATATGCTTTACACAGCTGCATTTCACATCATTGGGTGCTTTTTGTCTTCATTGTTTGAACACATCAGTGCTTTCAGTGCTTTATTTTCATTAGATGAAACGGTATGACAATTTCATATAACTATTATAGTGACCAAAATGATCATGGTTATCAATATTATCACAGTATTGTCAAAATTAGCTGGAAATGTTCAAAAAGTTTTGATACACACACTAAATTTATTTCACTCACTGTAAAATCCAACAATTGTTCGAACTAACACTTTTTAGTTCACTTTACTTAATGTCTTAACTTAATTGGAAAAAACCCAAGTTAAGATTCATTGATTGTTTTGAGTGCCATTTTGTTTTTTGAGGAAGGGCAATTCTAAATAGACTTTTCACTCATTTCCTCCACTTCTACAGTTATCTTTTTCTAGTCGCATTCACTAATTTCCCAAAACCATCTTGAATGTTGAATTGTTAATAGAACTGAAAAATGTGAGAGAACATCACATAAGCTGACTTCATAAATTGATGTTGATTTTCCTTAAATGTTTTTGTTTGAACTCACCATTATGGTGATTAGTGTTCCCATTGGTTGGGCACTTGGAACTTCATTTGTATGTTATTGTAATGATCTTCCTATGGATGCAGCGATGCAACAATAAATCACAGTTTCAAAAGAAGGGAAGTAATAAATAGGTTGCTTTTGAATGGTGACCTAACTTCCAACTAAATCATTACTGGGATAGTTCACCCAAAAATGAAAATTACCCCATGATTTACTCACCCTCAAGCCATCTTAGCTGTATATGACTTTTTTCTTTCAGACGAATCAAAGTTATATTAAAACATTTCCTGGCTCTTCCAAGCTTTATAGTGAATGGCAGTCCTGATTTTGAAGTTCAAAAAAGTGCATGGCTTGAGGGTGAGTGAGTAAATGGGATAATTTTCCTTTTTGGGTGAACTATCCCTTCAACTGGTCTATCTTTTACAATTTTATTGCTAACTTTCATGTCTTAAAAACACTGTGTAAAACTTTTAATTGGGTTGATATAATCCCTCCATATTTGTGACAATATCTTGCAATTGACCATGCTTAAGTCACATGCACTTTAATATTTAGCATGCAAAACACAATGGTAACAATAAAATTGTATTAATTATCAAGTACTCTCAATTTTTTAGTTACTAGAACTCTCATGTAAGTGAACTATACTAAGATTTTGTCAATACAAAATACTATTCCTATTTCACTTTACTTAGTTCTTAAAGCAATCGGTTTGCATGCTTTTTGTTTGCATAAACATTAGAATAATTTAAAAATAAACACCAACATCCAGATTTAATTGAACATAAATGTTAACTGAGTCTTACATCATAACATTTTATCTACTAACATGTAGGCTATGTTGTCATGTTCAAATAAAGTTTTGAAAAAAAGTTTGATAAAATGATAGACCTCACATTTTAGCATTTAAACCACCTTTAATTCAATATGATAAATGATTATAGGTATTTCATCTGCTCCGTGAATAATTATACCTTATTATTCGAATTGTTTAAATTTGTAGAATGCAAAATGTAAATTTGCAATTACATATCTTATTCTCCCGAACCCTAACACCTACTAACTAACTATAAGTTACTAGTTAAAATGTCCAAAGTGGACCATCAAAATAAAGTGTTACCCTGTTTTGTTCCCAGTTAACATGACCTCTTCAAAATATCTTCTTTCACATTCTGCAGAAGAAATAAATGCGTACAGGTTTGAAGCCATGTGAGAGAAAATAAATAATGACAGAATATTTACTTTTGGGTGAATCATCCATTTGAGGGCTCTCCATTTTTTTTCCATGAGACTTAATGAACCATCCAACAGTAAGTGCAGGCAAGTCAACATCTGACCACAGTTAGGTATACAGTTGAGTTTGTGCACCTCTGACACGAGTTTTCATCTTTATTCTGAATGTCCTGACGAATCATTGATTTGCAGATCATTCACTCCCTTCTCTCTTCTCGGTTTGATTTTCCAGCACAAAAGCTAAAGAAACAGAAAGGACAAAGTGAATTAGAGAGAACTGACATCAAGAACAATGCCAGAACTCTGCTTTGATTTTGCGTCACTGATAATATACGCTAATACTGGGTCACAGAACCAAAGAATGCATAGCCTGTGTTCATCTCTGTCTGACTGTATCTTTTCTGTCAGATGGTTGCTGTTTATTACTTTAAAGAAGCCTAAAACAAGACATCAGCAAATCTTTTGTCTTTCATTGTGTGATCTGAATCTTTAAATGACCTTGTTCAAAGCCTGAACCTTAAGTGTTGAAAGATATAATCAATAACTGCCTGTTTTGATTGTTTACATTAAGTGTACCATAAATTTTAGATGGAAACACCATACTCTCTTCTGCACTAAAAAAAAATGGTGTAGGATAGGATCTGCTTTGAAATAATTTTCACCAGTAAATTTCACAAATAGTTAAAAGAAGCATCAAGTAACACATTAAATTAAACTGAAATTTTGAAGAAAGACTAAAGTAGTATTTTCTTGTAAAACATAGCCTAGCCTACTCTAGTAATCTGTTCTATTGTTGTTAATTTATTATTTATTAATCTGTTATACTGTATATATTTTTTCACCTACAGTACTATGAGTTCAACAGGGTCATGCTGATTATGGTGAGTTTTATTGATCTATTGATCATTTTAAGTAATTGTGCTTATATTTTATGTTAGGCTACTCGGCAAACGGCAAATCATTTGTTTGGGATTTTTAGGAAATGGTAGGCTACTTTTAGTTTTGTAGCCTGTTTCCTCTAGTAACTACTAGCCTAGCTACTCAAAAACCAGGGGCTATCATTCTTCGTCAACTGCAACAGACGCAAACAAAACAGCACTTTATATTTGTGTCCTGACTCCTGTCCTGTCTACGAGAAGGTTTCCATGCGTGGATGAAGAAAGAATTTGATCTTGCGCTAAAATGAGGTAGGCGGCTATAGGCTATTGTAAAACCATAACAAAACACACAAAACCGGCGTGGTCTCTTCAGTGTCGTCCAGAGCTTCACTATCAAAGCTACAGGTGCTGCACAAGTGGAGGACATCAAAAGCGCTGCACCTCCTAATGAAACAATGTTGTTACAATACTTGTCTTTGAACCTCATAGTAGCGTGCGACAAAGAATCAATGAATAAACACCAAACCATGCAGAACCCTACTGCCTTCACCCACCGACGCTTTGTTTCACAACATCGTTTGCAGTTAATGTTTTGGCCGAAAAAAAACATTTTTTTAAATGAAGGTGAAGATCAACACACGTCATGGTGTCCCTCAATATTAAGTAATTCTTCACACAGGCTACTGTTAAGTCCAAAAAAATAAGGCTAAAATGAATATAAATGCAGTTCACGGATGCATACACATCGGATACATCCGATTACTTGTTTAGTTTCCGTTTGAGTGTGAACAAACTAATGTAATGCAAGTATGTATGCAGTGACATACTTGTCCACTAGATGCCGCTAAAGTACTTAAAACGAAACTGAAAGGGTTGCTGTGTTAACCTGCTTCAAATCTGCACGCAGACACTGAATTATTTGACCTCTAGGCCTATAAAATCTCTCTTCAGGCAGAAGCTATTAGCCTAAACACAAAACAATACCTGTTAAACTATACGAATATTTAAACAACTTAACTGACCAATGATAAAAGTTAGGAGACACTTAAACGCCTTCAGCCCAATAAAAAGCTTGTCGTTTAGAAGGAAAAAAATGGGCACGACATTCAGGTTCTGTAAAATCAAGACGGCGCCCCCTGGTGAACTGAAAACACACAAATCCTCCCTCAGCATTCTGCGTGAGGCTATAATCACCTGCAACAGACGGACATCTAACAAACCAGAAAATATAGACATTTATTGAACGATCATATGTTAATTAAGCTGCTATTTCTTTCCTTCTTTTTTTCACATGGTATTCTCATATGCCCCGAAAGCTTGTATGAGTAGGCTAACAAATAAGCCAATTTCTAACATAATTATGAAACAAGTGCAGTGGGTTTGTAGATTTTACACCCTGAAGTTTATTTTCTTTTTTCATTATTTATTCATTAAATGAGAAACAAAAGACCAATTGTATTTGTTTGTAATCTCACACTTAAATAATTAGCCTTTAAATTATTTAATATAGCCTATTATTTGGCTAAAGGACATTACTTGCATTCAAAAATATCAACATATTTAAACAATATGAATAAATGTAATATTCTTTTCAATAGAGATTTGAGTTTTGTAGAAAATGTAGTTATGTATTATAT
The DNA here is from genome assembly GCF_949152265.1 of Phoxinus phoxinus. Classification (NCBI taxonomy): domain Eukaryota; kingdom Metazoa; phylum Chordata; class Actinopteri; order Cypriniformes; family Leuciscidae; genus Phoxinus; species Phoxinus phoxinus. The sequence goes on along the minus strand of NC_136886.1, from coordinate 26,906,913 downwards.
TTATGTATTTACTAAAGACAGAGGTACAGTGAAAATAATTTTTTTATATATATATTTTTGGGACTCTTGAATTCATCACTAGGGTATGGAATGACTTATGGTACACATTATCTAATGCTATAAATACATATTATACGGCAGGCTAATTTTAGGCAGCAATTAATAATAAATACACACGCTGTGTGATGATGCATTGTAAAATTCCAAAATCATCACTGAAAAGAACAGCGATAGGTTTAATAATGCAGAATTAAGTATCGACATCGGAGCATAAATGACTGCAGAAATTCACAATAAGTGTCACCCAAGCAAAATACATTGCTATCATTTGCCTTAGAGAAAATTAATTTATTTGAATAATGTTATGTGCAAATTATGTTGCCCGTTTCTCTTCCATTGACATTTTGTTTTTCAAAAATATTAGGAAAAAGTGCAAAAAGACAATGCACAACCAACAGATAAGATATGCCTAAATATCATAATTTACATTATGGGTTATCATATGGCAGGTTCATGCAATATTAGCCTAGAGGAGGGTGGATTTTGATTAATTCAATTTAGTTACACTAAAAGTGATTTTAATATAATTATTTCCATCCAGTATTTGAATATTATACTTTCATAAAACAAAAAACAAAACAAAACCAAAAAAGAAAAAAATACAGAATGTAATGAATTAAATAATTTTCTTAACTTTCTTTCTTTCTTTCTTTCTTTCTTTCTTTCTTTCTTTCTTTCTTTCTTTCTTTCTTTCTTTCTTTCTTTCTTTCTTTCTTTGCTTTCAGCAAAGGGGGCAGTGTAATTGTGGAGTAGCTTGCATACACGTTCCCTTTAAAATCTCTATTCGCCATCAGGTTGTTTAGACAATAAAGACATCCTTCTGTGCATCCACAGATTTTGTAGAAACATAAGTTGTTTCAGGGCTGCAGATAGGAAGTAAAACATTATTTGACATGATTCATGAATGAGCAGAAAAAAACACACGCTGAAACCCGTAATTTTTTTATTATTATTATAAATTGTGATATAAAGCAAAAGTTAAAGACCTTAGTTGCACGTGCTGAATTTATCTCTGAATGTTGATGACAAGCTGGATCTACAGAAGGCAAAAGAACATCAAGGCAGATAATTGAACTCTGTATTAAACTGCGCTCCATTGTTTTAAAAGGCCTGTCTGAATGTTCTTTTACCTGCTGCCAAATGACTTACATTTGCATGTCATTGGCCGCCCCTACTTTCATCTAAAATAACACTCGTTGCGTAATAACAAGATGAACTGTGTCAGAAATACCTACTGATGCTCCACTGCCGAGGTACATCTGCCCGTCTCTCTCTTCTCCCGCCGCACGCTGTTTAGAGCTGCACAAAGGGTGATGGGCAGTCGTTAGGTGGACACTCGGGCTTTTGATTTTTAATTGTAATTGTAATCCTCTCCACTTGAGGGCTGAAAATGTGCCGTTTGAAATCTGGACGGAAGATGGAGGGGGAGAGGCGATGTTCAGAGGGGCCCTCTTCATGCTGGCGATACATTAAAAGGTTTAATCCAACTGAAATGTAAATCACAGTTCTTGAAAACAAATTAAGGGGAAAGATAACAGAGCCGTGCACCATCAATACACCATCAGCCCGGTCTACGGCGTGGCCTGCTCTGTGCCTGAAATTACGCCAGGCTTGTTACCATGGGTAATGATACACTGTCAGGTGGGCTGATTGCAAGGTTATGGTAAACAGAGCAGTCAGACGGTGCTGGATGAATTGAGGAGAAGAACAGACAGGCCATCACAATCACCCGGCGGTTCAGACAGATGCACTCAGTGTGGTGAGGCTGTCTCGGTTACGGTGATCCCTCATAATTGTGTATTCAACTTCGGTGATTTCGCAGGGCCCCTGCACATTGTGTTTCTCTGTCTGACATTACGAGCAGTGTAATTGTAGAGTAACACAACAATGCTGTCTACCTTGACCCTTCGTCGGATAAAATGTTGTGTGACACGACCCTCTGAACATTTGGTTGTATGGCGATTTTTGTTGTTCAAGAAATACCTGTATCTTTGAAAATGCTTCTAATTTTTATTTCCTAAAATCTTACTAAACAATGCAAAACCACAGGGTTTAAGGTTAGGAGTTAAAGCCGAAGGCAGATTCGAGCCCTCCTATTGTGCCATGTGTCTGTGGCATAAAGGAGTTTGGGGTGTTGTCAGTAAGAGAGGGACATGTCAGCCCGTTGGCCAGTTTCTTTTTCCTGCGCTTCTCTTTCATCCCCTGTGGCACCATTATACACCTCAGTCAGTCCCTTGTTTGGGCCTCTTTGACTCAATTAAGGAGAGTTGAAGTTACAAATTTGTTACAAATTAAGCTTGTTGAGATCCTGAAAAGTTGAGCGGGGGCCACAGAAAGGGTTGAAGTAGTTTGGATGAGTGTAGCTGATCTTGCCCCTCATCCCTGGCCTGGGGCCCCGATGCTAGCGATACCCTGAGGTCTGGAGAAGAGGCTATCCTTCTGGAGCTCCCTCTCCATTAGGGAACAATCACCGGCATTGTTAGCCGTGGAAGTGATGAGATTGCAAATGGAATCCTGCTGGAGGAAACAAAGATGGTGGGATCGTTTTAGTGCAACCGGAGCTCTAGGCAGGTGCCCCTCTCCCAGTCTTTAATTGATCTCATTTGTTACTTATACCTCCCGATCAGACTGCTATCACCGTGGCCCCGTCACGGATGGTCCCGTCGTGTCACTGTGACGACAAGGTGATGGGTTGCTTGGGGGGGTGCACGACCAGGGCGAGTAACCCAGGCGAGCTGGCTCTCTACTCTTACCGGCTTCATTTCAGAAGCGTTTACCATTGCCCTGAAACAGGACGCTCCCAAATATCCCAATTACACCGGCACTTCATGTCCTTTTGTAACAGGATTTCTCTTACTTTCCTCTCTGTACCACAAAGGGGCTGATTGTACTTCAAGCAGCGGCCCAAATAGGCATGTCAGTTTTACAGGAAACCGACGGATCGAATGTGTGGATAATTGCCCCAAAGCTTACAATGGCCCCAAGTAGAGGCCTGTAAAAGGCTCAAAGTTATGTAAACTCTCTTTTACAGCTGCCTCCTATACCATTTTCTTGGCTCGCGTTTAAACCTATATGAACAACACTGTTACGGTGGTAGAATACTGTATGCAGCAAGCTCATTATCTCTTTGCATTGTGAGATCAAACAGGCTGCCCAGTTAGCATGTTCACCTGACTGTATTTTATTGATTGTCTTATAAGGAAGTTAATGTGTTTAAGAAGCTACAAACATAGGCCTTTCACAAATGAAGTAGCTACACAAAGAACTATTAATATAAAATGGTATCTCGTTGATGATCATGAACTTCCCTTTACTTAAAGAGCACTAGTGTTTTTGAAGTGCGGTAACCGAGCAACATAGACTAGGTCAGTCTCAGTTCAATGAACAAAAGAACGCATGAGCCCAATGGTCCCCTAGGTCCTGCGAATTATCGGTCAGGTCTGTTGTCTGATTTCGTCCTGTCTCTGTCTTTTTGTTTTGTTTTATTTTTCACATCGCTGTCTTCAAAGTTGGTGTGAGGCTGAAGAGCTCGCCTGGAGCCCAGTGTGCAGTTGAGTTGGCTGTCAGAGGAAGTGATGGTGGCTTTGCAAACCCAATTAGCAAAATTCTATCTGATTTCAAAAACGAATCACATTTTTACTTCACCCCCATCCGTCATCTGCCAATTTCCCTGGAAGTTAAAGTGCCACCAATTACTGCCCAGCGGCACTAGCTCTGGCACAAGCGCAGCATGTTTCAGGCGTCGGGTGGCATCTTGTGTGGCTTGGTCTTTGTCAGCGGGAATGAGAATGAAATTAGACTAATAGGAGACTTGTTTCCAGCCACTGATTAAAAGGCCTAGGAGTTCCTCGGGCATTGCCTAGATCCAGGTCTACGTGTCCTCGGAGAGAACGAGAGCGAGCGAAGGCGAGAGGTGGCTCCTGTAATGTCATTTCGGACATCAGCACGTCTGTCTCCTCAGGGTCATTCTTCCTCAGACTTACTTTTTTTTCCACGGAACATGGGCGAGGAAACGCACTCTTCCTTTGGGGTGCTAATTAAGGGGAGCATCCAAAATTAATCAGCAAATTCACTAGGGCGAAGGGCGATCTGTTTGAAGGCCTGGAAACAAAGTGCGCTCGAACCAGGCACAAAGAAGCCCTCGGCTATGGACTCAGAGAAAAACAAGTGCACAGACGGCAATCTGACACAAAAATTCATATAAGTATAAAATTTTACACTCATTTTTCTTGTCAGCTTGTCACATTGAATTATAAAGGTTGATTCGCTTATCTGGCTAAGCGAAATCATACGAGCCCGGTCATCTGAATATCATTGCATGGTCAACGTCTTCCGAGAGCGCATCAAAAGACTCTTCAGAGATGCCCGAGCATTGCAGAAGGCGCTGTTGAACAGACGCTGTGAAATTAACCCCCCACCCCCCCAAAAAAAACAACCGAAAAAATCTGTAAAATCTGGGGATGTTTCACAGCCTGACTTGGCCTTGTGTTAACGTCACACGCTCGCCCAAGCCCTGCCATTCTGTTCGGCGCCTTACCACCCCCTCAGAAGAACATGACACGTTCTCCCTCCAAAGAAAGCCATGTTTCTTTATCAGCTGCAGATGAAATGTCTTATATAAGTGCTTCTTTTCTCTTTTTCGTCTTTCTCATTCTCTCTCTCTCTTTTTTTTAAAGCAGTCTCTAATTAACGGAGGGCCTGGAGGCTATTTGTGACCTTTTGCTGTGTAAATACGAGCAGGCCCTGGCATGGAGACTATCAGGAAGAGCTTGGAGACAGAGGCAAACCCTGTGTCGCAGCACTCTGGGCATCTTTGGCACATTGCTAGTGATACGACTGGGCGAGGTGTTTGTTTGATAATGGCAGTTGAGTGATTTTTTGACAGGTGCTTTTGACACTACAGTTTGCTGCAGCGTGCAGCGACTGTCTGCTGTCACTCATCTCCATGTCAATGAGAGTCTCCTCTATGAAGGTGCCCTGGGTGACTTAAATGTGCCGGAAAGATCGTTTGGAGAGGTCAAAGTGTCCGTCTTTCAATGTATGGTATTTGGGACTTTTAGATATAATCGCAGTCAGTGGTGACATGCTGATTTAATGTATATAATTTAAAATGCTTTACATGTTTAAAAGCACAAGAACAAGGAACACATTGTGTGGTTCCATGTTATAAAATAACTTTCAAGCTCACTGGATTGCATATTAAGTACAATACACATTTGAAAATACATATTGTTAGATTTTAGTATTTATGAATGATATAAAGTCTGTGCATTTTACAAAGTACTTTGGCTTGTCGTGATTGTGGTGTTTTTACATTTTTATTTGGGCATACACTTATTGTAAACAACTGGTAGTCATTAGTGCAAGTTGTGTTGCATGATATTTTGACACAATTTTACCCAAATGTTATAATTATTCATGTACAACCTATTTTATTTACATGGAATATTTGTATTTTTACGCCGCATGATAATTAAAAAAGCTTAAAAAAGTTATTTAAAATGGTGAAAAAGAAATGGTGATCTCATCAACTGAAATATATATTTTCTTATATATTTATATAAAATGTATCCCAAATTCTTGTCTAAAAGATGTTTGAGACAGAAACTACATGTTATGAGACACAAAGGGCCTATCAGAAGACTCAATGTCTCTGCTTATTTATTAAACATGACCCAACATAGTTTATATTTCTTTGCCAATTATTGAGTTTAGCTGAAGGGACCATCAGGATTCTAAAAGAGAAAATGTAATAATAATAATAATGATAATAGTATTAGAAGTAGTAGTAGTAGTAGTATTAGTAGTAGTAATAATAAGCAACATTAGTATATCCCTGATTTTAGATAAAAGCATATAATAAAGAGCATAATTCTAGTTAATAACAATAATAATAATAATACTGCTGCTTTTTTTCTCAGTATCTGATTTAACTTTGTCTAAACAAATCACATTTTTAAATTGTATTATGGCTGGACTGGTGCTAATGTTATAGATTTGTCCTCAAATTGTCAATGCACTGTCTAAAATAACGGTGAAATAAACTGAAAACTGTTGCTCGTCAAACAAATTCTTGTCTGGGTTTGTGCAGGCGAGGTGTTCTAGACAGGTCTTCTGATTGCACGCTATTTCGAAGTGAATTATTTTGAAGGTTGGCGATTCTTGATTTTGCTGGCTTTTTTCGACCTGTTCTCTGTCCACATAGCCATTTACAGAGTTTTTGCCCACATTAATATACATTTTTAAAAAGCAGTAAATTAGCACATCACTAAAAGAGATGATAGCAATTTGCATATTTTGAACTGTAGAGTGGTCTCATAATTAGCTGAAATCTAATGTGCTTTAATTTGGCAGAATAATCAACACAGTGTGCCAAAATAAGTAGCAGAAATTGGTTGACCTCTACTCAGGTGAAGACAGGAGAAACTTGCACATTTTCACATACAAAAAAGTATAGCCATGGGTGAAAGACACATTTTTTAAAAACAGGTATATGACCTACAGAGTCAGTCAGACGGCGAGCTTTAATGCTGCTACGTGGCATGTAATTGTTTGACTTGTATTTAATGTATGACTAATGTGCATTAATGGCCTGACTCTGTTCCAGTTCATACAGAGGGAAGTGTGTTCCTGCACTGTTACAGCTCTCAGGAGAATTAGTTCCTCTCTGCCGTGTGCGAGATCTCGTAAGTGCATAATTGCTGATCGGGGTGCTTAGGATGTTATGTTTGCCATGCGAGACCTCTGTCAGAAAGAAAGAACGAAAGACACACTCATCCTGTACTTCGAGTGAGGATGTACTCTCTGTTTGGTTTGTTTCTATGCCCAGTTATTCTAACTGTGTTTTTGTTGGCTACGGCAGATAACTCTTCTTCATATGGCATCACGTCATTTTCTGACCTCTAGGATGGGCAACCCGCAGGCCATTTGTATACGCTGGGCACAGGGTAAAGGTGGCACTCTGCCCTTATTAGACAGACCACCTCCACCTTCTATCTGACCGTCTGCGACTGGGGTAAACATTCCTCATGACTGCTGATGCATAGTGACCGCTGCATCCAGCCTCCGGCTCAGAACTATAAATGACTTTGGTTACAGAAATCAGTGATAATCTCCATACAGTGAAGTGTTTTAATAGATGCTTTTACACAATGACATTAGAGGTATCAGGTCTAACTTTTATGACACTTGCCTCACGCTCATTTCAAACCTTACACCACTGAGCATATTTCTACTGTAAATTAAGTGCAACCACTATTTTGATCTAAAAAAAATTCTTGCTCTTTGTGGGAAAAAAAGAAGGGAAAAAGCTGTTGGCAATTTGGACTTTGTAATTGTCGGTAACACTTTACAAGGTTCATCATTTAACATTATTAACATGAACTAAGAATGAACAATACTTCTTCAGCATTTATTAATGTAATAGTTTCAACCTTTACTAATACTTCTTTAAAATCAAGGTTTGTATTTGCACTGTGAACTAACATGAACAAGAACAGCTGTATTTTAACTATTAACAAAGATTAATAAATACTGTAACAAATCTATTGCTCATTGTTAGTTCATATTAAGTAATGTTAACAAATTATCCTTATTGTAAAGTGTTACCGTAATGTCAAACTTGGTGAATGTGTCTTGCATATTGAAGGTTTTGTCGTGATATGGTGACTTTGAAATTTTTTAAAAGTAGTATAATATTGAATAATTCATATGCAAAAGTAACTTTTCATCATTATTCATGAAATTTAGATTTCTCCCAAAAAAAGATCACAAAGTCACAACATTATGACTGCTATCTATCATAAGCCTGAACAAAGAGCTATATTCCGATGTGATGCATTAGTTGCATTAATAAATGTGACAATAATGTGATAATATGGTGATCATAGACATTTAATGACATAATGACAAGAAAAACAAAATTTGAATATATTTTCAATTCCATAATATATACAATCAAAGTGTGACTAATGTAAAAAAATTTTTTTTACATAAAACATTAAACGCTATTATTTTCAATTATACATTTCAATAAAAATAATAAAAACAAACAAACTGGGAACTCGGGACAAATGGCCACAGAACGGATGTTAAATTGTTGTAACGAGATACAACTTCACTGAGCCCAAACCCTGTCACCCCGAGAAAAAAAAAAATGTAATTCCTTAGCAAACATGAAGAAAGACTTGTGTTTGCTAAAAAGTGATAATTAATGAAAGACGAGCTTTCCCTAATTAAGTGCAGATTTCCCCCCGTCTTCTCCTCGTTAATCAGCGGTGAAACTGAGTTCATTGTGTGGCAGTTTGCTGTTGCTTGGGGTTTCAAATGAAAGAAAAAAGAGGAGATGGGAGATTGAAATAATTTGTTTAATTTGGAGCTGCTTAGTGTCTCAGCAGGTGAGAGCGGTCTGTATGAGAGCTCCGGGGCCCCGGCTGGACCGCGGGGCCGGGGTCAGGCTGCCATGCTTCACTTCCCCCCCAGCTGCAGAGGCCCTAACACCCCCTTCACGACCCTGCTACACAAAACCAGCCACTAATTATCTCTGAATAGCAATTTTATTGAACCCTAATTTGTGGTAATGGATTGTGATAGGGTGTAAGGGGATAGGTAGAGAGAAATAAAGGGAGAGAGAGAGAAAGCGTGCGTGAGCGAGAGAAAGGATTGCCGGTAACACTTTACAATAAGGTTCATTAGTTAACATTAGTTCATAAATACTGTAACAAATGTATTGCTTATTGTTAGTTCATGTTAATACATTAACTAGTGTTAACTAATGAAGCTTATTGTGAAGACCGGATTATATTTGTAGTTTATTTGAGCTTAAACAATAGCTTTTGAGTTGAAGACATTTGTAGCATGATATCTGACCTAAAGGAAGTTTTGCAGATTATAGGCGAAGGTCAGTTGAAGGACAAAAGATTGTTCCTTTTAAGTTTAAAATTGTTTTAAAGCAGAGATTATTCCGAGAATCCTAGTGTGTTGGTGAAACGCGTGCGGTTCTGAAATAGGAAAAAGTGTCCCAGGTCTTTTCCTTGTGGAAAACAGGATCTTCTCTTCTGGAATGGTGTTGGTGTTCTGAAATGAAGCACTTTTAATGGACACGGGGCAACGGCAGATGCTGTAGGTCACTTGGGTCAACACAAACACAGACGAACCCAGACACAAACACACCGTTCTTTCCCTGGATGTCGCCTGGATTAAGGACGAAACCGCTCGGAAACCTTCTTTGTGATTCTTCTTATTCTGTAGGATACATGTAAAAAGAAAAAGAAAAAGAAGAATCAAATTAAAATTAAAATGTCATATGTTTTCTTTTCCTTAATACACAGAATAAACACCACAGATGCAGGATGTCGGGCTCTCTTCTCAGCGGTCGGTCCGGCGTTTGGTGTTTACTGTGGATTTTGGCTTCGTGGACTCACATCACAATGCGCAGATTTAGAGATTTTAAAGGAAGTTGCGAGGCTTGCAGCAGGAGAATAGAGACATCCCCCTCACCCTCTCTCTATACAAACACACGCACACACCGTCACACACTCTGCCTCTGTCAACCCGTCTACCCAAACCAGATGGCTGATGCCTAGGTTGAGCTTGACTAAGCTAAAATACCTGATTACAATTCACCGATACAATTCAAATATCGTACCCTGGCTTAAGGCTAATGCCACGGTAACAGTATCATTTATTTTCTGCCTGTAGTTTTTATCCATGTCTTACTGGGCTCTGAGCCTCTAAACCCTTTCCCCAAACAGAAACAGATCAAATAACCACATTGCATTGTTTCTTAGTTTTACAGCTGAGACAACAGAAATGCATTATTTAAAAAAACATTATAAAAAAAATTATGTTTAGTTTTGAGCTGCATTTTTAACCCCACCAGCACCATAGTTTATTTTTATTTTTATCTAAACACTGAATTAGTTAAATTAGTTATTCGTTAGTTAAATATACATTTATATAGAACAACGGTTTAAACAGTTTTTATTTCTGATAAATGTATTCATAACATGAGATAAATTATGTAAATATATATATGCGGCAATTGTATTTGAATGTTACAAATATCCTAACACATTTTGAAATATATATAAAAAAGATTTTTGGTTTTGAATATGCATTGAACAAAACTATTGAATAATATTCCACATTAATGGTGTCACATTTTAATAAAAGCTTAAAGGCAAATACAGTATTCCAGAAAACTTACAGACATCCTTGCTCTGTAATACTAATACTAATAATAACAATAACATTTTTTAATAATAATACAAATAATGGTGATTTATTATTGTCATTATTATTGCCTCGTACTAATTCTTTAGTGACATTATTTGATATTTTTGACGTAAATTATGTATTACATAATTTTTTTGGGTTGTTGTTGACAGTTAAGGACACAAGTTTTTGATGTACATGAAAATGCTTTACAGTTGTGTGTATTCTTTTATTGTGCAGTGCAAAAAATAATGAAAGATATCAGATATTACAGGGTAGAAACAAAATGTGAAATATGCAGAGTTGCCTGAGTCGTTTGATTAGTAACGGAAGCACATTTCACTCTGAATTTGAGATCAGAGAATATGTTATATAGTTACTAAAACAATACTAGTAGTTTCTGCTAGAGAGAGAGGGTGACTGGAGAACTCCTGAACTCTAGACGTAGGATCGTACCCATATCCAAATAGCATTCATTAGCAATTCAGCTACTTATTTTGTTTGGTTTCCCCCCTGGCTGCTAATTAATGCTTAATCAAAACTGCTGAACTGAACATCACAGAAAATTTAATGAATATTGAAATAAGCCTGAACAAATTTAGGGAATTCTGGCAGCACTTATTTTCTGCAAATGTCATAGCACATGGGGTCCTTTTCATGTGTGTGTGTGTGTGTGTGTGCGTGTGTTTAATTAAATAATACAATCTATACATTTAACCAGATTCTCCTTCTCAATAATCATAAATGTATGTAAAAAATGTCAGCAGGTTCACATCTTCTCGAGGTGAGGGCTCAGACACTGTGTCTGTTTGTGCCCGTCAGGTTTATTTTAACTTGTGATCATTTGGAATATTACACGTTTCTTGAGAAATTGGAGAAGAGAGGAGAAAAAAAAAAATCTCTTTCATTTTGACACTACATTGTGTTCCGCCTTGCTTAGTGACTTTTAATGGAACATGATTATTAATGTTCCCTTGCAGGAAGAGCTGTCATGTTTCTCTATGCTGAACACGTGAGGAGGTGGAAAATGAATCTAAAATATACAGTAAATTGAGCTCTTTACCATATTTTATTACAAATAGTTGAATTGAAATGCATTTATTCAAATTCCAAATATTCCTTTGTTTTCTTATTCACGTGTCCACACCACAACAACCAACAGCATCCCACCTCATTACGGCTATTTTATATATTTATTTAGAAAAATAAACATATGCCTATTTTTATTCCTTGATAAAATCGAGACTGGCATGGAGGACACCCGCTTTCAAATCTCGGTGACAATTCCTGTAAAGTTACTCAAATGCAATCTGACTTGTGACAAGGGGATGTAATTCCTAAAACAGAATATGCCCATCAGTGGAGCCCCAATTTGCATAATGAGGAGACTTCCATTTCTGCTAGCAATATTTTTGACATCTCCAACTTGGAGCTGTGCTCGAGCAAAGTGAAAAACGTCGATAGGGATGAGAAGAGAAAGGAGTGAAAGCAGCGGGCACTGTCTGTGTGTGAGGAGGGCACACAGAGCTGAACAAACACACACACATGCACACACACACAACTTTGTCTCTCAGAAACACAGAGGCTTATTCGACTTTGGCCGTGGACTGCAGCAGCGTAGCTCTGAGCACTACAAAAAAAGGGAACATTGAGCACCACCACAGGAAACGCTTTTTTGGACTTTAAGTGACAGCCTGACAAAAAATGACCGTACTGACATTAATTCCATGTAGCTCTTTTGCTCTAATTGTTGATTCAATTTGCTAATTACTCATTTGATTTAAGTGGCAGCCAAGACTCCATGTGCTGGGGACATACGCAATAGAAAGGAGAATGTGCTGAGGCTTTTGTGATGGCTTGTCATACAGGGCGAACGGAGTAGTTATGAATATTCTATGAGTTCAGTCTTAATAGTTTCTGATCTGTTTATTTGTGAAAACAGTGCTCTAAGAAACACGCCACCGGTCCCGAGCTTGACATTTACAACACAAATGCTCTCATTCAAACACAAGTGGTACTGAATCGTGTTTCTACTGAAGCTGCTGTTGGAATCTGTGAGGACTCAAAAACTTCAATGGGAAATAACCAGAAATATGGCCTCAGAGATTAAATATCTTTCTCGGCAAAGTATGATTGGGATGTGTAACATAAAATAAAATGTATATACTGGATATAGACGGATTTTTGCATTCCACTCAAAATAGGAGAGATTGCCAAAACATTTTTTTTGTTGTATATATTTACTGATATGCCTATACAAATTTGTATATTTATATTGATGATTATGATGTATTAGAAGCCTCTCATTTAGATGAAACACTTTACAACACATTTTACAAACCATTACAATGACAAATGTGTAAAATATAATACTAGTTCTAAAATTATAATATATATATATATATATATATATATATATATATATATATATATATATATATATATATAATATAAATTATATATATATATATTTTTTTTTTTTTTTTTTTTTGCTGATAAATAAATGTTAACTATGCCATGTTTAAATGTAATGCTTTTTCTAGGTTTAGCTTTTTCTTAGTTCATAAAAAAATAATAAATAATTTGGTAACACTTTATTTTACAGTGTCCTTGGTACATAGTTACTATAGTAATAACTATAAATGGTGCATAATTATGATAATAATAATAATTTTTATTATTAAATTATGCATAATTACATGCAACTAACCCCAAACCAAACCCTCATCCTAACCCTTAGCCTATAGTAAGTAGGCTACATGTAGTTAATTATTATTACTACGTACTTAATGTATTATTACACTGTAACACGGACACCTTAAAATAAAGTGTAACCAATCTTTTTCTTCTTCTTCTCGAGATTGCAAATGATTTAAAAACATTTTGCAATGCCACATGGTTAAACATTATTTAAATGTAATACTTTGACAGAATCTTTAAAGAAGTTACCTCACTTGGTCTGGTTAGATCTTAAAGCAGTTGTTATGAAACGCTAAAGAATCTTTGAGGCTTTGTTCCCAGAGCTGAGAGGATCATTGTTCAGGGATCCTCACGAACAGTAGGCTTACTTTCTCCATCCAGACATGCAGATACACCAAGTCATCAAGTTTCTTGTTGTGCCTCGTGAAGTTGTCTTTGGTCCTGTGCGGGTCCAGTGAGATGTATTTTCCTCTGGTCTTCAGGATGTTTGCAATGTATTTCCAGATAACCTTTTCATGGATGAAAGTTTGAAAAGACCTGGGAAAGCACTTGCTTTTGCTTTTATATTCACTGCGGTTTAGTTGGACTTGCAAATGATGTGCTGATCTTGAACGGCATTGGCATTTTAAAGATGGAAATACATAAAGATATTGCATGTTATGATGCACAGTTGCTCTAATTATAATTGTGGAATATTCTCTTGTATAATTTTGGGTTGCTATGGTGACAGTGAATAAATATGGCCATGTATTAATTTATAGTCCATACATTTGAATAGATTTTTTTTTTTGCCAGTTCATTTATTAATTTATATATTTTTTGGTTGGAAGTACAGTAATGTTTGACAGCAGTAGGCCATTAATTTTCTATCCGGTAGTTTTGCAATATCTTAATTTTGCATCAACACAGATGTAGAATATGTATTTATAATTTATGCTATATATTAATTAATATATTATATATATTAAATGTTGTATTAATTGATACATTTTAATTTCCAATGACATGAGGAGTATAAATACAGCTATACTGTTTCTTTTTTGGTCCTATGCAACCATATATATCCACTATTATAACCACATATTTTCCTTAATATCAGCATTGTAAATATGCCTCTGTTGTTTATTTTCTTTCCCTATAAGAGCAGAATATACTTTACAAACTTTTCTCAATAACAACAGGAGATTGTATTGTATTGTATTGTAGCAGAAATACATATCATGGTGGCGTATGGAGGGAGTTTCAGTTTGAGGCGTTTTATATTTGTATTGATAAATAAACATTATTTAAAACATCTGTCAAGCCCTGTTAAATATCGTTGGCATGGTTCAGTGGCTTTCGGAACCCTGGGCATGGAATATTTAATTATCGTACTAACTGAATAATCAAAAAGTCAATTTCCAAACCGCTGCCTGCCCGTGTTCTGGAGACAATTGCATTTGTAATATTTGTATGCGTAATCTATGTCTCGATCCTGTGTCCCCCACCCACAGTCTTACGGGGGAAATGGAGTGTATTTACACTATAGACTCCCAGGAGACCTGGTTCAGCTCTTATTAATGACTTTAGCTGTACAGTTTTCCTCACACTGTCACCCAGACAGACTATTGATACCGACATGCCTATTAAAATGAGTAAGTTTATATTGATGATTATAGTGTATTTAAAGCCTCTAATTTACAACCCATTTTACAAACCATTACAATGACAAATATGTGGAAAATGTACAGTATATTATATACTGGTTCTACTACTACTACTACTACTACTACTACTACTAATAATAATAGTACAATATACTAACAAAATAATATACTACTATACTTATATTAAAACAATATTATTAATTACAACATAACAACAATAAAATAAACATAACGTGATCATACCAAAATTATCATAAAATGACAATACAAACTGTAGTTTTAAAATAATATTAAATAATATATCATAATAATTATAATAATATAATAATAATATAAGTTAAAATTATTTAATTATAAAAAATAATTTAGAACAGCATAAAGAACAATATTTATAATAATAATAATAATACAAATAAAAATAATAATTACTATTCTTTATGCTGTTCTAAATTTTAATAATTTTATAATATAATATTATTATTTTTCAAACTACAATGTGTATGGTCATTCCTTAGTTTCTTAAAGTGTGACACTATTTGTGAGGAAATATTTTAAATTATTTGAAAGTAATTTGCATGGAGAGTGCACTTATATTTGTACATGGATGTATTATTATTAGTTTTATTTTTTTGAAGACACAAATGAACACCTCTACATTATAAAAAGCTAAACACATTTGGGACCACCTTACATTTTAATGTTCAATTTGATTGTCAATAAATGTTGTTTTCCATAGACAAATTATTAAATACTCTCAGTGTTACTGGACCTTACTGTCTATGTCCAATGCTGTACAATGAGATCATTGTTTTATTTAGCGAGCCGGCTCCCCTGTGTTTGTGTGTGTGTGTGTACATGTATCCGTGTGTGTTTGGCAGGCAGTACCAGGCTGGGTCAAACCAGCTTAGTTCCGAGCCGCTGGATGACCTGGCTCGGTGGCGTACTTGCCTGGTCCCAATGACCCGTATGATTTCATTACTGAGAGGTGAGGGACACACACACACACACACACACACACACACACACACACACACACACACACACACACACACACACACACACACACACACACACACACACACACACACACACACACACACACACACACACACACACACACACACACACACACATACACATACATGAGCAAGCTACAGTGCTTTAAGCCTCATCTGCCATGTGGAAGGGGTCACATAGACATGCATGACCCACAAACACAAACAGGCAGTTACAAACGCAAATATGCTGCACTTCACGCACGGACTCTCTCTCACACACACACACACACACACACGCACACGCACACGCACACACACACACACACACACACACACACACACACACACACACACACACACACACACACACACACACACACACACACACACACACAAACACACACACACACACACACACACACACGAAGTGCCTGTTAGCTGTCAACAGGCACGTCATACTTTTATAACTTAAACATGCACAACCTGTGTGAATACTATATCATTTTGTGTTCCACATTTTTTTACCAAACTTTGTGTTTAGGGCTTTTGCTTGTTTTATTTAAAAACACAGCAGTTGCACTCATCGCTTTTTAAGTGAAATAACCTCCACTCATTATTTCAGTGTCTTGAGTTGTGGAGGGCGCAAAGGTCAGGAAAGGAATTAGCTTCAACGAATCCACTAGATGGCGGTGTAGGTTTGTGCTGGCCGTCGTTTCTGCCGTGGTGGAGATGGAATTTGTTCTCTTCTTTGCACTATGGGCAGAGACACAGGACAAGGCCTCAGAGACAAAACAAGGACATGTGCTTTGATTTCCCATCATGAACCAGAACTATTAAGCAACACACACCAATCAAATCAAGTTACATATCTCTCTTAGGAGTTTTGAGCACTCTGTGTCAATATCCGCATTAGCTTAAATTCCCTTTTTAATTGTGAAGTCTTTTGTCTAGGCATCAAGTTTCTCTTCAGCGCATGCTGTGTCCAGTCCGGTGTTTCAGAGATGTGTGTCTGACAGCCCTCACTGGAAGAAGTGAGTCTTGATTACAGTAATCATCCCAATGTCAGAATGAATGAGTGCAGAGGAGGAGTGTACAGTGCAGCTGCCCACTTCAGCAGCACCTGACACAAAGCCCCTGCTCTCTTTCACCCTCTCTCTTTATCCATCTCTGTCTCTCTCCCTCTCCAAGAACCGTCCAGACTAAAGAGGCAGAGGAGTTACAGAACTTACACTGGCCTGCTCGCGTGAGCTCACACACACATGCAAAGAGTTTGAAAAGAGCCTGTAGTTAACCAAATGAAAATTCTTTCCCTTTACCCAACGTTGTTCCAAACTTGTAGGACCCTTTTTCCTCAAATGAACACCAATTGTGAAGAATGCACACAGGTGTTTTTAAGCTTCGAAAAGGATCATGTGCTGTTTTCCAAGCCTTCTGAATTCATACAACATCACTGGGCCTGCTTACACCTGGTCATTTTATGCGTTTCTACTGATTGGATAGCTATCAGATTTGTTAAAACGGTTCCATTTACACTTGCCCATATAAATGTGTCTCCGCAAAACGGATATAAATCTGATCTTCAATTCCCGCGATATATTTATATTTAGAGTTCACGTCAGCGAAAGCAACAAATATGAGCTGTATTTTACTTATCATCAGCTATTTTCAAGACCGCAATAGGAAAGAGAACGCTGGTAAGATCATTTACCAGCGCATGTATTCATCAGCGCTGGTATGATCATTTAGTCTCACTACTTTTAATTATGATGATTGTGTTTTGAGCATCTGTGACTTACTTTCTGTTTTACTTGCGGTTGTTTGCGCGTTGGCTTGCTGAAGAGATACACAGCAATTCTTCTGTGGTGATGTGTGTTGCGGTAGCGTCGTCATATCTGGCTATAACGTCATCTTTTGGGAGGAGTAAAATTTACATATGTGGTTTCAACAACCAGATGCATTTACACTTGTCCAGTTTCGTCTGGAATGTCTCTCATGAAATTTTCGTCTGGAAAATTTGCCTCCTGAAGTGGTTTGAGTGATCTGATTTAAATCCGTCTCGAAAGCGCTTCGGAGAGCATTTACACTTGGTCTTTTCACGATCGGATAGATGTCCGATCAGAGAAAGCGCATGAAGTGACCAGGTGTAAACAGGCCCTTTGTGTGAGGAATCGACCAAAATGTAAGTCGTATACACTGAAAACCTACTCTAGCTCAACCCAATGTTTTCAAGACACTAACAAAGTGAACAAATCATTATTTTGAGTCAGATCTTTTAAATGACCAGTTTGATTTGATTCACAAAACTGGCATGAAGGATTGATTCACGAATCAGTTCTCAATTTAAACTCACTGACTGATAATCTTGTTACAGCGATTAACAGCTCACTGGACATAAATGATTAATTATTACTCACACAGTTATTGTATAAATATATATCACAAAAATCACGTGGGATACTTGTATGATATTTGTATGCCTTCGATGCCTGAAAGCTTCAGTCCCCATGCATTCTTTGTAATTCCACAGAAAAATATGACCAGTACATTTTCTAGAATTTCTCCTCCAGCGTTCCCTTAAAAAAGTCATGCAGATCTGGAAAGACATGAGAGTGAGTAAATGATGATAGAAATGTACTTTTTTTTGGTGCACTATTCCTTTAAGCCCCACTAATAAACAAATAGAAACAAATGTCTATTTTGAAGTGCTCCCCAGTTCACTTATGTATTCAACTCATCCTCTCTAAGCCTTTCTTCCTCTTTCCTCTCTTTTCTTCTTGTTTCCCTCGCTCCCCTCATCCTTTTCTAATGTTCTGATGCTCCATTCTCTGTTTGCGAGATCGGAGCATAAAATGCACGGAGAGGAGAGACTGGGGGGAAATTGACTCTAACAAATAGCTTGAAAGGAATGCATGGCATATCAAACTAAAGCCCGCAAAAACAGACAAAACACCATCATTTCCTCCCAACTTCTGATGTCGATGCACAACAAACTAGCGTGCCAATGCCAGCAGAATGAAAATAGAGACAGAATCAGTCTGTGTTTTGTTGCGCTGTCACTTTGACGTGACTGGGAAGTTGCCTCGACGTGTTTGGCTAGGAGAGGAGAAGAGAGGAGCTTGTTTGATTAGCATCATCTCAGTGGTGTCAGTTACCGGCTTCTTCTTCACGGTTTAAAGGGCCAACCGAAACTGCCTCAGTGCATTCAAGAAAACTAAATTCTTTTTTGTTTGTTCTTCTATTGGATTACAACCACGAAAAAAAATGGATGTCTATGTACGGGGAGACTTTAAAGGGATACTCCACTTTTTTTGGAAATAGGCTCATTTTACAACTCCCCTAGAGTTAAACAGTTGAGTTTTACCGTTTTCGAATCCATTCAGCCGAACTCCGGGTCTGACGGTACCAGTTTTAGCATAGCTTAGCATAGATCACTGATTCTGATGAGTCCAGTAGCATTTCTTTCAAAATGACCAATATTCAATATTTTTCCTATTTAAAACTTGACTCTTCCGTAGTTAAACCGTGTACTAAGATCGACGGAAAATGAAAAGTTGCGATTTTCCAAGCCTATGGCTAGGAACTACTCTCATTCCGGTGTAAGAATCAAGGAACTGTGCGGCCGTACCATGGGTGCAGCAGGCGTAATGATATGACGAAGCACCTGAAAATAGTCCCCAGCACGGTAACTTCCAACATGACCGGGACTTTGTGTAGTTTGTAGGCGGCAAATTAGGTTTCCAAATAAATACGGTTCGGGATCAGCAACAAAGTAAATGTCATCTAAATCGTCTCTCACAAATGTCTCCATGCTACAAGGCACGCTCCCTGTGCAAGCAGGTTGTCACGTTGGTTTGTTGACGGCAAGTGCTTCGTCATATCATTACGCCTGCTGCACCCATGGTACGGCCGCACAGTTCCTTGATTCTTACGCCGGAATGAGAGTAGTTCCTAGCCATATGGGCTTGGAAAATCGCAACTTTTCATTTTCCGTTGATCTCAGTACACGGTTTAACTACAGAAGAGTCAAGTTTTAAATAGTAAAAATATTGAAACTCGTTGGTCATTTTGAAAGAAATGCTACTGGACTCATCAGAATCAATGATCTATGCTAAGCTATGCTAAAAGTGGTACCGTCAGACCCGGAGTTCGGCTGAATGGATTCGAAAACGGTAAAACTCAACTGTTTAACTCTGGGGGAGTTGTAAAATGAGCCTATTTCCAAAAAAAGTGGAGTATCCCTTTAACTTCCAGGAAAAATGGGCACCGGTAATTTTTCCGTAGAGTGTCCATTCTTTATGTTTGCTTTGATAATGTAAGGGTCATGCATTTCTCAATAGCGTAAAGGCCCATCAAAGCCTTTACCGCCATTTTCTTCATTAAACAATGCAGTGAGCATCAGCGCTCCATCAATCTCTGCATATATGTGTCCATCACTGTTATTCAGCTGGTAAAGTAGTAACCTTTCCACACACAGATCAGGAGAATACTAATGTCCTGTCGCTCTGTTGTTTTAAAACAACTAAATTACCTCAACCATCAGAGGCTACTGTGAAAATCACATAACGCGCTCACAACCGCTCTCTTCAAAGTCTGAACGCAGGGGACAGAAGCACGCCGTGAGAGAGGTGGTAATGACAGACCATTATGCACACACATTTCAGGAGAGAAAGGAGAAAACACAACTGAGGTATAACAATGAGCTTTCAGCATGCATCTGTGACACAAGGAAATGACTCTACTCCTTTTATTAAAGTGCTGGTTATTTTCCTGTTGAGATACACATGTTAAGAATATTTACTTTTTTCCGTCAGCGTTCTCGCCTGATGGATGAAAATTCTCATTGTTTCTGCATTAATGCGTGTGCATATAAAGAAACCTTGTCTCTGTTCTGCCCATAAAATGTTTTGATCGTTGAGTTTTTATAACATGCAGAGAATATTCCGTCGCCACAGAATTGGCCTGATGCTTGTTGTCGAGGTGTATAAGCTAAACCTAAATGGGTATAATCTGCAATCACTTTTTTTATCCTGTTATTTTTTGAAAGCATTAATAATTTCTCTTTTTCACAACAGGGCTGTCAAGCGTGCACTTCTGCACCTTTCTGCTATTTGATTTCCCATGGTGCTGAATCAGTCTATCATTATCTCTGCTTTAGGTGAGCCTCGCTCCATGAAACAGGCTTTTTACAGGTAGTTACGTTAAAATATGCTCCCCCTGTGACTGTAGCCAAATCTGTTTTAGCCGTGCTAATGTGCTGGGTTTCGTGCTTAAAGGCCGTTACTGTTAGCATACGGCGTGAAAGCGTCACAGACTGCTAATGCTGCCTCATCAATTGGTGTCTGCCAGACCTCTGCTAAAACAGAACTATTTTGGCCCATTACCGCGTTCCGGAATGGTTTTGGCAAAATATCTCTGTGACCCTCTAAATTAGCCGGAAGGACGTGTGGACGATGGCCTACAGATTATGGTTCTGTTGAGCAACCTGTGGCTATAAAACAAGCAGGCTGTTTGACGAGGATTGATCTGCAGTTTTAGTAGTCATTATCCACATAATAGATGGCTCGTGTCCAGTTTCCAAATCCCATCTTCTCTCCCCTCTCGCATACTTGCTTGGGTCTCTGGAAGTGTGTGTTTTGTTCCTTGTGACAGTCTCCTAATGGTGACCAGACCAGGTATAAAAAAAAAAAAAATCGAATGCTGCACTCAATGACGTACTCCTTGAATGCACTGTTAGTTGCTTTGCATAAAATGCTAAATGCATGAATGTAAAAACACATTTCAAATGCGTATAGCTAAAAATCCAACATTGCTAAGCCTTCTCCTAAAATTTGCCACTGATCTTTTCTGTTGTACATGCAGCAGGAGGTAAAATGACGAGCAACTGATCCTCAGACCTCTTGGCCCTTTCTCCCCACAACAGAGTGCATTCTGGGTAATGAATTGCCCCGCTCCTGCTTATTAACCTCTCCTAATGAAATCGCTAGGACACCATTGTTCCTCTAATGAACCTTCAATGACAGGACACAGCCCCATCTTTGTCCTTCGACACCACTGCTAAATTAGAATTCCTTTCTTTCCTCCTTCCCTCCCTCTCTTGCTGTTTCTGGAGGGCAGTGGGGAGATGAGCGTGTCCTAGCAGCCTTGCCGTTGCCCGAGCTACGCCGAGGAAAGGATGGCTAACGGATTCCCTGGTCTACAGGTTAGCTGTGTCTGCGAGCACCCTTACATTAGCTCTGATTAGCACCTCCAGTATGGATCTGCGGCGCTAATTACTTGTGCTGTCGTGGTTCACTGAGATTTAAGTACCAGCGCCATCCCATTATCCCCAATCCCTGAAGTCTAGCCCTGCCAACCTACACTACAGAGCGCACAGGGTTATCGATACAGGCTCGCTCGCTCAGCACGCTGCTACTTAACCCTTTTGGTGCGAGTGTGCGTATGCCCAGACTCTATCTGGCCTAGTTCTGGACTGGCCCAGTTTTGGCTCGAGCAAGCTGAGAAACAAAAGGGAGGAGTTCTGTAGGGGAAGGGTGTTTTTCACGCAGGATCTGGGGAAGGAAAGCACCACAGGGTTGGGCCCACCGAATCGCACGGCTTATTTGGAGATGGACCCAAGCCTCTTGGATTTTGCATCTAGCCCCCCAGAGTGTTGAGGGCTCGCTCTTTGCTCACCCCACAGATACTAATTACAATTCGCATGTCACACTCGCAGGATAATGGGAGTCAGGAAGCAGAATTAGAATATTTCAGAAGCCTGCGGGGGTGTTAGCGCAGGAGAGGAAAGTGTGTCTGTTTCTCTGAGACTTGGGGGGTGGGGGTAAGTTACACAGGGTTGGTGAAAATTGTCGCTATTTTTGGCATCTCGGCGTGTTCTTCTGCCCCTTGTTCTGGCCCTGCTACCCCTTCTTCACACGCCGGGTGTGTGCTGGCACGGTGACGGCTGTCTGTTAGACTAGATTGAGTGGCATCTGCTGGGTAAAGGGAAAGTGCCGGCCTGGCTTTTGGCGTGAGGTTGGCACACATGGCACACAGGGTACAGAGGTGGCGGTGCCAGCAGCAGACTCGTGCTTGCCTGACAGCATGACATCTTCTGGAATGAAACCGCTCCCTTTGCCTCTCTCTCTCTCTTTCTCAGCTTCATTCCTTTTCTCTCAGCACCTTCTCTCACAGATATCTCTCACATCTTATGACATTCACTTGCTCCTCTCTTTCTAGTTGTATTCCAATAGCTCTCCAACTTCTGAACCTCTCTCCTTCACCCCCCTTCATCCTCTTACCAGGACCACTTATTTAAAATGTTTGTTGCTTCTGTTTCGTACGTAAGTCCGTGTGGTCATTTTTTTTCCAACCTTGGGCAACGCTGACTTATTCTCTGCTGAATTCCATCTATATTTTCTATTTGCATGCATGTTTTCACGTGCGTGTATGTTTGTGTGTGTGCGGAAGTTTTCGGATAAAACAAACACTGTTAATGAACCACTGTGCTGACATCTGCAGGAACCCAACGACTAAATTAATGCGTGCACCACATATCAAACAGGAGCCTTCCTACTGTCAGCCACTGCATCTCAAAGAGAATACATAACAAGGAGAGACAGTTCAGAGAGGGAGAGAGGGAGAGAGAGAGAGGGAAAGAGGGAGAGAGGGAGAGAGAGAGCTCTAACTCTAGGACTGCCCAAGACAGAGAAATACTTCTCAGCTGAATCCTCACGAAATCATGCCTTAAAGGATTACTCCACTTAAAAAAAAAAAACCCAGCCATCATTTAGTCCTCGTGTCGTTCCAAACCTTATCAGTTTCTTTTTCTTGTGAATCACTAAAGCAGATTCACACTCTTTTTTTTGTGCAGTTATAATGAATGGAGACTTTTTTTGTACAGGCCATCAGTTATTCATTAATACACGTTCTCTTCAATTAAACACTGTGACTGTATTGCGTCATTGAGTTGAACTAAATAACTGGATCAGTCCAATCCATGAACAAATCATACAGAACGGTTTTGTGAACGATTAATGCCTATTCAACGATCTGGCATCGCTACTTCTCTTATGAACTCTTGAAAATGTGCCAAGGAGACCTAGGGCCAAAGTCAAGATTTTCAATGGATAACAGACTTAATTTCAGGCAGTTCCTCTCACAAAATATGGTAATTTATCTTTTGTGTTTCACAGAATAAGAAAGTAATACAGGTTTTGAATGACACGAGGGTGTGTAAATTATGGCAATTTAATTTTTTTGAGTGAGCTATTCCTTTAACTCAAAAAGAACAGTTTCTTTCTGAAGTCATAATATTCAATTATCTTCCTAAAGAACCATATAGAAAAATGTAGTAACAACTATTCTGACTTTTTCTCTGCATAAACCCAGCGTAAAAAGACATTTTTATTGCAACTCTAAAGAGACTCACTCCTTTGTCTAAATATTTTTTCTCTAATCAGCGTGACTTTTCTGGAAAGAGTGAATCTGTTCTGTTGTAAATGAATCCAGGGAAATATGGTGACGTATGATGGGGCTGAGACATCTTCATGTTGTTAGGATTGCTTCTCATCCAATCTATTGTTAATTGGCAGGCCTCAAGACAAGTCACGGCTGCTATGCTGCCTTCACTCACCTGATCTGATCCTGCCCATGTGTAAGTACCAACCTAATGGGATGGAGGGGGACAAAGTAAATAAAATAAAATAGTAAAATAAAATAAATGAAGGAATTATTTAGTTACCTTCATGTTGTTCCAAACCTGTTGGTATTTTTAACATTAACATAATAATAACTTTTGTGGCAAGAGCTCTTTTAGTCGTACCTGGTGTTGTGGATTCTTGGCATTTTCTCAGCATTTTAACATCTGTATTAAAATGTCATATTCTCCCATTTGCATCACTAAAATCACTATTAGCATTCTTTACTGTAGAAATGTTTATATATATATATATATATATATATATATATATATATATTATTTTTTTTTACAGGCAGAATAACAAATTATTCTAAATTGTCCCTCAATGTTTGTACTATTAGGGGCCAAGCTTTGAAAGTGCGTAGGCACCTATTGAAATCGTTGGCGTTCTTATTATTATTTAAAAAATGTGGTAAATGATGTGGGTATGTGTGATTGCATTTGCTTATAAAAGAGTTTAAATGTAATATAGCTAAAGAATATCCTGCTTTATATCCAGTCTGGATATGAAATTCATTTTAGTTCCAGATGTAAATGGGATCCAACTTGTTTGTTGATTATATTAAATGCTGAGGAAACATGGCGAGTGTATACAAAAAGGAATCTGAGAAACATTTTGGCATCTCATTTGTCCTCCCGCTTTGGTGAATTGACCTCTGTGATCACCATGGCAGTCTTGTGTAATCTACTAATGTGTACAGTAAATTTGTCACTAACCAGTTTTGTAAGCATTAATTCTTTTTTTTTTTTTTCACCAGCAGCATTTAGATCTGAGCGATAGAGACACGGTTGTTTGTCTTAGTGATTAAAAGCCGAGGAGACTGTCCTTTTAATCAGAGAGCGTGCATTATTACAACCTTGATTAAAGCTGCCAAATCTTTACGTTGTCATCTCTCATCAAGGCAAACAGGTAGGATACGGTTTTGATTAATTCAACCCTGTGAGTGTGTGAAAGAGTGTGTGTGAGTGTATGATTGCCCAAAGGACAAATCATGACAACTATCAAAGGAATGCAAAACTCACAATTGCACATTGTGAGTCTACAGATCGCCATACTCCGTCGCCACAATATTTGAGCAGCTCAAGCATTTCCCTGTAAAAAATGGTTTTATGTTTCAGAGATGGAGTCACCTCTGTTGCTCACTTTTCTATCCTTCGGTACCTGAGCCAGTGATTAATGAGTAGATGCGGATGATTCAAACGCTCAATGATGTGATGGTGTCACTAGCAGTGACAGCTGGATGCTGGCAGAGGCCAGTGCGGCAGAAACGAATCTTCCCTCTACAGAAACTACTGTCAGTCATCAAGTCCTTGAATAGGCTACATCTAATAAAACAAAATTACACCGCTCATTTGATCTACATTTCAAACCATTGTTACCCACCTGCACAAACTACGATTTCACAGCACTGAAAATGTAACCACAGGTGCAGAAAGAAACTACAAATTTCTCCCATTCTATTTTCTGCACTGATTTTTGAGGCACAATTCTGAGGAATGGATTAAAACCTGGTAAAAAGCATTAAAGGGATAGTTCACCCAAAGAAAATTACCCCATGATTTACTCACTCTCAAGCCATCCTAGGTGTACATGACATCCTTCGTTCAGACGAAAACAATCAGCGATTTATAAAAAATGTCCTGGCTCTTCCAAGCTTTATAATGGCAGTGAATGGTCGTTTATGTTTTGAAGTCCATCAAAGTGCATCCATTCATGATAAAAGTACTCCACACTCCTCTGGGGGGTTAATAAAGGTCTTCCGAAGTGAAGCGATGCGTTTGTGTAAGTTGTATATATCCATATTTAAAACTTTATCGACTAAAATAACTAGCTTCTGGTAGTTTGTTTCCCAGAAGACAATATAAGTATAATTTACCCCAATCACACCCCCTGGATCTTAATATATCCTTAATATATACCCCCCCCCCCCCCCCCCCTAAGATTAGCTTCTAAGTAAATAACCCTACTTTGTTACAGCTCACCCCGTGTTGCAACTCAACTCCCTGTTACACTTATACTAGCTGAAAGCATGATCAAATTAGCCAAAATATTTAATAATTGAAGATGCAAGACACAGGGAATTTGTGTAACTTTGTCTGTTTCAATTCTGAGAACATCTGTGGAGCTTTGAGGAGTTGTGCACGTGCAGATTCCGTATGGGCCTGGTTATCACTCATAGATTTAAGATGCTTGAGATATGGTGTCATTGACATTTAAGACCAGTGAAGGCCTTTCAGTGCAACTGTTCCTGTGCACACTTGAGCTACTTTATGAAAGGAGCCTTTCTTTTTTGTTCTTTTTAAATTCTTTTTCTTTGTTTGTTTCTGTCTTAGGCATATGACCTCTCGGTGCTGGCTACCACAGTGCTCACATTAAAACAGCTGCAATATCTCGTCATTTCTCTGGTCCCTGAATGCAGGGTTTGTGTTTGGTGAAGCGCAAGTTGAAAGCCTTTATTTAAGGGCTCGTGTTTAAGGGTTCACTGGCCCTGACCTCTCCTCTAATGTCCCACACTACTGACTCTGGTTGCACATAATTCATGCCATCAACCAAACACACACATTTTTTCTCTCTCTATCTTGTGCCCTGCTTCGGCTCCTGAGCTTTTGCCCCATACTGCGGATCGCTGACCCCTGTCGCTCTGCAGGGGGCCGTCCCATCACACCTGGCATCAGCTCAGACCCCCATCAGCACAGTCCAGCCCAGGGGGAGTGGGTCAGCTCAGCTCCACTGCACCTGTAGACACACACACTTGCGCACTTTATTTAGTCTTGAGGTTTCAACAGGAGGATTTGCTGACTGATTTACTTTAGAGGACGACGAGGGCATCCTTCACTTTGCTTCACAGTCTTCCCTGTGGCTTTTAGACACAGACCTAAACCTGAGACAAAGACAGACCGAAGCACAGATAGAATGAACTGATCTGTGACATAAAGACAAGGTTAAATGCCTGTTCAGAACATATGCAAATTTTGGCATGGGAAATGTGTTAGACGAGATTTTAAAGTAGTTCCAGGTTTGTTGACCACATTAAAGTTCCATAGCACTTCACTGCATGATTGTAACTTCAAAGAGCGCTTTGAAGCCAGGTAAACCTAACAAAATGACAATTTACATTATTTTTTTTTTATATCTATGGAACGTTGGGCATGCAATTACCCCACTATTTTATAATAAAAATAGTTTTGCTTCTGAAAACAAAAACTTCACACTGTGACCACATTGCCACTTCTGGTCATTTTTTTTTTTCAAATGATCTGTGTTGGTATAATAATGTGGAAATTGGGAAGCAGTGTTAAACATCCCCTTCTGCTCTGCTATGACATTATTAGGGGCCAAGCACTGAAAGTGCGTAGGCACCTATTGAAATAGTTGGCGTTCTTCTTCTTCTTCTTCCGTTTCTTCTTCTTCTTCTGCTCTGAAAGTCTATGGGCCCTATCTTGCACCCAGCGCAATTGACTTTGAACACCGACGCATGTATCATTCCTATTTTGCACCCGCGCACAGCGGACTTTTCCCTCCACAGACGCACGTCGGTAAATTAGGAAATGAACTTGCGCTCGCGGGGGCGGTTCAGCGCAAAGAGAAGGCGTGTTCCGGCGCAAAACTTCAATGGTGCTATTTTCCAGTTTTAGAAAGCAATTGCGCCATTGACCAAGAAAAAAACAGTCTAAAGACAGTGGCGCGTTGCGCGTTAGTGATGTGGTATTTTAAGGGCGCGTGCTTGGCCATAATGTTAACCCGCATCCACTTTGATTCTCTAATATAAACAGATGCAGCAGTTTTCATTTTTGCAAATCATACATTATTACAAGGAAAAATATTAACACACGAGGGAAATCATTGGTATGTCCGTGAAGATGTGAAAAAGATCTATCTAGATAAAAAAAAATAAAAAAATCTAGATTAGGCTACACATTTACCCAAATTATACGCCTGTTTAACCGAAGCTTATTTGGGTGGGTTTCTCCCATCATCCCCAATGTCACTTCTCTGTGTTTTACGGCCCTGACGAGAACGTCGGTTTCCTCGGCTGTGAATCGCTCCTGGCGTGCGCAGGCAAATCCGCCGTTATAATAGCAATCCGCCATGGAACAAGCGCGTCTGCTCTTAAAGGGAATGTGAGAGGACGCTCTGATTGGTTTATTTCACGTTACGCCCAAACCACACCTATGAATAATGAAGCTACTTCAGACCAACCCCTTTTAGATTTGCGTCGGGCGCAAGAGTCGTTTATCCGCCGGGAAAATAGCAACAGCGCCGGGATCCGCCCACAAAGTTACTTGCGCTTTGCACTTTGACACTTGCGTTTCAGATCGTTAAAATAGGGCCCTATGTCAGACCATAACCATTTGCGGGAAAGTTATGAAATTTATCACACTGATAGAGGACAGTCTGAACTGTCACCATAGCAAATTTGTAGTCTCCAACTCAATCCCGCGCCACCAACTGTCCAAATTAAAAAAAAAATGGAACCTGATCATCTTCAGACCATGTCGACAAAACATTACGGAATTCAAGTTGATTAATCAAACCATTCTCGAACACCGCGCGAACACATTTTACGTAGCGCTTGCGAAAACAGACGTATCTCCGCAACGCTTTATCGTATTCAGACCAAACTTGGTACATGTCATCACAAGCATGACAGGTCGTGGCGGACCAGTAGGTGGCGGACCAGTACTTTTATGATTTGTGGACAATCCGTTCAGAAGTTAAAAGCAAGAAGTTAAAGCATGCTGCATTTCGGCACAGCGCCACCTACTGGTCCGGAGATACGAAAAATGGCTATTTATGCTTTTAACTTCTGAACGGATTGTCCACAAATCATAAAAGTGGCCTCGTTAGATTCAGGGCAATTTTTCCATATTGACCATGATTCTGGGTGTAGTTGACCTATTTTCACAGGAGTCATCTCCTCACATTCCTGAATCCTTGCAGAGTCCAACGATACCAAACATGCTAGGTTTCGCCTCATGGTTTGTGTAGAGTTGTGATTTAGCTCTCAAAAAACATTTGCCAATATCTTCGAAACTGTTTGACCGTTTGAGACGAAACCACCATAGGTTGTTGGCTATATGCTAATGCCCAAATATCAAAATATAAATACTAAGTGGCAAGAAAATGCAAACAAAGTCAGGTGTGGGTAATTTTTTATGTGTTTATACATATACATTTCTATAACTACAAAACAAAATGAGATATTTTCACCAAATTTGATACACACATGTATGGGATCACTACGAGGACACATAAAAAAATGCGATTGTGCCTCTTGTTGGCGCTATAATAGAACAAAACATGAAATTGCCATTGACTTCAATACAGTATTGTGATATAAAATGCTATGCTTTATGAACGCATTAGTGTATCATTACGAAACTCGGTATGAGTCATCGGCAACATGCCTTGAAGGTACTCAAAATGTTTTGGGGCAGCGCCACCTTGTGGTAAAAAAGTTATAACAAAATTTCCAAAAATGCAGATAACTTTATTTGCCTATTGTAATGACTCTTGTCTTAATAGATTCCTGGGGTTATACCTAAAACATAGATACCAATGTTGCCATAGTCAGCCAAACTTCATGTCTGCCATCTTATTTTCTTTTAAAACTTCTCCTAGACGGTTTGTATGATTTTCACCAAAATTTAATCGTATCATCTCCAGACCGTGCCAACAAAATTTTACGGATTTCGTTTTCGTTTACCGCAGCAACAAATTTGAGGCATGATGCCAAAATGACTATTCAGGCTTTATCTCTGCAATGCCTTGACATATTGATACCAAAGTTGTATATGTCATTGTCACCTCACTCTGACCACACCACATACATTTCTTAACTGCGCCACCTATTGGTCAAAAGTGACAAACCATTAAATCATATTATCAGTTACTATATATTATTTTTTCCACTCATTTTGCCTTTGTTGCAGTTTGACACTCCCAGCCATGTTGGCATGGTCTGTTGTCTTTGCACTTGGCCCTGATAATGGCTGCTTGCAGCTATATTTATTATAATTATTTGAAAATATAATACATAGGCCTATATTTTTTTATAATAAATTTTATGACAAATGTAATTTTTTTCTATTACATCATTTTTTTTTTACCTGCGAGTCCTTCTAAAAAGGTTTTATTTTAAAGTTATTTTTTTAAATTACATAATTGCTGTTTGTCTTCCTTTTCTTCAGAAAAAAAATATGGATATTTTTTTCGAATTGTAAACAGGCTTTCACAACCAATTTTACATCTGTAATGTGACAGATTTTCGAATTTATTGGATCAAGAAAAGTGTCACATATACCAGAATGAAACCAGTGAATCATTCATAGTTTTTTGTTTATTGGTTAAAATGATCCAGTAGCCTCAGTGACATCAGCAAAGAAAGAAAGTTGTTTCTTAGAAAGAGCAAGTTATTAAGTTTTGATGACTTATTTACGACTACTTATTTTTTTATTTGAATACAAATTTGAATAAATTGCACATGTATGAAACAGTGTAAATGTTGATGTCATGTTAAAGGGGTAGTAGTTCACCTACAAAAATCCGTCATAATTTACTCTCCCTCATATTATTACTACAAACCTGACACAACATGACGATTATGTTTCACAATAGAAAGAAAGACATACAGGTTTGGACTGACATGAGGGTGAGAAAATAATGACAGCATTTTCAATTTATTGGGTAAACACAGATGCTTCAGGTATTAAAATAACCCGATATGAGGCATTCTGACTGATAAAACATTTTTTTTTTATTAAACATTAATTCCCCACTAAGAAGAATGAGCATATAGGCTTAGCGTGGTGTGAATATAACCCTTATAAATATGAAGTTTGCATGCACACACTGTGCCATTTAGCGTTAGCACCTCTCATAAGCCTCTGTAGTTCCTTCCTCCTCCAGACATGACATCATATGCGATAATCATGACTCAGCACTTCGTCCCCTCTACCACAGAGGCTGATTACACGCTCATTATGTGTATAACGTCGTGTTAGGAGGTGTCTAATGCAATTACTTTACGTACGTAATGCATTTCAATAGCACTCCCACACAGACGCACGCAAGAGCCAACCAGTGACACAAAATCAATGGGCATATATTCCCGCCTCTGTGTGAGCGTTCTTTTCTCTGCTGTGTGTGTATCCTCATCCTCATGCTTGTGTGCTCGGAATGACCTCTGTTTCAGAAGCTTTCAAATGAGCCTGGTGTGGGTAATTAATTATTTCACGGTATAGTGTCTAAATTACAGCTATTTGACAGCTAGGTTTGACGCAGACAGTGTCGGTGTGTGTTTGTGTGTGTAGTCATGCCATGTGTTTATATGTGTACTGTAGCATAAGTGCGCGTCGGTGGAATACCGAGCGTGTCACACCAGATGTGGCTAAATTTCCTCAGAGCGTCAGGTGACATGACACTGGAAACAATCACAGTAACAGCGATCTCCTCACGCAGCAGAGAGGGAACAACATAATATAAAACCTGGAGAGTGACAGACTGACATTAGAAAGATGGGTGGAGGAAAACGAACAAGAGGTGTGTGTGAAGATAAAGACATACTGTAGGAAAGGCTGACAAATCTGAGACGTAGAATGAAGACTGATTCTTAGTAATGTTTCTGAGGGTTATGCAGAACCTGATTTCACTGAGTGCAATGTGTTCCTGCACAACATCTTTGTTGATCCTGGAACAATATTCGAATCAACCAATCAGATTTGAAAAGTTTACAGTTTATGTCAAGTTTAGGCTTACAGCCAGGGTTAGGTGCTTCTACATCAGTAGTTACGTTTACATGGACACCTTTTGGTTCAATCAGAATGAAATCAATACGATTGATGAATCTGAACACGGTGTTTACATGAACGATAAATCGGGTTGATGTGCGCGTTTATATGTCACAAGTTTCAAATCGGAATTGATTTTTTGCACACACTACACAGATATACAGAGTTTCCCGCAGTTCGTGCATAATTCTCCTCTATTGGTTCTTTGTTTGTTTTAAACAGCAGACGTAATATGAATCCGTCTCTGGTCATGATTTGGAGACAATGAGCATTGAACAGTTTTGCCGTGCTGCTTATATTTATCACGCCGCAAAAATGCCCCTCACCGCGGCCAAAACCAGTCATCTGTGGATGAGAATCCAAAACAAGGACTGGCTGTCCTGCTTCACTTCACAGACGCTGAGTGAAATGAGAATTTTAGAATGACGGGACACTTATTTATATGAGTCTTTATTCAACAGGAAGAACAGCTCGTTCCGCGCGTCATACGTCATTGCACATGCGCAGTCCTTTCAGTCTCGGTTTTCAATCCGATCAAGTGTTTACATGTTCTCTCGATCGCATTACAAAAGGAATAAACCACCCCTTTCAATTGGATCGAAATTTAATTCAGATCGAGCTCAATCGGATCGATTAAGGTGTTTACATGAAGGTTTTTTAGTCCGATTGAGCCGTCAATCCGATTATAAGTGTCCATGTAAACACAGCTAGTGTTATTCACCCATCCTTTCGCTCTGCTTTTAGGGATAACTTACGAGAAGGGTTTGGTTTAGGGGTAGGGATATGGTTAGGATACAAACAACAGGAATGTTGTTCCAGGATCAACAAAATGAATTGACGCCGGAACGCATATAACTCTGCCAAATCAGGACATGCTATGGTTATGTTTAGGGTATTATAAGAGGTCCTCACTAATATGGCTTAAATCTATGATTCATGTGACAAATTAATTTATGTATGTGTAATAACTTAAAAGAATATTCTAGGTTTAAGTTAAGCTCGACTGACAGCATTTATGGAATAATGTTGATTACTATAAAAAGTTAATTTCAATCAATCTCTGCTTTTCCGTACAACAATAAAATTGTTACATTACGGTGAGACACTTACAAATGGAGTCAATGGAGCCAAAATGGTTGAAGGATTTAAAAGCAGAAATATAAAGCCTATAATTTTATGAAAGCACTTAAATTGTGGTTGAAAAAAATTGCTGTATTTTTTAAAGTTCTCATCACTTTTATGCTGTTTTAGGGTTTATTATGTTGTAATTGCAATTTAAATGGTAAAACTTCACCCAGAAAATGTCAGTGATTTGTTTTATTAGTTTGGTTTTGGTTTAAATCCAAATCATGTTAAAATGCATACTGTTTGCATCTTGTGGCTATACTATTGAAACAGTGAGTAGCGTTTACAGATTCACTTCCATTGTCTGGAAAAGGAATGACAAGTAGAACTTATTAGGGGTAATACATGCTGTCATTTGAGTTGCGATTCTTTGATTTTTGACCAAATTAAGCTGCAAAGTGAACCAGACATTATATAGAAGTCTGAAGAAGACAAGATGCCTCTGACTGGCTAATAGAGATGTTCCAGGTCCAGCAAGCATGATGATCCAGGAACATGTCTTACTTCGGTAAATCACGTTAGGCCTGGGGCAGATTTGTGTGAGCTGGCTTTCATGCTCCAGCGTATATGCACATGCATCTCAGTGAAAGCTATACATGCTTTAAAGCTATAAATCTTTATTTAACAGCATATGGAGTTGAAGACAGAGTGTCATGACAGCTAATGTGGCTCTTGAAGTCTGTGGCAGGTGAGGGAGAGCAGTGTGAGCTCAGACCTGGAGCTGGTGCAGATGAGCTGGGCAAAAGACCCACAGAGGACAGGAGTGGGAGGTGATCGATACATTAGCGTAGAGCGCATTCATAGGGAGATAGCTGGAAACATGAAGTAAACCACATCTGACCTCATCCACACTCACATAATATCTGTACCATTAAATTAGAGACACATATTGCAATTTACCCATAAACCCAGATTTAAAAGTATTAAGTCTTCCCACACAGGTGACACAAAGACTCTGTTTACAACTTGTATATTAACAACAGTTTAAGTTCGAAATGTATTTCTAGTTTTTAATCTCCTAAATCGCTTCAGTCTAAAGCCCATTTCACACAGAGATTCCGTAAAATACACGGATAATGTGACCCGGGATTTGTCCCGGGATCGTTTGATTTTGGTTCATTCACACTGCCAGTGATTTTCCGGGATCTGTGAGTGTGTTCACACACATCCCGGTAAGATCCCGTAAAGTCTGGATGAGACGTGTAACGTACGCTTCGAAAACATACACTAACGCATCGCGTACCGTTCCACAAAGCTGGCGAACGCTCTCAGTTTCAGCGCGGATAGTAAGGAGCTCCTGGTCTCTGCTTTGTTCCAGTTTGCAGACATTTTTCTGTCCTTTCTTTGTTGATGACGAACACAAACTTTCTAGAGTCTCGCGATGGCAAGTGCGTCATCACTACGACACACCCCTTACGGCATTGATCCTGGCTTTTGTTCACACAGGGCGCTTTCCGGGACTGATTCCGGCAATGTTACTAGGTCCCCAACCTGGGATCGATGCTGGCATTAATCCCGAGACGTGTTTGCGTTCACACAGAAGGCACTCTGGCAATTTTGGATGCTTCTTCTGCTTATGAATGCCACGATTTCCACCGATTCTGACGCTGTGGTCTGTGCAGAGCGATCAGTCGAGTTTCTTTGTAATCCACTCAGCTATCGGTATTCTCAGCTAACAAGGATCATTCTCAGAACTTTGGCTGACATTTGGGCAAGGTTCTCTCAAAGTTATTGTGAGCGGAGGCCAATGCCACCTAAGGGGTAAACGTATTTTATACACGCTCCCAACTACAGGGTTCCAACCAAATGGAAAGGACAAGCAGAGATGTGTACAATCTTTATTTGATGCTCAGAGATAAAAGGATATATATTATGAAATCACACAAGTTGAGAGCGCAATGCAAAAGTACAATTCCATTCACACAACAATAAATAAATAAATAAATACTAATGTTATACTGCGGTCACCTGAAAAATTCGGATCTTGGACAACAGTCAATATCAATATCCCATGGGATAAGGTAACATTTGGGAAGGAGAAAAGAAAAATTAATTCAAACCACCTCAAATCACACCATCATGCAATTGTATAACCAAAACCACAATCAACTCAATAAATAAACAAAATAAATCAAATAAATCCTCCCAGTCCCAACGGTAATCCTTGATGGTACAAGCAAGGAATTGACCAATATGATCTCAAGAAAACAATTCACAAGCAACAACAAATCAAAGAAAAATACAATGAGATCAAATTATAACAAAAGTATCAGATTCAAAAAAACTATTAAATCTACCAATATAACAAAACGTTTATCAGAAAAGAAAATACAATTAACTCAAACAATATAACAAAGTTTATCAAAAAAGAAAATACAATTAAATCAAACAATATAACAAAATTAATCCATATCAAATAGTCTCAACACACACACACACACACACACACACACACACACGCGCACACTCAACCGCGCACTTGCATCAACACACACTCACATAAAACCCTGCGCACACAATCGTGTGCGTCGATCACAGTAATCAGTGGAACTTGAGCGCACAACTTCTCCAGTCTCCACCGCACAACACCACTGGTCGCCGTAACGAGCCGCCACACAGCAGCAAAACAACAGCGGGCAGATATCTATAAAATAATTACCCAATTTAGCCATTAACCCCACATACCCTGACTAAAATTAAATCTTCGGTTAAAAAACAACAACTCACAAAGTACTATATAAACTTACCTGCAGCACAATTGACTGGCCCTCGGTACGATCGGTAAGAACGGTGAACAACCACCAATACCGCCTTGATCACACTACATAAACGAGCAATAATTAAAACGACACTACTATCAAATGCAACATCATATCAATGCAGTAGCGTACCTTAAAATGTTTATGTAGCTGGACATTCACAGGCCCACGGCGAGAGTCAAAAGAAGTGAATTTCCCACTTATGCAGTCTGCTATCTTGCTCAATGCTTAACGCATATTAGGTAGCTTTTTTCTGCGACACAATGACGCCACCTGCATACCATGCCGGAGGGAAAACGGAAGTGAAAGTAAATCTCCGCGTTTTTTTAAAGGGGCCGTGAGCTTCCGCCCGGCTCCACCCACCTTAAAGGGTCACCCCATTACATTCTACCCCTGGCTTTTCGATCATCGTCCCGATGATCCAATCTACAACCATGGACGGAAAGGGCAATCCTGGGACTGACCAGGTTGAAATGGAGCATTTACAGGCCCTTGGTCCAAATGTACATTTTGAACCGTTGCGATGGCCTTTGGTAGATGATAAAGGTTAGAATGTTTCCCGGCAGTAGTCCGAGTGGTTTGGCGCCGATTCACTTCACTCATTTGAACTGGGGGATTAGCAATCAACACAGGGCCTTCAATCCCCATCTCAACAGGACTTTCTACAACCCTCTCTGGCTCCAGTGGTAGATCCACTTCGGCTGAACTCAAGGCAGCAGGGGTTTCCTCTATAAGAGCTACATCCCACTCTTCCCTTGCCATTGTGGAGACTGAAAACGCATCCAAGTCGTCATCTGACAACCCTAACCCTGGATCAGCCATGTGGTCAGAGCATGCTATTTGTGGTACTAACTTTAAGTGAGACCTGTGCACCTGTTTTACCAAGGAAGGGTTATCTACCTGTGCTATAGTGTATACACCACCATCACCCCTCGGAGCTCTAACTACTTTGTGAACAATGCTGGACCAATGATTTTGTATTTTATTACGACCACGGACACCATAGTCCCGCAGATAAACTTCTTGACCCACCTGCAGCACAAAATCCCTTCCTCCCTGATCATGGCGCTTTTTACGAAGCTCAGCAGCTCTGTCCAGCCGAGACCTTACTCTCGTATAAGTTGTTTTAAGTCTCTCCCTATGCTCCATCACCCAGTCTTTCACCAGTCCACTGCCAGGTTCATCCACTGCTGAAAGCAGAAAATCCACTGGAAGTCTGGGGGCCTGGCCGAACATCAAAAAATGTGGTGACTCACCGGTGGTCTGGTGAGGAGTTGTATTATACGCAAAACATACCTGTGCTATATGATAAGTCCATGACCTTTTCTGCTCTGAGGACAGTGTACGAAGTAAGTCATGAAGAGTTCGATTGAAGCGCTCACACTGCCCATTTCCCTGAGGGTGATATGGGACAGTGCGAGTCTTCTTTACTCCATACAACTGACAGAGCTGGGAAACCACTGCACCCTCAAAACTCCGACCTTGGTCTGAATGGATTTGCGCCGGTACACCAAACCTATAAAACCACTCATGGACCAAAATGTTAGCTACCGTAGTCGCTTTCTGGTCCCGTGTGGGCACAGCCTGGGTGTACTTCGAGAACACATCCGTAATAACAAGGACATGCTCTCTTCCATCACTAGCCTGTTCCAAAGTTGTAAAGTCAACTGCCAAAATCTGATTCGGTCTTGATGCCGACAAATGGCCCATTGGAGCACGGACTGATGGCTGATTTGATTTTGCAATAGCACACTGACTACATTCCTGGCATTGCTTCCTGACATCCGCCTCCATTCCCGGCCAATAACACCGGCTGCGTATCAGCTCATAGGTACGCTCCCTACCTTGATGGCCATGAGCACTATGCAATAGCTGAAAAACCTCAGGCTGAAAAAGCTCAGGCAGCACTAACTGGTCCACCTCCTCTCCCCCATCAGGTAGTTTTAAATGACGATACAGCAAGCCATCTTGCTTGAACAACCGGCTCCACTGACGGAGCAATTCCAAACATTTTTTGGACATAGACTGACGTTGTTCCCTAGTCGGATACACTTTAGAAGAAAAAAACCCAAGAGCTGGACCAATGACTACATCCTGCTCCTGTGCCCGTCGTAAATCTACTTTCGATGTTGTAGAAAAAGCAGAAATTGCACTCTGTACTGCCTCTACAGGCCTCCCCTTGTCCAGCAATTCTACCAGAGTGGCCGGCAGAGCGGTTCCACACTCTTGCTGTGGAGAAGGTGTCACAGTATACTGCCTAGACAATGCGTCTGCATTACCGTTGGCACGGCCAGGGCGATACCGAATATCAAAGTCGAACGCGGCAAGCTGGGAAGCCCAGCGTTGTTCCAAAGCACCGAGTTTTGCCGTCTTCAAATAGCTCAAGGGATTATTATCTGTATAAACTAAGCACTTCTGCCCTAAAAGATAATCCCTGAACTTTTCAGTTAGAGCCCATTTTAATGCCAATAGCTCTAACTTCATGGAGCTATAATTTTGCATATTCCGTTCAGTGGGTCTGAGACCCCTGCTAGCATATGCCACTGGCCTCATCTTACCATCCCTCTCCTGCCCAAGCACTGCCCCTAACCCAGAGTGGCTAGCATCAATCTCCAGCACAAATGGGAGGGAGAAATCGGCATATGCCAAAACAGGAGCAGACACCAATCGCTGCTTCAAAGTCTGGAACCCCTGCTCACACTCCTCAGTCCAACAGCTTGCAATTGACTTCCCCGAACCCCTCTTCTTCTTTGTCCCTACCAAGCTTGCAACCAGCCGATGTAACGGGGAAGCCAACTGGGCAAATCCCTCGACAAAACGCCGATAATAACTTGCGAACCCTAAAAACGACCGCAGTTCAGTCACATTGGTTGGATGCTTCCACTCTGCAACTGTGCTGATTTTAGCAGGATCAGTAGACACCCCATCCTTAGACACTAGATGCCCCAGGTAGCCCACTTCTTGCCGGAAAAAGCAGCATTTTTCTAACTTGGCCTTAAGTCCCTCTTGCTGAAGTCGGACAAAGACCATTTCCAGCCTCTCCAAGTGCTGTGCAATGGTAGATGAGAAAACGATAATGTCGTCTAAATATAGCAACAACGTCTGGAACCTTTGGTCACCGAACATGCGCTCCATAAGCCGTTGAAAGGTACTAGGTGCATTGCACAGCCCAAAGGGCATTCGATTAAACTCAAATAACCCAAAGGGTGTGCAAAAGGCGGTCTTACACTTATCCCCCTCTGCCACCGGAACCTGGTTATAGCCACTGGCCAGGTCCAATGTGGAAAACCACTGGGCTCCACACAGGGCATCCAGGGACTCTTCGATCCGGGGCAGAGGAAAAGCATCCTTCCGTGTCTTACTATTCAACTGCCTATAATCGATGGAAAGACGAATCTGACCATCCTTTTTCCTCACGACTACAATAGGAGAGGCATAGGGACTAGAACTCTCTCTGATCACCTGACTCTGTAGCAATTGGTAAATATGCTGCTTGACTGCCTCATAGTCTGAAGGGGGCAGACGTCGATACCTTTGCCGTATTGGGTCAGTATCGAGCAGAGGGATCTCATGGGTAATGAGCTTGGTACAGCCCAAGTCACCCTCATAAGCTGAAAAAACAGATCTATATGCGTACAAAAGGGACTTAACTTGAGCCTGCTCATCCTGAGGCAACTGAGACAAATCCATCTTTTGGATTGCCTCATCCATTTTATCTACTTCAGCTGCCTGCTGGTGAATCGTGGCTCGGTGAAAGAATGGTTCCTCTGATGGTACAACAACACCACAACCCTCTGACTGTGAAACAGTCTCGACTTTACACAATGTTCCTACCGCAACATGAGGCTGCAGTAAGGCGTCCTGTGCCCCTATATTAACTATAGGTACAAAGGCCAACCCTCGGACAATTGGTACAAGCGATACCGAGGCCAAAAGGCCAGCAGGGAGCGAAATCTCTTTCTCCAAAGGCTCAAACAGCAACACAGGTGAAGGGCCTACAGGTAGGGAAAACGTAACGGGCAAAAATCGCAATGAATTGGCAGGGATTCGCACAGTTTCTCTGCCCCCAACCCTAGCCAGTCGTTCAGTAGTCTCATCAGCATCCGTTTCATTTCTCTTACAATACTGCAGGGCAGAAAGCCATGCAGGAGTCTCTTTTACTGTTGGAAGGTCAAAAAGCGTATGTCCATGTTGACTAAACAACTCCCTATAGCACTCCTGAATAACGTTCATGCCCAACAACCCCGGTAACCCACCCGGTAAAGAAGAGTGGGACAGGTCTTTCACCACAAGTACCCCCTTATTCTGGATTTTCTTCCCGAGAACAACAAAATCCAACTCCAAATAACCCAGATAAGGGATATCCAAGCCATTTGCCGCCCGCAACTGTAGCCACCCACAACCAAGCAACTTCTCTTTACCCCAAGGCTCATAATGTTGGAGAAAGAACCTCTCTGATATAGTGGTCACCATCGACCCAGTGTCCAATAAACAGGGAACCTCTACCCCACTCATAGTAATAGTGACAGAAGGACAGCTACCTAATAATTTAAAAAGGGCTTGGTTCCCACCTGATTCAGAGGGCCGGGAGCCGACTACTACCCCTCCTGAAGTGTGGCTCATCAATTCAGGGGGCTGAAGTTTTCCGCCGGCCTACTAGGATGCAGAGAGCTACCTGGCTGTGACAAAGATACCTGCTGCTCGGTAGGTCTACGAAAATCCAAGACACAATTTCGGGCAATATGACCTGGTTGGTTACAACGTCTACAAATTATAGTGTTAACTCGCCTAGATTGATTAAAAGCATGCTGCGACTGTAGTTGCTGTAGACCTTGGGTGAGTTGATTTAGCTGCTCTTGTTGGGCCCTCAACATCTCTTTCAATTCAGCCAACTCAGACTGATTCTCTCGACCACGGGAGGGTAAACTATTTCCTTGGACTCTATACTGAGTAGCGAGAGATGGAACCGAGTAACTTCTTTCCCGTGTATCAGGGCGGAAACCCTCATCAACCCACCTAATTGCCTCTTTCCTTACATCCAAAATGGTAGACTGTGGATGGAGCCGGACATAGCGCTTAAGCTCACGGCATAAGCTGTTATCGATCACGTGTTCTACAAACTGATCCCTAAGTAAAGTAGAGGAGTTAGGTACGCCATCTGGAGCGCATTGTACAACCTTCTCCATCAAAGCAAAAAGGGCATGTGAGAAGTCTTGCAAGGACTCCCCCTCTTCCTGTTTACGGGAAAAAAACTGCTTTTGAAGAGAAATATACGAGCGTGCACACCCATATAACTCCTTTAGTACAGAAAACACCTTTTCAGGATCCTCCCTCTCCTCCCTTGATCTAAACTTGAGTTCACTTCTGGCAGATCCCCCTAGATGGTCAAGAATAAACAGAGCTTCTTCTCTTGCTGATAAATTTCGAGCCCTTAAATTACTCTTAATCTCCTCCACCCATTCAAAAACCTCCTCGTCATCCCTCCCACTAAACATGGAACATCGTCTCTCTCTAGGGACAAGAATGACACGCTCTGCCATGGGCCTGGGGGCATCCACCACACCGGAGACACGAACGTGTGTATCAGCGGCAGAGCTAATACTAACCGAGGGCCCTGCTGCAGAACTAGCTTGACGCTGTAACTGTTCATTCTCTGACTGCAAGGACTGAACCTGTCTTCGCAGCTCTTCCAACTCGTTCTCCATTAGAAAAAATGCGAAAACAAAAACTAAACAAAAACTAGAAATTGTACTCACGAGTAATGAGCTTCGTTGTTCACTGCCCGCTGCTGCTTTGCCGCTGTAAAATAAACACTCACTCCAAAAACACATACAACAAAGCACCCCAAGATTTAAAGTACACACCCCTGCTTGAAAACAAAACCCTGCCCGACTACGCCAAATGTGAGCGGAGGCCAATGCCACCTAAGGGGTAAACGTATTTTATACACGCTCCCAACTACAGGGTTCCAACCAAATGGAAAGGACAAGCAGAGATGTGTACAATCTTTATTTGATGCTCAGAGATAAAAGGATATATATTATGAAATCACACAAGTTGAGAGCGCAATGCAAAAGTACAATTCCATTCACACAACAATAAATAAATAAATAAATACTAATGTTATACTGCGGTCACCTGAAAAATTCGGATCTTGGACAACAGTCAATATCAATATCCCATGGGATAAGGTAACATTTGGGAAGGAGAAAAGAAAAATTAATTCAAACCACCTCAAATCACACCATCATGCAATTGTATAACCAAAACCACAATCAACTCAATAAATAAACAAAATAAATCAAATAAATCCTCCCAGTCCCAACGGTAATCCTTGATGGTACAAGCAAGGAATTGACCAATATGATCTCAAGAAAACAATTCACAAGCAACAACAAATCAAAGAAAAATACAATGAGATCAAATTATAACAAAAGTATCAGATTCAAAAAAACTATTAAATCTACCAATATAACAAAACGTTTATCAGAAAAGAAAATACAATTAACTCAAACAATATAACAAAGTTTATCAAAAAAGAAAATACAATTAAATCAAACAATATAACAAAATTAATCCATATCAAATAGTCTCAACACACACACACACACACACACACACACACACACGCGCACACTCAACCGCGCACTTGCATCAACACACACTCACATAAAACCCTGCGCACACAATCGTGTGCGTCGATCACAGTAATCAGTGGAACTTGAGCGCACAACTTCTCCAGTCTCCACCGCACAACACCACTGGTCGCCGTAACGAGCCGCCACACAGCAGCAAAACAACAGCGGGCAGATATCTATAAAATAATTACCCAATTTAGCCATTAACCCCACATACCCTGACTAAAATTAAATCTTCGGTTAAAAAACAACAACTCACAAAGTACTATATAAACTTACCTGCAGCACAATTGACTGGCCCTCGGTACGATCGGTAAGAACGGTGAACAACCACCAATACCGCCTTGATCACACTACATAAACGAGCAATAATTAAAACGACACTACTATCAAATGCAACATCATATCAATGCAGTAGCGTACCTTAAAATGTTTATGTAGCTGGACATTCACAGGCCCACGGCGAGAGTCAAAAGAAGTGAATTTCCCACTTATGCAGTCTGCTATCTTGCTCAATGCTTAACGCATATTAGGTAGCTTTTTTCTGCGACACAATGACGCCACCTGCATACCATGCCGGAGGGAAAACGGAAGTGAAAGTAAATCTCCGCGTTTTTTTAAAGGGGCCGTGAGCTTCCGCCCGGCTCCACCCACCTTAAAGGGTCACCCCATTACATTATGATCAAAATTTTTTCTCTTAATGGTATGTTCAGCAAACATTCAAAAATAACGTTCCCGTAATGTTTTTGGAAAATTCCCTTAACATTCGTATTAACCAAGAAAAAGACGGGTTACACTTTATTTTGATTGTCCCCTTTAGACATTCTGTAACATTTCATGTACAGTACATGTCAGCTAGCTCTCATTAGAGTATTAGTTGAGTATTACAGTAGTAGACTGGTTAGGGTTAGTGGAATAAGTTGATATGTACTTGCAAAGTACTTGTAGTTTGCAGATTGTCTGTTGGGGAACCATCAAAATAAAGTCTTACCAGATATTAAACAGACAGTC
Organism: Phoxinus phoxinus; assembly: GCF_949152265.1. Classification (NCBI taxonomy): domain Eukaryota; kingdom Metazoa; phylum Chordata; class Actinopteri; order Cypriniformes; family Leuciscidae; genus Phoxinus; species Phoxinus phoxinus. The sequence continues at coordinate 26,863,293 of NC_136886.1, read as the reverse complement.
TACTAATACTCTACTAATACTCTACAATACTCGAATGAGAGTTAGCAAACATGTAGATGAAATGTTACTTATAGTCAACAGAATGTCGAAATGGGACCATCAAAATAAAGTGATACCAAAAAACTTTTTTTTTTTAAACATTTGAACAGTCAGAGAACATTCAGAAATAAAGTCTTTTTTTATAACTTATTGGGAACTTTAGAACATATCATAGAACATATAAGTTGGGTTCATGTCTGGTGAGCACAGAACATTGTTCCACAGGATTTTGTCTCACTTTTAAGTGTGAATATTCACACAAGATTTACCTTAACTCGGCATGCACAAATAGTTATCTGTTATAGAAGATATCGACAGCGCATTCATTTTAAAAGAGGAACAGAGAACCGCGATCTAGGCATTTGTCGGTCGGAAATATGAATGAAGAACATGCATCATTTACTCCGTTGCTCTGATTGGTTGTAGGTCTATCCAATTGAATGCAGAGGCATTTTCTTTCCTGGTTTGGTTGAAACGCGCCCTATAATCACAGCCCAATGGAGCAGTTTCAGACTCACATTCTGACTAGAATCTGAGTATGACGAAGTCAGGCTAGGTAAACACCATACACCATTGGTCCATGGCGATTATGTAATTGATAGGCATGTCTTTCACTCTGAAATCTTTTCCAGTTCATTTCTTCTGTCGAGGTCAGACGTCCATAAGTAATGTTTGCTAACAGTACCGGTATATTGCTTCTCACGTATTTCAAACTTCGTTTTAAGCGAAGAGCGAAAAAATTACTTCTCCGTGAGTATGTCGGCGCTTTTAACACAGGTTATGTGTTCAAAATCAGCCACTAACAGCCCTATCGCATTTGCAACAGATTTTTCCATAAAAAAATAATTAAATACAGGAGTGTAAAGATCAACATTATATAATGCAAATGTGGATTTCACAGAATTGATGTTTGACAAAATTGATAGGTTTGACATCCGTTGTCGTAGCATTAGCATGAGTGTTAGCTCATTTTAATTAAATGAATACCCTGAACAACATTTTTCTCACCCTCATGTTGTTTGAGTTAGTGTTATTTTACGTTTTAGTGCGTGAGTTTTAACATATTGGGCATTTGTGCTACAACTAGATTAATTTGTAACTTTTTTACACCATCTGCCAGCAGGCTTGAAGAAGAGTTCGCGGCAGGTCTAAGATGTGTAGAGAAACGTGATGAACAGAGGCAGGAAAGAGAAGGAAGGGTTGTTAAAGGTAATGAATCTATAGACTTGTGCTTGACTGCTATTGTTGCCTGTAATTACAGCCATGTTCATCTGGCCTTGTCTTTCTCTCACACTCTCTCTTTCTCTCAATGACAGACGGTGTGATTTCTCTATACTTTGTCCCTGTAAATGCAAGCTCGGAGCCTTCTCTCATAGACAATAATATTAAACAGAGGATATAACGCTAATTAAAATAGCATTGGCACTCCATTCAGTTTATATCGGGGAGAGACAATCCTGGACATCAGCGAGGGCTTTTCTGCTTTGTGCACACAGCATTTTTGGGGTCTTCATGTCAGAAAGGAAATTTTGGATCATCTCTCGCTCTGTAATGAAACTGTGTAATTCATTTGTCGGTTCAGGTGGGGAAGCCCTGGGGGTTTCTATATATTTAACAGTGTTACTCATTCAGTTTATTTGTAGTAGTATTTAAAATGAGTTATGAAAACAATAGTAGTCTATAGCAGGAGTTTTCAAATGTGTAAATCTTCAAGCATCTAGGACCTTCTTTCTAAAATTTAAAGGCAACTATATATTTTCATGCATGAAGATGTATTTATACTGTGAAAAAATATGAATATTATAAATGTGAAAAATATTATCTTCAAAAAAATTAAGGCTTTTTCTATCTTATACCAGCAGAATAAATGAATGTATCCAGAAAGCAAAATGTAATAGCTTTCTTTAAAAAGTTTTTTTTTTTTTTTTTTTTACAAATATGTTTTTACACTGGAAAATATTGCCTGAAAAAGGCAACACTTCATCTTTTTTGTATCTTATCTGTCAGTACAATAAATTGTAATGTATGATTTTCAACCAGTGTTTAGATAGAAAAATAAAATGTTAATAATGTTATGTAAAAAGTCTGTTGATTTATGATATATAAATTATATTATAAATATGTATTTATAGGCCTACTGTGAAAATACAAATATTATAAATATGCGAAAAATATTATGAAAAACCTAATCTTATCTGTCAGAAGAATAAATAAATGAGTGATTAACTTCATGATTCCCAACCAGTGTTTAGGAAGTGGAATTAAATAATAATAATGTTCTGTAAAAAGTCAGCAAATTTATTCATCTATTTATTTATATTTTTTTAAACATGGGTATCCTACTCCCCCTTTACAGCGGATCCTCAGAGCCCAGTTTGAAAGCATGGTCGATGATATGGTTGCTTAGTTAGGCAAAAATTAGGGCTGTGCAACAATTAATGAGTAATCACATCCAAAATAAAAGTTTGTGTTTACTTTATGTGTGTGTACTGTGTATAATTATTTCGTATATAAATACACACTATATTTAAGAACAATATAAATATAAATGTTATATATAAAAATAACACATGTTTCTTAAATATATACATGCATGTGTGTGTATTTATATATTCAAAATAATCATACACAGCACACACACATCTATTATGTAAACACAAACTTTCATTTTGGATGCGATTAATCGCGCTAAATTGATGCACAGTCCTAAAATGTGTCTGAATGTTCCAGAGTAAAACAATGAATAGCCCTAGTTCTCTGTAACACACACAGTACCGTCGCAGATAAATAATTGTTCCTGGTGTGAGCGTCAGTCCACTTGAAAGGTGTTTGGAATCTGTCAGTAATAGCAACAGTATGTATTTCCACATGCTTATCACAAAAAGAGTGAGAGGCAGAATTCTCTCTTACATATGGTGGCAACGCACCTGCTAGCAATTACTACAGCAGAGAAGAAATGTGTGGTCTCTCTCTCTCTCTCTCTCTCTCTCTCTCTCTCTCTCATCTCTCTCTCTCTCTCTCTCTCTCTCTCTCCTCTCTCTCTCTCTCTCTCTCTCTCTCTCGCTCTCCCTCTCTCCCTCTCTCTCTCTCTCTCTCTTCTCTCTCTCTCTCTCTCTCTCTCTCTCTCTCTCTCTCTCTCTCTCTCTCTCTCTCTCTCTCTCTCTCTCTCTCTCCGCACCAGCCCCAGGCACTCTAATTAATGCCCAGAAACCTGAAGAGCTGTCAGGATCAATCTGAACCTTATACACTGCAAACTAGAACCAGCTTTTTGTTTGCAATGCAAACACTCGCCCAGTACCTTACACCGGCATCTGATGCTGTTTATTAATGCGCGCGCCAATAAAACTGTTATTTAATTAAACACGCACTCTTGCCCTCTCTTTGTGATATTTGAGGTGTACATTTAGATGTTATTGCATTTAAAGTAAGTGATTTCAAACTTTAAAAATGAAGGCTGAAAATGTAGCCTATTTAAAACAATGCTTTGCAAAACCGTATGCGCGGAATTTTCTGTTATTAAAATGATCTTGTAAATCTCATTATTCAAGAGTTTTATTTCCCAACTGTTTGGCTGGTTTAAAATGCGAAACATTGGGCTGTTTTGCCAAGGGTGCAGCTCAAACGGGTGTCGTTTTTTCGAGGTTGAGCGAGCAGACGAGAGGACTACAGATTAAAAATTACAAATGAATGCTTTTTAAATAATGCTTTTGGTAAAGTGGCTTGTTTCTGACAGGCAATGCAGGATTGCAAATTGGTGACAAATGAGTTTTAGTGGGATTTGGGGTTTAAGGTGTTTGCAGAGGAGGAAGAACCCTTGCATTCATTAAAGAAAGATCCATGTTGTAATAGCTTTCGCAGAGGATTCGGTATAGATTGTATTGGATCAGCCTCTGCAGGTGTACTCACTAACTTCAAAAAAATGCCTAAAGGATAACTTTTGCCCTGTCCTGTCCTGTCCTGTGAGGCTGTGTGTGGGTCTGATACATAAGAAGACTGAATGATTTGTCTCTGCTGAGTTGTGGAACAGCCGGTTTCTGCATTTGCAGCTGGTGTGTGGTAAGCACATGGTTGATTCAAGTTTATTCAAAGTACTTGTTTTTGTCAAACATGATTGATTTACACTCAATGCTTATATATGAGTAAATTCCGAGTAATTTGCTAGTCAAACGGCTCTTCACAAATGCAAACGAGACTAACTGGCCATATACCTGTACCAAATATTATTCAATTAAAGTGTTAAGCTTACAAACAAATACTGACGCTCAGAATAATAGTAATCTTCAATAAAAATCAAAACAGACTGTCACTGCTTTCAATCATTTTTGTTTATCAATGAAATTTTCACATTTAATTGACAATTTGGTCACATAGGGTCCAGTTCTCTCAATACACAGATACAAATGATTCTGTGGTGAAGTAAATACTACAGAAAACTCAACTTTTTAAATACTGGAGTTCCCATCATGCACTGGGGTTTTAATAATTAATAAGGTTGTTTTTTGGCAGTTTTCCAGCTGTATTTACTGTTTTATCATTGATTTTGTTGTAAGGTTTAGTAACTTGCCATTTTTTTTAACATTTGGAGATAATTTTCTACTCAAAATGACAAATGCATACTCAAAAACAATCCATCAGTGTAATTTACTTAAAAAATATGCGTGCAAAAACTGGCAAAAAAAAAAGAAAAATTACATACACTTTACATGTTTTTTTTCAGTGTATTAACTAACTATTAACTACCACCTTTGACTCAATAAACTCCTAATCACTGCTTATTAATAAAGGTAGTTGTTAAGTAGGATTAAGGGATGTAGAATGTGGTAATGCATAATAAGGCATTAGTATGTGCTTTATAAGTACTAATAGATAGCCACTATTCTAGTAAAATGCAGGCTAATAAGCAACTAGTTTGAGAACTGGACCCTAAACGAAAGTGTTACCGATATTTTTTTATTATTATTATATATATTATTATGGCGTTATCAAAAAGTGTTATGGAGTGTTATCAAAACAGTTCCATCAGTTTGCCTAAAAGAACACAAAACGTTTAGATTAGAGCTGCATGATTATAGATAAATTGAGAATTTTTTTAATTTACCTGAATGAATTATATATATATAAAAAAAACAGTTTGGATGAATGATTCAATGACTCAATCATAAATACTTCACTTGTTTCATTACAGGATAAATCAGCGTTTTTGAACTAATCTCTTGAGTGACGGATTCAATGACAAACACATTTGTCATGTGGATCACAGCAGGTTTTTGACGTGAAATGTACCCTTTCACTTTATTTTTTTGATCTTCTTCCTCCTCCGCCTACTTCATTTAACCTGCAGTGGCTAGATTATTAATTCTTCAAATGTTTGTTTTCTTCTCGTTATCTCATCACATTTTTTAACTGTTGACACAGCAGCATTTTATCGGCACAACTGGCTGTGCAGCTGACCAGCCAACAGCAGCAGCGCTACAACCGTGGGCCATTAATAATGCCAGTGCCCGTCTGTTTTGTACCAGCGACTGGAGGATGGAGGGAGGGGAGAAGAGATGGTGATCAAGCCTTTACTTGAAAGGGTTTGCACTGACAGTATCATGAGGAGTGTGTGTGTGTGTGTGAGATAGTACTGGGTGGTAATGAGGGGCACATATGGGACAGGGAGCTGGCCCTCGTTAACCAGTCTGAAAGAGGAAACATCCTGTCATGGGCACCAGCCGGGGCATTAACACACACACACACACACACACACACACACACACACACACACACACACACACGCACGCACGCACGCACGCACGCACGCACGCACGCACGCACGACATTTGCAGTGCCAACACTATTTAAGGAACATACTTGAACATCAATAAGTTAAACCAGGTGTCAGTTAAACATCCACCTTAAATGAAGTTTCTTATGCTCACCAAGGCTGCATTTATTGAATCAAAAATACTGTAAAAACAGTAAAATTGTAAAATATTATTACAATAAAAAAACCTGTTTTCTATTTTAATATTCTTTAAATATACTTCTACTTTAAGTATACTACTTATACTTTCAATGTTCCTTCAGGAATTATTCTGAAATGCTGATTTCATGCTCAAGAAACACTTATTATTATCAATGACGAAACAGTTGAATATTTGGTAACACTTTATAATAACTGCACACTATTAATCATTAGTTAAGCATTAGTAAACAGTTAATTTGTCATTTATAAAGCATTATTAGACAATAATAAGCAGTTTATAAATACAGTTAAAAATGCTTTATTCTTGATTTAAAAGCATATCTATAATGTGTTTAATAATTATATTTTCATATGTTATTAATGATCAATTTATAATTTCTAAATTAAGTACTGCATTATTTACAAACCAGTTATTTAAGAGTTGTCAGTGGTTCATAAAATTACTTAGAAAGTGTATGTAAATGATTAATAAACTATTGAAATGTATATTCATACATCTTATTATTCAGACATATAGTAATAGTTACTTAGTGTGTTAGTAAATGCTTTATTAACATGTATTTATACTGTAATTCATGGTTAATTCAGGTAGTTATAAAGCATTTAGTAGTGGTCAGTTAACTATTTTTGTGAGCTCATCTAAAGTGAGGACTATTTATGCACTGTAAAGCATTTACAAAGGAGATTTAAAGGCTGTTAATATTTCTATGTTCTGTATCACTGTGTTGTGTTTGTGTCTTTTTTCTGTTTAGAAGACAAATGAGCCTTTAAATCTCCTTTGTAAATGCTTTACAATGCATGAATAGTCCTCACTTTAGATGAGCTCACAAAAATAGTTAACTCACCACTACTAAATGCTTTATAACTACCTGCATTTACTACATTTACTAATACTTTCTAAGTGATCTTATGAATCACTGACAACTCTTAAATAACTGGTTTGTAAATAATGCTATACTTCATTTTGAAATTACAAATAGATATGCTTATAAATCAAGAATAAAGCATTTGTAGCTGTATTTATAAACTGCTTTTTAATGTAAATTAATGCTTTATAAATGATGAATTAACTGTTTACTAATGCTTAACTAATGATTAATAGCGTGCAGTTATTATAAAGTGTTACCGAATATTTTTATTCAGCCTTTTCTTCAAGGTGCATTACACTGAAGAAAAAAACTTTTCTTTCTTTCTTTCTTTCTTTCTTTCTTTCTTTCTTTCTTTCTTTCTTTCTTTCTTTCTTTCTTTCTTTCTTTCTTTTTTTCTTTCTTTCTTTCTTTCTTTCTTTCTTTCTTTCTTTCTTTCTTTCTTTCTTTCTTCAAAGAATCAAAGAATCAAAGAATCCTGAAAAAAAGTATAATTGTTTCCACAAAAATAGTAAGCAGCATTCATAATACATTCAACATTGATAATAATAATAATAACTATTATTAATAATTGAGCATCAATAATAATTGAGCACCAGATCTGCATATGATGTCTGAAGGATCATGTGACACTGAGTAATGGCTCTGAGGATTCAGCTTTGACACCACAAGAATAAATTATATTTTCAAATAAAATAGAAAAAATATATATTATATTGTAATAATAATTCACAATATTACTGCATTTTTGATCTAATAAATGCAGCTTTGGTGAGCATAAGAGACTTCTTTTAAAAACATTAAAATGTTTAATGATGTGACAGATTTCAACTTTTGACCGGTGGTACGTACAGTTGAGATGCTACCTGTTTGGGCGTGTTTGGGCCGGTGGAGCCCAGCTGGCACAATGCCCCTCGCTGTGGCGCCCAGTACAGAGGACAAGAGTGCAGGCCACTCTCTTTCACAGAGAGCCCTCACCAGCTGTCACCACAGCCCCGACAACAGCGCCTGTCACTCAAACCCTCTGGGATTTCTGCAGTCAGAGAGAGAGAGTTACAGAATCTGTCCTGGGCTCCCTCTCTCTTTTGTTTGTGGACAGTAAAATGGATTATGTTGCCAGGTTGAAGCTCCTTTGGGGACCTCTGTGTGGATGGAGTAAGGAGCTTGGCTGTGCTGCAAAGATGCTATTGCTGTCACTCCTTCTCTATCTCTCTCTCTCTCTCTGTACCCTTTTTACCCGCCATGAGAATGTGCTAAAACACTGCTCAAGAGAATAAAGGGGGAAGCAGAGTAGGGGGAACTGACAGTGAGTCTGTCTGAATCTCTCCCATGGCTGTCAGTGGCTTTTGAAAGGAGCTGATGACACTTCTCTGTAGCACAGCTGCCTAGGTCTGGGCCGCAGACAGCATCTACTGCTGTTGTGTCTCTCAGGCTGGTAGTCGAACTGCTAGGGAACTGAGTTAACACAACAGGACTTAGCCAGACCCGATTCTCTTATTGGCAGATTCGTTGTTTAAAGGGGGAAAAAAAAGAGAAAAGAAAATGAATTTACTCACCCTCATGTTGTTCCAAACCTGCAAGCATTTCATTTGCAACCCAGGATCATTGAAAAAATACATATAGTGACATTTCTGCAAAATGATGTTAAGCTGCTTTCAAAGTGAAATGTCCAGTGAGTGGCTTTAAAACGCATTCCGTTTTATTCCAAACAGATTAATGTGAATCTGGCAACATTTTATTACATTGGTTTATGTACGTGTCGCGGCTGTTAAGAAATTACATGTCCATTGAGTGGCGCTAAACGGTTTATTCTGTATCGCATTTTAAAATAGTACCACCTACACTAAACCCTAGTGTTAATAAAAGCAGACGTGAGGTGAAAAAGGCATTTGTTGAGGCAACCGTGCCATTTTAGCTTGCTTCAATGCTTTTTTAGAGCTCTTTTATCATGACTCGTGTTTTCCATGGGACTCACACCCATGCTTTTTGCATCAAAAGTGCAGTGCTGTTCCGGGTGAGCTGCGCAAGTTTGCTATGTCAGAAAAGCTAAACATATAAAGCTGGTTATGTGACGCAAATGCCTTAGAAATGGAAATGTGTTGGTTTGCAATGTATGCGCAATGGTAAAAGCATCTTGAGGTCATGTTGTGCAAGGAACCATGCGAAAATAAGTCTTGATGATCTTTACCCGCATAATTTGTGTGAAAAGGAATCAAATTAGTTGCTGATTTACTGCATTTAATTGAATGTTTAGGTACGTTTTTGTAGTTTAGCAAAAACTTAGAGGCACGTATTTCCAATGAGACCAGGTTGTCTTTTTTTTTGTGGAACGCAAAAGTAGATATTTTGAAAAATGTCTACTTGTATTTTTGTCCATACAATGAAAGTCAAAAAGAGGGACAAAAAGAGCTAAAACATGTATCTTCTTTCTGTTCTACAGAAGAAAGAATGACATACGTGATTACAGAATTTTCTGTTTTGGGTAAAGTTTCCTTTTAATGAATTGTCAAACCCTAGCACCTGAAATAAAATCCAACCTGGAGAGTAAATCTTGCCCATAGGGGTCAGTAGTACCTCACCAAATATTTACATGGCAGGACAATTTGTGGACAAGGAGATGCACAAATACACACGGACATCACACTGAAAATGTTTAGTTAACTAATAAAAATAATCCTAATTTGTAGCTCAAAATGTCTGCATGTTGACGTGCGCACGTGTGTGTGTGTGTGCGCGGCTGATTAGTGGTGTTTTGTGAATATGACTTGTCCTCTCCGGAAAATCACCTACCCCAGCACCCCCTCCGGTGTCCCTCATGCTCGGCCCCGGCAGGAGACGCAGGCCTCCAGCCAAATCACTACCACATGCAAATGAGCTCTGTCCATTCAGGCTGAAACTCAGAGACAGAGGAGCGTATGGCCGACCAGTGGGACCACCCCTCCCCCGCCAATGTCACCCGCTCGGCGAAAACTCCCAAGCATATGCACGCATAAACACACAGTACAGGCTTACTCGCTCTCTTTTCACTAACAAACACACACCATAAACAATATGGAGGGAGACTTGCATAACCCCTATGAGATCATTGTTACAAAACTCTTACTCTGTGGGCAATTCTACACAAGAAACTCCACGATAAAGAAATCAACATGAAAATAATTTGATCAATTAAAAAGATATCAAAATAATAAACGGAGCAATTCCTATAGGGTCCTCTCACCATCGGTGCTCGGGCCCTAAAAATGTGCATTTCTATTATTTTAATTTCCTCAAATGAGGAGAAAACATTATAAAAAAAAAATTTAAAAAAAGTATTTTGATTAAACAACTGCCAAAAATTTGTTTTCTCAGTTTGTTTAGTCTTTGTATAAGTGCTCAGAATTGGCTGTTCTCATTCTGAGAGATGAATTAAATGTCCCTCCCGCAGACAGAAATAAAAAACGGAAAGCTATTCCTGCCGGAGAAGGTATCACTCCAAACATTCAATTATCTCTGTTTAAATGTTTAAAAAGCAGCTACCCTCATTATTATGATGCCATAGTAAACAAACACAATTATAGAGCTGTCACTCTTTGTCGCAAAAGAACTCCAGTGTTAATATTTGATCTCAGATTTAACAGTATTGATACATAATCAAAATGATGGAATAATATGCCGCATAACATGAGGTTTACATCAAATTTGAATTTATTGATTTTATTTTTAATTAATTAACACAATTATGTGACTAATAAATTAAGTAACAAATGAAGAAAGAAAACATGATAATAATAATCATCTGTACATAAAAAAGTATTTTTTAAATCTTGATTTTATCATTTTGATTGGTTTAAATTTGTATTAATTTGATTATACTATCTAAGCGTCTACAAAAACGTATTATCTAAACAATAGGAACATCTGAAGTTGCTCTGGTTTCTCTATAGGTCTCTAGATCTAGTTCTTCGTCATACAATTTTTTGTGTGTCTTAAAGACTCTAAGTTACTTTAAAGAAAACATTCCTCAAAACATGCAGCACCATACCGCACATTTAGACACACTGCATGCTGTTGTGCTTTTTCATCTTTTTTACACACTGTAATTTGTAATAAAAAATTTAAATAAGTAAAGTTACAAAAATCTCACTTTATTTTAAGACTCTTAAGACAAATAAACCCTCTAATAATGGTTCTTTTTTTTAAGGGAACCAATTTAGTTAACATTCTCTGAAAACAAATGCATGTTCTTAGTTCACTCAAAGCAAAGCACACACAAAAGCAAGAACACAAAAAATAATGCAAAAAAAAAAAAAAAAGATTTCTGAAGTCTTACTGATGTGAGAAGATTGCCCCTAGAGGGACAGGATGGTAGATCCCATCACGCAGTTATAGTGTTGATATATCTATTAAACCTGATGTCAACTTGTTTCTTTTCCTTTGGTGCTCTGCTTTAAAGCGTTTTGATATTAAAGCATGTCAGAATAAGATGATATATTAATCTGGTGTAAACACAGACCTCACAGAAAATACATTTCCTTGAGGTCATCTAGGTGGGTTACACACTTGACCTTAAACTCTGACCTCTTGACTCCCAAGGATCTTTCTCTCTGTATCTTAACTGACTGACCTGTGGCTGTACGGAGGAGATGGAACTGACCAGAAGGAGGAGGGAGGAGGGGGGTGGGCAGAGAATGACAGAGAGAGATGGATGAAGAGAGAACGAGAAAAACCTTAACAAGAAAAACAGACATGTAAGGGGAGAAAAATATTGCTTCTGGACATATTTGTCTTAAACCAATGAGAATACAGTGTCTCACCTTAGCGGTGCACAGGTCACATGTTGCCTCGGGCTGACTCAGCATCTGGGAGACACTTACTTGGAGAGAGAAACAGAGATACATACAGATATATCCTTAACGGTTGTGTGCAAAAGGGCTCAAGAGGCTTCTTTATGAGCCACTGTGAGTCAGCCAGCTCGGCCCGTTTGTGTCTCTCTCTAACAGGCTGTGATAGGTGAGTACGAGAGCACACGGCCATTGTCACAGCCACTGTTCCTCCATCTCGTCTCTTTAAAAAGCCCGTTGAATGGCTCAGATTCAGACATACCTCCACTCTCCTGCCTTCATTAGCACATCTGTATGGCCGATGGGGGGACGAGACAGGCCCAGGGCTTGAAAGGAAAGAGCCGCCGACAATGGGAAGGGCTGACGGTTATAGAAAAGAGGGAGCCGTTTGAGTGCCAATGAATAGACATGAGTAAGAGATGGAGAAAAAAGGGGGAGAAAAAAAAGCGAGTGAGGGTGAAAGGGAGAGAGAAGGGTCCGATTAATTATTGCAAGGCTGCTAGGTGCCGATCTAGCTTCTCACTCCAGTGGCTCGGCGCGGGGCTCTTGCCTCCGGCCGTGTCGGCGGGCCTCATTAGCCGGCCTCTCGGGACCTGACAGAAATTGTTAGCTGGATGTGATGGCCGACTCCGTCAACCACAGACGTCCCCCCCCCCCCCCCCACCCGTGCGTACCCCCCCTCCCCCTCCCCCCTCCCATGCCCCTCGTCCGGACAGGAGAGAGGATTCCCTCAACCAGCGAAAAAGAGGCCTAACAAGGCCGCCTGTACAACACCTGTAATCAAACCGCTCCAAAAAGCGCCCAGGGAGACCGGCAGGGTGGGCGTCTGATTGGAGGGCAGAGCGGCTGAAAGCTAAGGCCGATCCATAATTGATGTGTGTGCACAATTACGGGCCTCCAGACATGGGCAAAGTGTTGCACAAGAGCGCCTCAAGGATTGTTGAATTTTTATCTGCCGTTGCATAAAATCAAGGTTTTCTGCGATCTGGAGATGTGTCGTATAAGAAATCTGGCTGATCTCCATGAGTGAGCGCCTCGCTCGGATAGTTATGCATGAAACTGCGTCTGCGCCTCATCTTTGATTTTTTTTTTGCTTTATCTCGTTCACTTACAATTCATTAGCCTGCGTATGTTTGCGGCACTAATTTGGTGCCGGGTTTTTATCTGGGGTGTTCATTTGATTTTCTCGCTTGCTGCTTTTGGCAGAGTTTATTTGCCTGGCTGTCCCAAGAGGGGACCGTCATCTAGGAAATCGGAGGGTATTCATGCTTTGAAACAAACAGAGACAAACTTCACCTCTGATGCTGCTAACAACATTTGCTAGATGGTTGGTGTCTTTTCCAACCTGATTTCATGGGAAAATGTATCTATATTACGAGGTAGCCAGTACGGGTGAATGTGTATGAGGTGAATCGTACAAATTTTTTTTTTTTTTTAGAAAATGTAAGCATGAAAGTCCACCCCTAACCCCATCCCTAACTCTTTCCCTGCTGTTGACGGAATTTTCCAGCTTTTCGTGTTTTCTCTGCTATACTGTAGGGGGCGCTATTTAGCATCTCCGGAGTACAGAATTTCAGAATCAAAACACAGCTGAAAAAGGAGCAGAACCAAGTGATAAAAGCATTATATACAAAGTTGTAGTCTTTGAAAAATACGCTTTCAAATTTTAGTTTTTTTATGAAACCTACCCACATTCAAGTGTTGATAAAAAAAAAGAATGCATTAAACTAGAATTGTTTTGTTTTGTTTAAAAGCAGAGGCTCTGTTCTTTCCTTTGATGAATTCCATGTTCAGGTATTCATACAATAAAATATTCTGGGGGCCATTTGATTTTGTAAAAATGATCAAAAATGCTGTCCGTGGCTGGAAAAAAAACTTTTTTTTTTTAACGCTGGCAGGGAAAGAGATAAACATAACTATCATTGGGGAGCAAGCAGATTGTACAAAAAAAAGTACAAATGAGATCATTTAAATTCATACAAATTAGCCAACAATTCACCAAAACATAAAATAAATATGAATTTCCATGAGATTGTGTTGTCTTTTCCACATCATATAGTGTCACATAACTGTAAATATGTCAAGAGACATACCTCACACGCACAAACACATCAGTGCTTTGAAATGACAGCAGTGTGTAGCCGCACTACATGTCCATAAGGGATAAATCTGTACACGGGTTGAACACCTCCATATATCAGTATTGAGAGCAGCGTGTACAGTAAATCCTCCAAGAGAAGGACAGAGAAACTGAGAAATGGAGAATGTGGGGGAAAAGCACACTGAGCTCAAGGGGATAATGAGTGCTCTGAGGAACGCAACAATTCACTGACATTTACAAATATCAGAGCCAAAACCCTTTTTTGTCCCACAGCTATGAGCTGTGAGTTTGTGATGAGAAAACTACATGATATATCAGCTGAGGACTTGGGAGATTTCATATAGTCATAAAAAATATTGTGAAATGTGTTATTTGCGCTTAAACCCGGGATGTGAGCGATCTATAGACAGCCTGTGGCATCAGAAATGAGATTCCATTAAACAATGTAGCTACTTCGAGCAGTGCTTCAATGAGGAGAAAACTCGGAAACATGAAACAGGGACAAAACATGAAATCAAGATTCTGGATTTGATATAAACTCTTAAACTCATAAAACTTGTGTATAATGACTATAGAGAGCCTAAGTCCCGCCCCTCCGCTTCCGGCTCAATGGAACCTTATTTCGGAAAAAGTATGTATGGTAGTCAATGGCGAGAGACAACTTATCTTTTTATTCCGTCTGAACTGTCTCCCTTAAATTACACATATGATGTTTGTCAATTTAAAAGATAGTTATGAAAGTCAAAAAAGTCGCAGTTTGTCATCAAACAGAAGAGTAACATTTAGTTTTATGGGAAAATCGCTCAATGAATTACATCTCTCGTCTCGCACTATACGTCACCGTTGCTCGTATGTGTGCAGTCTGGCGCAAAACACTCAGGCATGACGGCATAACGTTACGATTATAACGTAAGAGTATAGAACAAATGACAGACGTTAGCTTCAGTAAAGTTAGCTTCATTCATTGAGAGAAAAGGTATGACGTCACATGTGCGCCTTTTGGGTTTGTAGTCTTTGTAATTACGTATTTTCACAGTCTTATACCTCAACAGTTTTACATCAAACTGCGACATTCTTGACTTTAAAATGTATCTTTTAAATTGACAAACATCATATGTGTAATTCAGGGCACAATTCAAACGAGATCAAAATATTTGTTGTCTCTCGCCATTGGCTACCATACAATATTTTTCCGAAATAAGGTCCCATGGTGGTCCACTGGAAGGGGAGGGACTTAGGCTCTCTATTACATGCAAGAATTCTATTGATTCTGTAAAATCATACAATATACGATAGTGTAACGTCTAGCGCACAATGAAGAAGATTAATTACACAGTCTTTAATACCAAACTCAAGGAGAACTATCACATACACCAATGATCAAATCGATCGATCGATCAATCAATCAATCAATCAATCAATCAATCAATCAATCAATCAATCAATCAATCAATCAATCAATCAATCAATCAATCAATCAATCAATCAATCAATCAATCAATCAATCAATCAATCAATCAATCAATCAATCAATCAATCAATCAACCAATCAACCAATCAATCAAATATACCAATGCTTGATATAGCCTACCAATGCTTGCAATCACATGCAATATGTAGACGTAATACACCCAAGCAATTAACGAGATTCACTGATTATTAAAATGTATAACATATATTACTGAAAAAAGCATTTAACACTTGATGTTCAAATTTTTCTTTTGTTTAATTATTTTTTTTATTTTTTTTTGTATCTGTGACCACAGTTGCCCCTTCAAACTTTAATCTGCAATTGATCTTTATTGAAGGATAATTTCACTTACTTAAACATCCAATTACCGGATGTTTTTTTTTTAAATCCAATTAAAAACTATTCATCTGCACGTTACAAATTATCTGAACCCTGTATACCAGGGCATAGGTAAACCATAATTTGTCTGTTGCTAGAATGCAAATCTTTTCCTTCAATTTTCATTTAACCTTAGCATATTGTAATTACACACTAGCAGCACATTACAACTTTGATGGCAAAGTAAAACACTGCACAGCTGTCTAATGAAGTTATACTGTTCAAAACAAAAAGATATTAATTGATGTTATGTGAGTTTATTCAGAAGGTCTGACACTGAATATTGTATAAATTAAAAGAAATTCTACTATTATCATAGCTACACAATAAAAGAATATACCAGCCATTTATCCAAATTAGATGGGTTTACAGGCCAGATCATTTAAAAAAACAAAAAACAGAACAGGGTTATTATTGTTAACTGAAACTTAACTTTAAATTTAACTTAAAAAATAAATAGATATTTAAATGACAAAAAAAAAATCTACAAAAGTATTACAACTTTTAAAAAAAAGAAAAAAAGAAAAACTGAAAATATACAAATAAAATCCAATAAAAAAGTTAACATTAACAAAAAACATAATAGTATATAAATGACACTAAAATAACACTGACCCAGAAAGCAAAAGAAAAACTGATAAATTGTCTAGACTATGTGCTGTTTATTTTCAACTTTATATATTTATCAGTTCTAATTTTATGATTGCATTTAAAGAGTAACTGTTTTGAGATGACCAACATGGACAGACACAGCGATAGATAGAGGAGACATGAGAGATAGATGAAAAAAGAAAGGCAGAGGGTGAGAGCGAGAGGTGTACATAAGTAGCCCACGTGCAGCTTCCTGCAGCTGTGGTGCAGTATCTAGAGTCTTCACCCCTGGGTGTCAACAGGTGAGAGTGGGTGATAAGAGCTTTTGATGTTGCCAGCCAGAATTTATACCTCCCAACTTTATTTCTTCTCCTAGACCTCTCTTCAGACTTCAAAGGCCCCCCCACTCGCATCTCGCTTTAATCCAGGAGCACACAGGCCCTTCAGTTCAAAGCTCCTTCCCCTCCTCAGAAGCCCCCTCCTCAAAAAACTGCAACCCAAACTTTTCCTTTCCTCTCTTTCCACAGAGTAGCAATTACATCCCCTCTCATGCGTTGACCAACCTCTGTTATTAATTAATCCTACAAAGCAGGCTCATTTCCTGCCTCTCTCCGATTGACAAGAGACGCAGGAACAGAGGAGACTCTTTTCAAAGGCCACTCGGCTCGACCAGGAAAAGAGGCTGGAAAAAAGAGTAGCGTAGACGAGAAGAAAGACTTGCTCTCCCAAAGTGAGGAGGGCGGAGGGCGCATTTGATACCACGCTACTTGGAAGTGATTGAATGCTTTGTTGCCAAGAGCTCTTTACTAATCTTCTACCTGCCAAAAAAAATCTTAAGCTCCAGAAACAGCAGTTGAAGAGAGTGCGAGAGGAGCCGAGAGGCCTGGGTGGCCGCCGGTGGACGCGCTTCTCCGGCTCGGCCCTCTCGCTCCGTACGAGGGGGGGGGGGGGGGGGGGGGGGGGAAAGAGCCTTTTTCTCAATGAGACTGACGGTTGCAAAGGCGCGGGGAGAGAGGAAACGTGAAAGAGAGGAGGGAGGGACAGAAACGAAGGAAGAAGAAAGCAGGCATGATGAAGAGATGCAGGGAGGAGAATCGAAGCAAAGAGATTAAAGCCTTCCATTCAGACAGTGAGCAGATAGTTAATTCAAAAGTACTTTATTTGTGTTTGGGGTTCATTGATATGGACAGCGATCTGTGGGAGAATTCCTGAAGGGAATGATGCGGTTTGATGCATGCATTCGACAATCATACGACAAACTGAAGCATTCCGAGTCATTCTAGTCAACTGGATGAGCTTCTCGACAGCGTAACAGCGGTTGTTGTTTCTCTGTAGGATGAGAAACAGATCAATTTGACTAGACATTTGTCAATGGAAAAAGTAGATACAAAGCACTGATTAATATTGGGCAAATGATGCGTGATTATTATACAACTCTCTGGAAGATTCTGATTGTGCAGTCTGATATTTGTGTCATCCATCTATTGCAACGCAATAACTGAAACTGGCACTACTTTTCTATGTCTCTCATATGACTCTGCAACTGGCATCATCTTGCAGCTCAGTTATTGATTGTAGAAACAAATAATTTAATATTATTGCAGAGGCCGTGTTGTTGATTGATTTGGATATTGTACGCTCTGCTGAAAAATATAGCATTGCTGTGCACCAGCATAAGACATGTTTTGCATGCTGGGATGGGATGTAGGTTGCTGGTTTGTTGGCCCACAGCATGGGATTGGGAAGTGCTACATGGTCCAGCTACACCAGCTAATTTGAAAAGCATTACTATCGTGGTCCACCAGCTAAGAAAAGCACTATACCAGTTCTAACCAGCATAAACTAGCTTGTACCAACATGGAATTCATGCTGACTTCTGCTGGACTTTTCATCTCTTTTTTTCGTCTTAATGGAGTTAGTAGAGAGTTACTAGACTGGTAGGGTTAGGGTTAGAATAAGTTGACATGCAGTTGCAAAATTACTTATAGAATGTCTGTTGGAGGACCATCACAATAAAGAGTCAGCAGATATTAAGCAGACGGTCTTTTAATGAGAGTTAGTTGACATGAAGTTGCAAAGTTACTTAGTCAACAAAACGTTCAAAAGGGACCATCAAAATAAAGTGTTACCGACTTTTGTTCATCTTTGAAACACAAATAAAGACTTTTTTTTTTTTAAACGTGAGAGATTTCTGTCCCTCCATTCAAAGTCTGTCTCAAGAAAACCTTGACGTTTTAAAAAGGTCATAAAGCAACCATAAAATCGTACAAATCATAGAAATGTCATTGTCTAATCAGTTTAATCACGTTCCCCTCTGTTGCACAGACAATGCTTAAGTCTAGACTAAAATGTATGTTTGAGCTGTTTTTTGCCATTATTTTGTCACAAGATGCAGAGCAGTAATGTTTTTTTTTCTAGGCAATACTTATACTTAAATGCCCTAATTGAACTAAGGCCTAATCCTGGCTTAATCTAAGTCCTGTCTGTGAAACCGGGCCTTCATGCGATAAACAGATTTAATTTAGGCTTTTACTCACAAACAACACACAAGCATAGAGCACATCAAGAATGCCTAAGCCAGCTCAATTGCACTTTCTAGCTTGATGCACGAAAACAAACCTCATTGGTTCTTGTGGAAGATCGAAAATGCTAGGATGACACATGAGAACAAACCTCATTGGTTCAATTTACCACATTGGATGTCCTCTATGTATGTACTAATGAATACAATTCTAAATTCTATCTGCTCATCATATACAACGATTGTGTTTCTTCAGAAGACTTGGATTAAACCGATTCATATGGAGGTTTTGGGGAAATTGACTTTCGATTGAGGGAACGAATGAAAAAGGTTTCATAAAAAAAAAAAAAAAACTTCACTTGTGTTTTGAAGATAAATTAAAGCCTTGGATTAGTGATGATTTAAAGGGATTGGAACAACATGAGGGTCAGAAAATGATGACAGAATTGTAACTTTTGACAAAAATAGATCAAATGCAGGTAAAATTATAAAATAATTTTAACTCACATTCCAGTCCACATATTTATGTATTTAGTAAGTAGCCACGCAATAAGTGGCTTATTGTTGTTTTAAATTAAAGACACCAGATTACATCAGGGTTAGCCTTCTTGTACTTCCGAAGAGTCTTGACCTTAGAAAACGGTGTGATAGTTTACGTGAGAGGTCAAGGCTAAAGGTGGTGGGTGTTAGCCGAGTCTTTTCACTGCTAATAAACAGTCACAAAACACTGACAGGTGTGAAGGCCTCAGCACCAAACACCCAGAAAACCCCACACAGGAAAAGAAAAAGCTAAATATTCAGCTATTGGGACACACACAGGGGCATTCACAGGCCCTGAGCGCTGACCCCGAAAGAGCACCACTCACCCCCAAACCGGCCAGATGTCTGTCAGGACCAAGAGCACGTTTGTCAGACTGGCCTGCTGATAGCTAGCGCTGTTATCCGTGCTCCACATGGCAGCCTGTGTTTTTCTATCATTCATCAAGCTGGTGTCACCAGTCAGGTTGGAGCGTTCATTTTCTCCCTGTGCACCGGGTCAAGTTAAATGAAGGGTGAAAGTCTAAAGCAAACAAGATTAATGGCAATACCTGATTAAGAGTGATTTCCCTTTC
This sequence comes from Phoxinus phoxinus, assembly GCF_949152265.1. Lineage (NCBI taxonomy): Eukaryota > Metazoa > Chordata > Actinopteri > Cypriniformes > Leuciscidae > Phoxinus > Phoxinus phoxinus. The sequence continues at coordinate 26,843,423 of NC_136886.1, read as the reverse complement.
CTGTCCAGTGTGTGGTCAGAAGCCGTAGTTAGTACGGTTTCATTATCCTGTTTCGTTACAAAACCCAACTCACTGTTTTTCCAACTAATAAAATTCGAGCTCCCGCAAAAACGTGGATTACTCACAGTCAAATGCTCTACCGAACATCTATTTATTTGAACGGTGTGGAGGAATGAGTGCTGGCACTCTGCACACAGAGACTCCTTCTGGGTAATGTGGTCCCATGGGAGGGTCTTATGAACCATTAACAAACTTCCCACTTCAGATGGGCGGCCATGATGGCAAGACAAACAAACACTTTAAAAAGTTAATATTCCTCTCCTGCTTGGACGGACTGATTACTTGTATGCTAATTCCGCCAGTGTGTGCAATTCATCAAACTGCCGCTTCTGCTAAAGATCAGGAACTGGCCTCACATTTTGGCAGGTTTCCCCCTCTGTTAAAATCACATCATTAGATTACATGAATTATTCGGCCTCTTTAATTAGCAGAACTTTTCTGCACACTGCGATTCGGATTCATACAAAATGATCATCTCATTATTGTTATATACATTTTTAGTTGTATCTGTGTTCATCTTAGTTATTAAAAACAATTAATTTAATATAAAATATTTCAAAATAAATAATAATTTACTGTAAGCCTTATCAGCAACAGAATTTTAGGTTAAAACATTATTTGAACCATTTCTTAATTTTTTTATAAGCTCACACACAATCTCACTCCAGCACCTTACTTCATTCACTTTGCTTCCGAGCAGGCACTCTTCTGTTATCTAATTAACCCAGATTTGATTGTAGGAATAATTCATTTTGTTGCAGTGTTACGGAACTTCAAAGCCGTGGACAGATGCTGATCCTGCACACTCTCAGAAAAAAGGGTACGCAAGCTGTCACTGGGGCTGTACCCTTCTTAAAAGGTGCACTTTTGTACCAAAAAGGTACATATTCGTCCCGAAAAGGTACATTTTTGCACCTAAAAGGTACATATTCGTGCCTAAAAGGTACAAAAGTGTACCTTTTACAAAGGGTACAGCCCCAGTGACAGCTTGCGTACCCTTTTTTCTGAGAGTGCAGAAACGAAGCCGAGGGAGGAAGACACTGAAGAAGATGAGGAGTGATGAGAGAATGATGAGAAGCAGAGAACGATCAAGGATGTGATGCTAGATGTGTACAAACCACAAGACAGGACATATAACTGTGGGCATACATGTCCAACTTTATTCAGTTTACTTTAATTGTTTAATGCATGGAAATCTAGGCCTAGTTCCTTAATGATCAATGTCACTTTCCCTGCTGGCCTGTGTAAATTAGCCATCCTTCCTGTAGGATTCCCATTATAGGTTGACTGGATATGTTAAAACAATAGTTCACACAAAAATAATAATAATAAAAAAAACCTCGGTCAATATTTACTCAATGTGATTCCAAACCTCACTGTACCTTTTTACCAATGGAACATAAACAATGCAACAATTTTCAAATAGATTCTTAAAAATGACCAAAAAAATACAATAAAGCACCTTAAAACTACAGTAGTTCTGTCATGACAACTCTATGCTGCTGCTGTAGAGCCAGTAATGGGACTTGCTACTGCCAGTACATACATGACACGCTGTTGTGAGCAAGTAAGACACGCTGCTGCTGTAAAATATACATGAACACATGAATTACCTGTAACAAATCTATACAGGTGGAGGATGCAACTGCTACAGGAAATGCTGACCAAGTTTTTGAAGTTTGAGCAGTGAGCTCATTGGCTACTGAAACAGCCGGAACCAATCAGCTGTGCCCTGAAGAGAATGGTGTGATTGCAAGCAGATTGAGTTAAGGACCTATCAGCCTGTGCCATCTACAGTTTCATGACAGAAATTTGTATTTCTCTGCTGTAGTTATAAGATCAAGAATGAAGCCTTTGTTGCTGGTTGGACGTGAATAACATTAGATTGGTGAATAATTAATAATCAGTAAATAACATTATATTATATTATAAATATATTATATAGCTTCTGAAGAATACAGTGCACTAGTCAGCATTATATTATTATTATTTATATAATATTATAGAATAGCTCTTATTTGTATTTTTTCTGTAGCCTATTTTAAGTTTTCATAATTAAGTTTTTTTGTTTAAATATTTCTATTTATCTTTCATTTAATGTTCAAGTTTCAGTCATTTTAGCACTTCAACTTGAAATTTTATTTCAGTTATTTGTTATTTCAGTTATCAGTTGTATTTTTTCTGCCCGTTTTAGAGCTTGACAGCCCTTTGTCACTATGAACTATTGTTCCATTGGAGAAAAAAATGCTATATGCATTTGGAATGACATGAAGGTAAGGACATTTTTCTTTTCCTATAAATAACAGTTGGCAGGGATTTCTATTCATTTATAAAACTTGAAATGTTACTGTACATATAATTGCTAGAGTAGAATTTAAAGCAGTAACTATATTAAACTATACTATGTATACAGTACACTTCTTTATGTAAATGAATATGATATCAGTGCCTGATACTGTATATCTCTTTGTGTATGTGCATGAACCTCCAGCATTTGACACTGATGTCATCTAATAACATAGTTGTCCCGACTCCCGAGTGGGCCGTTGTGCACAGAGTGTGGCATTGTTGGTTTCTTCCGCATGCCAGCTGGCATGACATTGGCCATGCCATCGACACGCAGGACAATACCCCCTCCAGAACAGGGGCTCACTAAAGAACCAGGAGCCCTTGTGGCATAGAAGAGGGCAAGAGGCCCAGTGCAGAAAAACGGCAGGTGCTTTCGGCAGAGCCACAAGACTGCAGCAGCAGAAGTTTCACACTCACTCACTCAAAAAAAAAAAAAAAAAATAGTCTCTGGCCCTTTTATTAGGTACTAATATGTATACTTTAGGTATTAATAAGTCTAAGGGGCAGTTTACACAATATCGTTTTTAACTTAAAAACAGAAAACTTTTTATGCGCTTTGGCTGTTCATTTACACGACAGAGACGTTGTGGGGGCCTGAAAACTTTTGAAATCAGGTTTCAAAGTGCAAGTTTTTAAAAGCGATACTGTTATCGTCTTTGTGTAAACACATAGGTACGTAGTGTTTCTTTACATAGCGACATCGCCAACTAATGGCCTGGCAGCAGAATACAGCATTTTTTTGTCATTTTCACGGATCAGTGTAAATTAAAAGGGATCAATTTGAGAACGTTTTCATCTGTAACCCGTTTTTAGAATATCGTTGTGTAAACATACCCTTAGATCAGATCTCGGATCTCGACGGCAGGAATATTATATACATCCATTTTGACTGGTGTACAAAACTTTCAGTAGAGACATGGCCTGACATCCAAAACCAGCAAGTCTTGTCTATCAGTCTTAGATGTTGACAGGGGAAGAGGAAGAGCTGAAAGCAGGAGACTGGGGCTCAGACTTTGTCTGAAATTCATCCCTACTTTGTCTGGACCTTGTCCAGTACTTCATCTGATCAGTACAAATCCAACAAGTGTTATTATACCAAAGCAAAAGCAAAAGCAAATTACTGCTTCACAACATCATCATGTATGGTTAAAAACCTTAAAAAGGTAGACATTCTCTAATCTCTTATTTGTGAAGACAAATATCTCTTGAAACCAAATAATAAGATGTAAGCACTTCATGATGATTAAAAAAAAAATAGTATGTTTAAATTCAATAATTCAACGATTAAACTATAAATTATTACGATTAAGTAATTAGAAAAACAGAAAATAAAACAACAGTCTCTCTCCTTACACAAACAGGTTGCTATTGAGAATTTGTATGCATCTTTAGGGTACTAATAAGCACCCTTTATGGAATAAATAAGGTACAAAGATGAGGCAAAAGTGACTATTTTTCCTTCTTTTACTTTTATGTCTCAAATATTCCTCCTGTTCATTACCTTAACGTTATTCTCCCCTTACAAAGTCAGGGCAATAAAGTGTGTATGTGTGTCTCCCAGGAAGTTGCCAAAATTCTCCTCCTGTTAGATTTTTTTTTACACTGAATGAAAGTGACAGTTCTGCATTTGTACGGCTAAACTGGGAAAACAGTCGAGCAAAGCTACAGAGAAACAAACACAGCTGGGGCAGGAGGAAACGGTGTCACAGTGAGACCGAATGCAAGCAGTCAAATCTCTGTAAAAGTAGCTGGAAAATAAATAAATGCATAGATAAATACATTTTTACTGCAGTACAGGTAACATCAACAAAAATCTCCCAGTTTTAGAACAGTAAAACTCTTCTTGAAGGAAAAGTGAAAATTCCGACAGCATCCAATTAAAGACCTTATAACCCACGGACACACAGCGGCGAATGTTTACGCGAGCACGTCTTTCCAGCGAGCCAAGACAGCATGTCTGTGGATCTCATTAGAGCGGGAGCGTGTGTATCTATACGTATGTGGTATAAGTGGTTAAGGTATAAGTGAGTAGATACACTGTTGACGTGTGTATGTGTGGGTGAGTGCGTAAGGCCCGGTGACAGTTTAAAGATTGTTTTGATGTTGCGATCCGTCTCCCCTCTTTCACCATGTGGCTTCGCTCTAGACCCTGCTGACATCACAAAAATCCTGCCCTCCCAATCCCAGCCCTCTTTTAATCATTCCTTCCAAACCTGCCAGCGTATGCCCTCTGTTCCCCTTTCCTACGGTCTCGCTCTCTCGTTTTTCTCTCTCTTTCTGCTTCTGTCCCTCCCTTCAGGCATCTCCTCTCTGCTCCTGTCAGTTCAGCACTTTAGGGGAACGCTGAAGCTTTGAAATGCATATTCAGGGCTGCTGAACGCTGGCATGTGTACTCTGCTGAGTAATTGAGGAGGCCAAATGTTTAATTACATGTGACAGGCACAGCAGTGGGGGGCCACGGCGTAGCGGCCTACAAAACAACACCCAGCTCTCCTCAGACCTCCACTTATACTATCACCCAAAACATGGGAAAGACTTTTTTCTTTGCTGCAAGTATTTGCCGAAAGCATTCCGCCAGGGTGAGTATGTTGACTAGAAGGAAAAGGGTCAGGTTTGAAACAGGAAGTGTGTTGAAGGGAGGAAGCAGAGAGCACCTGTGCAGGTCAGCGGCATCAGATGAAACCACGCTAATTTCAAACTTACCCTTTGACTTGCCTTATGATTCCCACGTTGCATTGCAGAGGGAACGCAGCGGCGGCAACGAGGTTAGCGCTGTTTCTGATTAACTGAGCTCGGGCTTAAATCTTTATCTGATTAACCTGCCTCATAAAGTTATACCGCCAAAACGCATGTTTCAGCGTTACGGCAAATTATCCTGTTAGTGGCACAACAGGGATGGAGAGTGCGGTTTAAGTGCTGGAACTCTAAGCCTGTAATGATCCCAGTGGTCAGCTCTGTATGAGACCTCTAATCATTCATAAAGCTATACATTGTAAAACTACACAAGAGCCTTTTATCCTATAATGACTTTTAATGAGGGGTCGAAGGTGCTATAAATGTAGCATAACAGCTCAGCTTTTGAAAAGACAGATTGTTTACCCTAGTGGAGGCTTAAAGATTGGATTGCAGGCAAAAAAAAAACCGAGAAAAAAAAACCTGGACACAGTTTCTTCAAAAGCGGCTTGCACCAAGCACTCATCTACCTTGCAACGCAGACATGTCTGGCCATTTAAAAACATGAAAATTCAATCTAACATGTTAAATTTGTCTCGCACATGGGGGGTTGGGAAAGGGGTTTTGAGGCATTAGTCTGTGAGTGCGAGCATGTGTGTGAGCAAGTAGCAACATGCTGGAAACAATCATGTTGCGGTGAGTTACAAGCAGTCACATCTGCTGGTCTTCTCCCATTTTACTCAGGACAGAGCAAAAATATCAAATCAAAAACAACAGAATCAAGTGAGCTAAAATGAGTGTTTGTCATTAAAACTACATTTATGGCTTTTATTGTGATCCCTCGCAGAGTTCACAGAGAGAAATGTAACGGGGCAAGAGTAGAGTGAACACCATAGGCCGCAAAACCAATATGTCAAGTTAGGCCATGCCCATACTTTGTCAAAGGTCATAAAAAGGATCAGCATTATTTGTATTTATTCTTGCCCTGTTGATCCTGTTGCAGCTATCAAGAAGCTACCATAACTTTATTTGGATTGATTGGTTATTTAAATCATGTTGATGCAAACAATAGATTGTCGAGTTTGAAGAAAAACAAATCCAAGTTACCAAACTTACCCATTTATCCATCCCAATAAGGAGACCTAACTTTCCAAATTAGGTTTGGATATTTTAGAAAGAAAACATGCCTAAAATCTGTTAATAAATGGGAAAAAAGGGATTTTATTTTTTTACAAGCCAGTTGAATAAAAGATTCTACAAGGAGACTCTGTGAATACAAACAGTTCAGGGACAAGAAAATATGTCTGGGGTATCACACAAACGTGCACATCTGCATCACCTTGCTTTGCAGATTTAGGTCAAATAAATACACAAGTTAATTAATTCTGATGGGATTGTTTTTCATCATACCAGTATTTCATGTCAAGTCAAAATTCACAACAAAAACAAAAAAGCTACATTAAAGCTGCTGTCCGTAACTTTTTTGGGTTAAAAATTATCCAAAATAAATATTTGAGCAAGTACATAACCAGCCAGTGTTCAAAACTATCTGCTTGCCTTAGCTCGATTCAAAACGTAAGCTTGTAATAATGTTTTTAATTCCAGTGGTAGTGGTGGATTTCCGCGGGAAATTCGAGCATGTCTTTGCATCATTACGTCACATACATTACTGTACACATAAAGAAGGTGTCTCGGCTAGTAGGCTATATTGCGTGCGAGGATGCTGGAGGTGGAGATTTATAGCCTTTTCTCACAGCACTTGATATAATTAAACGTATTAATTTGATGGCGGATCCAAAAAGGTTCAAACGACAATCACCAGTGACGAGTTTCACCTGACGTAAAATGAAAAAGACTTTGGACTTCGGAGTGGCTTCAGAAAAAAAAGAGACTGCAACGCCAGGCCATGCAAAAACAATGATAAATATCGGAAGGGCATTAAATGTAGTCACGCAATGCTGATGTTGTTAAAATTGACAATTTGAGAACAAAGGTTTGCACGGTTTGACGTGATATGATACGCGATCGTTAGATTTAATCTGATTTTCCCCTTAGTTGGTCTGAACAAAAGTGGATGTTACTTGTTCAGGTGTCATTTTCCGGTGAAAAATCTTATGTTGGTCATACTTCCAAAAAGTAGAATCTGTGATTCCGAATGCCAGTATCCACACCGGCGCGGTGATTGACACCCGCACATTCTCCTCAAAACATTGGATTCATCCGCGCTGTGCCGTGTCGAAGCACAACTCACGTAAAGTTGATAATTCCGCGAGTGACTGCAATTGCAGATTTCGAACAGAGATGGCGACAAAGAGGAAAAACTACGGACTGCAGCTTTATAGCTCTCAGTAAATTAGTATCATAAAGTATTCCACAATGTTTGAAGCATTTGACATTTAGCTTTGTTCTATTCAATATTCTGTTTCACTTGGAAATACGTCACAACACTGAAATAAAGACGGTTGCAACTTCCGGATTCACAGACACTTCAATATCATTATATATTACATATTGATTGTTATATATCATCATAATTATATTCGTATCATCATCACTAAATTGTTCCTGCAACTAAAATAAAATTATTCATTTTGATAATATAACAGAGGACAATAAACATTGCCTGGCAATGTCACATATTGAAACTTTCAGCTGCTGTTTACTACAGTATATTAATGCTCACTTTTTTCAGCTTTTTTTTAGTTTTAGTCATATTTATTCTTTGTTTCCATCTCAGCCCGACTCGTTCAAAATGCTTTCTGCAGCCTATGATGATGTTTACTTACTGAGCTCAGCAAAAAGTTACAGTTACACATGCTCAGTAAAAAGTTTTCATTCTGTCTGCAAAAAAAAAACAAAAAAAACAAAAAAGAACATCTCAAAACCTGATTTTGATGTATACATATTTTGGGATTTTGGGAAATATTTTTATTCTGCTGTCTAAAGTTTTCATTATATTAATCTGATACTTGTTTTATCTCTAGGCTGTTTGAACATTAACACGAATGACAGATGCTAACACTTATTTCATCCTGGCTGTGGGGTCTGGCAATTCTATAAAAAGTTACGAAATGATACTTGAATGACTAAACTGAAGTATTTCATCTTTAAAATGCATAATTAACATTATATATACTCTTCAGTACCAAGACTGCACTTGACTTATCAGCTGATCAACAAATTTGAGTTAAAAGGGTTCGACTTATTTCAGATAATTATAACGTAGAATTTACGCTATAACACATTAGAATTGTATTTCAAACATACATTGTTACTGCAGCTAAAATAATTAGTACCCTATAAATATGAAAAATGATTCTGTAAAATAAGTATTAAAGCAATTAGAACATTACTTTCAGGTGTGTTCTTATTTGTACATAAAGAAGGTTCATTAATATGGGTGATTTTAACACTGAATTTTTCTATTAAATATGATATTACGATTTAGTCTTTCTCGTCTTAAGTCTATTAATGATATAGTTAATTTTGTCACATACAAATGAGTTTTATATACCAAGGATGGATGGATGGATGGATGGATGGATGTATTGTTGGTTGGTTGGATGGATAGATTGATGATATATAGATAGATAGATAGATAGATAGATAGATAGATAGATAGATAGATAGATAGATAGATTTTTTTTGTTATAAAATATATATTAGCCATTTTAATTTATCAGGTGTAATACAATGAATCCTTTGTGTCCTCAAGTTTCTGCTTGCACCTTGAGGATGGATAGCATATGTCTTGTGACTCCACAATGACAGCGGATGACTGTTCCTTTGAAGGACATTACTCCAGAGACAACCAACAAACAAACAAACAACTCACTGTCTGCCAATGTTATTTTTCATATGAATTGTGGAAGGTGTTGACCAGAGTTGCGGTGAGGTCAGTCTGCTTTCAAAGTTGGCTCTCTGCCAACTTTACTCTGATAATGGAATTTCATTTCAATTGAGTTCAGTTGTTGCCATGACAAAAGAGCAATATGAGGAGGCTTACATCACCATGAAACTGTCACTAAGGAAGTTAACGGCCAAGGGCTTGCCCTTTGACCCCTGCTCTGTTCCTTAAACCCAAATCAGGCACACAACTGCACCTTTCCCTTTCTCTCATTCTGCCAGGAATGTTTTAGCATAATAATGCCTCCGGATCTTCATGGTTTTATCCACAATATTATTTATGTTGTAACTGCAGTGGACAATGTAAACCTTTTTCATATCTAAAAATGTTTTATTTTACCATCCATTTTCCATTAACATTGCAAGATAGGCCAACAGGAAGTTTTTAATAAAAGACATAGCTAGACCACAAAAATAGGTCAAGATGAACAACCATTCAAGTTTGTGGCACAGCCACCGACCATGTTCAGACACCATCCTCTGGTTACTGATCTTAGCAGGGTTCCCGCTCTTTTCCTCTCCACAGAGTTTAAATTCATGCGGATACACCAGAGTTCCCTCAGCACAGTGTGGGCCCAAGCTCCTGCTGAAAGCCTGGCTGAAACCTACAAGACGATGCACTTAGCGCATGCTGATTCCACTTCCCGGTGAGGTCAAGGGCCGTGAACCCTCTCTTGTGAACGCGAGACCCTTTTTACAGTGCTCTTTTCTCTTTTGTTCATGTCCCCTACCCTCATCGTACCCCTTAAAGCTAACTTTATTCTCTTCTCCTTCAACAAACGCATCCGGATCATTGACTATTTATAACTTTAGCAGTCCTTTTCTGTTCCCATTAGTATATGTGAGGAATATGTGTCATACCAAATATTCCACATAATAACATGCAGGTTTCATTTAAATAGAAGGACAAGTAATCCATTCTAACAAGTAATAAATAATAATTATTTATACGTTCCCTAGATAGCTAGCTAGCTAGATAGATAGATAGATAGATAGATAGATAGATAGATAGATAGATAGATAGATAGATAGATAGATAGATAGATAGATAGATAGATAGATAGATGGACATACAGATGCAGGTACATACACTAATTGTCTTAATATGTTTTGAATTAACATTTTTTCAGTGGTTTATTTGGAGTTCATAGACTAAGGACTTTAAAAAACATATATTTTTTACCTTGCTCTACTATTTTTTCCCCTACTCTCCTTTTCTGCAGACCTTGCAGTCTAGTTAATGCTGACTTTAAAATGCCTTTGTTAAACGTCGGTTTACCTCTCTTTGAAGAATATGCTCTCCCTAAGAGCATTTCATAATTCTTTACACGACAACATGATGGATTATTCTGATTTTAGATCATAACTTTGACAGGCAAAAAGGGAAAAATCTCAAAAAGGTGGCTTGTGTTGAGCATTGCAAGTCACTTGCTGATAGACAATAAATCTTCCTGATGCATATTTTACAGAGAATAAGTATATTTTGACTCCTGAAGGTTAACCAATTTTGAGGCCGAATTTGATGTGGAAACACAGTTTAACACCTCAGTCCTTGTCCAGACAGCATAAATGTAAAAAAAAAAAAAATATATATATATACATATTATACTTCCTTGTTACAGTAATTAAATATACATTTAAAGGGCTAGTTCACCCAAAAATGAAAATTCTGTCATCATTTACTCACCCTCAAGTTGTTTCAAACCTGTATGAGTTTCTTTCTTCTGTTGAACACAAAAAAAGATATTTTGAAGAATGTCAGTAACCAAACAGTTGATGGACCCCATTGACTTCCATAGTATCTTTTTTTCCTACTATGGAAGTCAATGGGGTCCAGCAACTGTCTGGTCACCAACATTCTTCAAAATATCTTCTTTTGTGTTCAACAGAAGAAAGAAACTCATACAGGTTTGAAACAACTTGAGGGTGAGTAAATGATGACAGAATTTTCATTTTTGGGTGAACTATCCCTTTAAGTACTGAATAATATTAATTAACTACATGTATAGGGTTGGGTTAGAATTAGAGTATGGTTTATTACCAGTAATATCATGTAACTTGTAACAAGGACTCAAATAAAGTGCTACTAAAAATGAGTATTATAGAAATACATTTAATCACGTAAAATAAGTATATAAAAGTGTGAATTCATAATGAATGAACAGATGAAATGGTAACACTTTACAATAAGTTCCATTGGTTAACATTAGTTAACTATCTTGGTTAACATGAACTAAAAATGAACAATACTTCTTCAGCATTTATTAATCTTAGTTAATATTACTTTCAACATTTACTTACACGTAATTAAAATCAACATTAGTTAATGCACTGTGAGCTAACATGTACAAACAATGAACAGCTGTATTTTTATTAACTAATATTAACAACGATGTATAAATACTGTAACAAATGTATTGCTCATTGTTAGTTTATATTAGTAAATACATTATAGTGTTAACTAATTAACCTTTTTGTAAAGTGTTACCAATTAAAATGTTCTTGCATATGTGGTTTACAGGGACTCTCCACAGGTGTAATGGTTTTTACACTGTACAAACTGTATTCTACCCCCCTACACTCACCCTACCACTAAACCCCCATCTCAGAAAACCTTTGCCATTTTTTTATTTCAAATAACGTAGTTTAATATGGTTTTTTTAAGCCATTTGGTTTATGAGGACACAAGAAGTGTCCTCATAAACCATGTTTACGTTGAAATACCCATGTCATTATACACATTAATGTCCTCATAAGCCATTCAAGAACAACACAGTAAAAAAATATATGATCAGTATTTCATGATAACATATAATTTTACATGCCCTTAAAGGTCCTTGCACACCGAAATTCGGATCCCGAAATTTTCGCATACGACCTCATGTTATGTTAATCACGCTTGCACACTGCCTGCAAAACTTTCATCCGTCATTGAAAAAAAAAAAACCAGATCAGGTTCGAATTTCTGCGTTTTTCTCATCCGTAGCAAGCATTTTAAATGGTGATTTGACAATTCAGAGCCACCGAATCACGAATACGGAAAACCAAATACAAAATTTCGGACTCAGTGTGCAAGGACCTCAAAAAACAATTCAATCAATTACAACTTTTTTTATAAGTTATAAAAGATTTGATAAACTAAAATTTTTTAAAGTCAAGCAACTGAACTCAAGTTTTTAAGTTAATATACATACACCCAGTTTATATATATATCATTGTGACCAAAGTTTTCAATTAGAAATGTCCCTTTTGAACAAGATATTTTGTTGTTGTTTTTCCCCCCAAAATAGCAGTTGTTAAAGTTTACCGTGTCAGAAAATTCTCATGATATGAACGCTTACAAAAACAAAACAATCCCAAGTCCCACAGGTGTATAAACAATCCCAGTCAGCAGTGGCTTACAAAGAGATAGCCTGCCATTGCATACACACACCACCACGACAGGCCTGACAAAAGCCTGACTCTCTGATACACACAAAATAATTCAAATGTCAGGATTTGAATGTCATCTTCAAAGAGGCCTTTCCATCAGTCCTGAAGTCATTATATGGGAGAGGAGAATAAAAAGAGAGCGACATTGTTTTATGTACGGCCGCTTGATGCCAGTCTAATTAATAAAGGGCCTTTCTTTTCCTTTTGAAAAGCAGGTGAAGGGAGTGCGAGATTAAAGGTGCTTATTGTTTCTTTTGCTGATTTTACAGGTTGGGTTTTAATTTGTGAGAGGCGTCGAGGAGCCTCAGTCCAGATGGTACGATAACCCCGCCGAACGCTCGCACAAAAACCAACCTGATAACAAAGATATGTAGATGAGAGAGAGAAAGGGGGGAGAGAGAGAAGGGAGCTGGAACGTTGCCAATTGCTCCCAGCTCTCTGTAGCAGAGGAACAAATTGATGTGTCCAGCAAACGATGTTTCCGGAGCAGCAGGGGTTTGTTCTTCACTGCCAAATCCATCTCCCTTTCATACGATAGCCCAACTAATGAGTAACCCCTGCGCAATACTAAATAAACATTCAGAGCAGAAACCTTGCACCTTAAATGAGTTCCATATTTTGGAGCTCTGAGGGCTGTATACTTATGCTATATCTTAATTATGCACCTGTTTCAATAAAAGTAACGAAAATGACTGTTTTAAGGAGTGGTTTTTATGATGTTCAGTTGTTTAAAACTAACAATGCAATCCCATCCACCCTGAGTACTTTTACCTGATGAATGTGAACAGCCACCTTGTTAGTGAGGAAAATGACTGGTGGCAAATATATCATTTGAAATTATTCTGATACTTCATGTTTTTATAGACATTAAAAAAGATGTTATATGGGTTTGGGAGATGAAACATAAAAGTCACATTAACTGCATTCTGGTACAGAATGTTTACAGTCTATTGTGTAGATTTTGGGATACAATATATTATTAAACATCCATCCATCTGTTATTTATTTATTTTCCATCATCCATCCATCCTCCATGTTATTTATTTACAGAACCCTATGGAGGAAGTGGTTTGGAGAAACGGATGTTTGTTTGTTTGTTTGTTTATTTATTTATTTATCAAGCCAAATGTCCCCACAAGGATAGTAAAACCTAAAATCTCATACACTGATAGATCATACACTCATACATCAGATACACTGTGGGGATCCACCAACAGTTCCCATGAGGAAAACAGATTAATAAGCATACTAAATAATGTTTTATTTCAAATCTCAAAATACAAAAAGGTTCTATGAGGGTTCATTTTAGTGGTAGGATTATAAGATGGCAAATATTATCTCAGTATAAAAATAATGAAGTCAATGGAAAGCCCCCACAAAGGTACAAAAACAAATGTGTGTGTGTGTCAAGAGTCCTACTCCTGGTATCTTGCCTCTGCCCTACTTTACTCTTCAGTGTAAACATAGATCCTGATCTCCAGTTGACGGCAGGTTGGAGATGCTGAAGGTTACTCAACCACCTTGATGCCACCATTTCACTGACACATTATAAGAGCAAGTTCAGTGATAGGACTCGGTTTGGCTATCAAAATGCTGCCGAGTCTATCTGTCTTTGCTGAGTTTTTTTCTCTTTTTTCACACATGCACGCACTCACACTTATATTTTTTCTTCCAACCTTGCCTTAACTGCAGTGTGTTGCTCTGAAGGACAGCTCCCTGACACACTTGATCCACAGAGATGTAACCTAACCTCCAAGGATAGGACAGGAAAGGACATATTACATCTCAGGTCGGCCGAAAGATGTTTAAGTTTTATGTAATGTAAATCTCAGATCAGGAGGAGAAGAGTACTCAGTGCCTTGGATTTTGACAATGGTGTGGGATAAGGAGAGAGAGAGAGAGAGAGAGAGAGAGAGAGAGAGAGAGAGAGAGAGAGAGAGAGAGAGAGAGAGAGAGAGAGAGAGAGAGAGAGAGAGAGAGAGAGAGAGAGAGAGAGAAGAGAGAGAGAGAGAGAGAGAGAGAGAGAGAGAGAGAGAGAGAGAGAGAGAGAGAGAGAGAGAGAGAGAGAGAGAGAGAGAGAGATGGCTTATAGCTCTAGGCTTGATAAGAAGAGTCATTATGCAGTGTGATCGATGCAGCCTTAGTCAGTGCATGCACAAACACACACATACGTGTTTGTGTGTATGTGTTTGTTTCTGTCACCTTACATGTGTACACCACACATTGAACATATACATGTACAAACATATTCACACACTACACTACAAGCAGATATCGATTAGCAATACTGCATCTGCATCTATATATATATATGTTTATATATAATATCTTTTTCTAGATTCCACAGCTCTGAAATATCATACTTCAAAAAAAATTTTTTTTTTGTATTTTCTGCTTATTTAGGACATTTCACACATTTCATCTACTTTAATTAAAATATCACCTGCTAGATTAATTCAATGTAATGGGTTGACTAATGGTTTTGATGTCGGTTTATCAAGCCCAATGACTTTTAAGGTAGAGAAGGAGTTTTCTCTACACTTTTAGAACTTTATTTCTAATAATAATAATAGATACATTGTTTGGAAAACTAATTGAAATACAAATATCAATCCAAAATTTTAATACAAATACAGATGCGACTATCAAAACAATGTTAGTCATTTCTCTTGTGTGAGAGTTCTGTCATTGTATACTGTAATGTTATGCTAAAGTGTCTAAATGATATGCAGCAAGATAATAAAAAAAGTTTGGCTATTCTAGTCAAGAAGCCATAATTGCTAATCAATTGCTTTTTTTGTTGTTGCAATTCTGTTTAAGATTTTAGTATGAATGGTTCTAAAGCAGAGGAAGAGAGTGGTGGAAAGTTGGGGGGTGGTCAATTACCCTTAATGGGCCATCAGCTTCTAATATCAAAATTTTCATCGTTCTGTAATTGCTACAAAATGCCTTTGCTTGTTCTTTAGAAGAGAGACTTCACTGCAGCTCATCCACTTACTTATTAATGCAATAAAAACCAAAAGTGCACATGAGAAGGGGGGTGGTGGTGGTGGGTATGGGGTTTAGAACGATAGAACTGGAATGGGGAATGGGTGACGGATAGAAAGAGAGGGAGAACAAGAAAGAGAGACTTATTTTTTTTTAAAAACCCTTGTATGATGGAATCCTCCAGAGATCATTAAGATCTGTCTTCTCTTTCATATCAGCATGTAAGGACTAGAGTGACGGTCTGTAAGCTGCCAGCCTCAGCGGCGGCCCTGTCGTCGGCACTGATTAATTTTCTCGCAAGGGGTGCTCCATTTAAAAGGTGCTTTATTTGCATTAGCATTTATAATTACTTAATGACGAATCAGATATGGTTCATTGCAAGCAAGTGCAGAAACAAGCTGTCTGCGGCCACTGTTTCAATTAGAGCACCATTGAAAACATGTCCCCCATGACCGTACAGTACAAGCTGCGTTTTATTAATATAACTGTGAAATTAGGCCACTCTCTGCCGTTATGGGTGGACTATCTTTAGTCAAACCCTGACACGTTGTGTTTCACTATAAACAGGTTTGAAAAAGTTAAAAAACAGATTATAGGTCTGTTTATCTAGCTTAGCTCATAACATTCATTGAAAAGGAAAAAGCTGCGATAACAAACTAGCTGCAGTGCCACTGTCACGGGTATGGTGCGGATGAAGACAAAGGCAAAGGCACAAAGCTCCAATTCAAACTTTTACTATAATAAAACTTAAACAAAACTGGTACAGGCAAGGGTAACACTCTCCATACACAATGACATATACAAACATTAGCATAAGCATTAGCAAACATTGACCGACAACTGAAGGGTGAGAGACAGGAACTTAAATACACAGATGACAACGAGTGACGACAGGTGATGAAGATGATGATTAACAATGACTAATTAACTAAACAGGTGACGAAAATGAACTAATGAAAATGACGACAGAGATGATGAAAACACTGAAGATGGAAAACAAACTAAAAGTCCATGATAACAACAGAAAACACATTAACAATGTGACAGAACCCCCCCCTCCCCCCAGGCGCGTCCTCGCGCCGTAAAACATCCAAAGGGGTGGGAGGGTGGGCGCCCTGGAGGCTGATGAACAGGTGGCCGATCTGGAGCAGGAAGCCTCCAGGGCGGAGCAGGACGTGCAGGTGGGCAGGGCGGAGCAGGATGAGGGCGTGGCCATGGCGGAGCAGACGGACCCTCAGGCGTCCACGGTGGTGAGGACCCTTCGGGCGGCCACGGCGGTGAGGACCCTTCGAGTGGCCACGGCGGAGACGACCCTTCGGGCGGCCATGGCGGTGAGGACACTTCGGGCGGCCACGGCGGTGAGGACCCTTCGGGCGGCCATGGCGGTGAGGACCCTTCGGGCGGCCACGGCGGAGACGACCCTTCGGGCGGCCATGGCGGAGACGACCCTTCGGGCGGCCATGGCGGTGAGGACCCTTCGGGCGGCCATGGCGGTGAGGACCCTTCGGGCGGCCATGGCGGTGAGGACCCTTCGGGCGGCCATGGCGGTGAGGACCCTTCGGGCGGCCATGGCGGTGAGGACCCTTCGGGCGGCCATGGCGACCGTGTCGGAAGGGCCTCCACGATCCCCTCAGAGGACTTATTGCCCCCCCCCAAAATTTTCTTGGGGAGGTCAGCACTGGACTGGACCAGCGGCGAAGGCTCTGGGCTGGACGGGACCAGCGGCGAAGGCTCTGGGCTGGACGGGACCAGCGGCGAAGGCTCTGGGCTGGACGGGACCAGCGGCGAAGGCTCTGGGCTGGACGGGACCAGCGGCGAAGGCTCTGGGCTGGACGGGACCAGCGGCGAAGGCTCTGGGCTGGACGGGACCAGCGGCGAAGGCTCTGGGCTGGACGGGACCAGCGGTGCAGGAAGCTCTGGGCTGGACGGGACCAGCGGGGCAGGAAGCTCTGGGCTGGACGGGACCAGTGGTGCAGGAAGCTCTGTGCTGGACGGGACCAGCGGTGCAGGAAGCTCTGGGCTGGACGGGACCAGCGGTGCAGGAAGCTCTGAGCTGGACGGGACCAGCGGTGCAGGAAGCTCTGGGCTGGACGGGACCAGCGGTGCAGGAAGCTCTGGGCTGGACGGGACCAGCGGTGCAGGAAGCTCTGGGCTGGACGGGACCAGCGGTGCAGGAAGCTCTGTGCTGGGCAGCGATGAGGGCTCTGTGCTGGGCAGCGATGAGGGCTCTGTGCTGGGCAGCGATGAGGGCTCTGTGCTGGGCAGCGATGAGGGCTCTGTGCTGGGCAGCGATGAGGGCTCTGTGCTGGGCAGCGATGAGGGCTCTGTGCTGGGCAGCGATGAGGGCTCTGTGCTGGGCAGCGACGAGGGCTCTGGCGCAGGGTCAGCGGGCTCAAGATCTGGCTGGACGTCTCCCACAGTGAGTGAGGAACCACACACCCAAAGTGCTCTGTCCATAAACTCAATAAAAGGTCTATCTAAGTCCCTGAGCAGCAATATCTGGGCTAGTGGATCATCAAGTCCTCTCCAGAACCGTTGCTTCAAAAACTCCTCTTCCCAGTAAACATCCAGATGAAGATGAAGGTAAACTTCCACAAACTCCTCCAAAGAACTCCCATTCTGATTAAACAGAAATGCCTCCATAGCGTTTTTGGTCGGTCAATCTGTCACGGGTATGGTGCGGATGAAGACAAAGGCAAAGGCACAAAGCTCCAATTCAAACTTTTACTATAATAAAACTTAAACAAAACTGGTACAGGCAAGGGTAACACTCTCCATACACAATGACATATACAAACATTAGCATAAGCATTAGCAAACATTGACCGACAACTGAAGGGTGAGAGACAGGAACTTAAATACACAGATGACAACGAGTGACGACAGGTGATGAAGATGATGATTAACAATGACTAATTAACTAAACAGGTGACGAAAATGAACTAATGAAAATGACGACAGAGATGATGAAAACACTGAAGATGGAAAACAAACTAAAAGTCCATGATAACAACAGAAAACACATTAACAATGTGACAGCCACGGAGAGGGACCACAGGCTTGAAAAATCTTTCCCAACGAGGTTATAAAGTTTTCAAGCCTTTCATTTGGAAAACTGCTTCTCTGGCAACATGTCCTTTAATCAAGCCTGAATACAATAACTCCAGCAGGAAGCCAGAATAAATTCTTCATTATTAAGCATCCATTGATTCCCTCGAGGCAGTACTGGGGGTGTTTAGGAGAACTCGCAGGAATAAATATCGCACGGTCGGGGAGGGTTTGACAGGGCAAGACTAGACTACGATGGAATATGTTGAGCTGGACTTAACTAACCTAAGCTTGGCTACATCCCATTGAAATGAGAAAGCACACAGAACAACATAACAATCCCAAAGCAATTTCTCTTTCATGAATCAGATGGGCTTTATTGTGTCTGTCCTATCAGAAGCCTCTGTATTGTGAAAGGGAAATAAATAGACAAAGAAATTCCAATAATAAGCCTGAGGTTATCTAAAAAAAAAAAAAAAAAAAAAAGATCCTTTGCTGTACTATTCGGTGCAGGCTGCCAAGTTAGCATGTAATCCTTTGATGAACATGCTACCGAGACTTAAAATGAGAAAAAAATGCCAGCGAGAGTGAAAGAATGGGTCAAATGAGACGAAATGAGACATGTAGGAGCGATTGGCATCCTTATACATTTTCTGCAAATTCAAAAGGAAATAGATCCTGAAAAACACTCGTTAAATGAAATGCCTTGCCACCACGGAAGTAGGACTTCAGAGGAGAGGGAAGGTGCTAGTAACCCTGTTGCAGTGGATTGTCAGTTGCCTTTGTTTGTTGAGTCATGGGGCACTGGACAGCCCTCACGACCGACCTCCACTCCTGTCTCTCTGCCGTCTTTTGTCCTACCCTGCTCTCTCAGAGTCTGGAGAAGCAGGGAAAGGAAGATGTATGGTAATGTGCTGTCCAGCTGTACTGAGCTGCCCGGCTGCAAACAAAACACTTTATAAAAGGCCCATGGAGAGAGGTAAGGGGATACATCAATCAATTAACAATTACCCTGTTGCTAATCAGCTGTCCCTGGCCTCCATCGAGCCCCGGCTTTGTAATCCTGTTGGCAGCATCAATTAAATTCTTAAGGTTACTCTATTGAATTTTCCAGATAGAGGCAGAGAGGCGGGAATGAACTGTAACCGAGGCTTAATCGCAGCACAATTGTTCTGCTTTGGCTACTTTTTCACACCTCAGTGCTGTCGTACCATTGTGGGCCTGATAGGATCTCCCAGGGCATTTTTAGAGAGGAGAGACAGAAAAGGAGAGCGAGAGGGAGTGTGTGTTCATATATATAGGCATTATAAAAGAGTCCTCCCTCCGGGAGGGACATGGTGCCTGTTAATGTACATACTGTATATCCATAACACACACACACACACACACACACACACACACACACACACACACACACACACACACACACACACACACACACACACACACACACACACACACACACACACACACACACACACACACACACACACACACACACACACCAGGTGTATGAATTTCAAGCATTCATTTATAAGCACATGTAAACATCATTAGCACCACACTTGAATTGCGTAAATCAAGACAAACCTGATTGCCCATTAGCTACTTTTACCTTTGTAATGTAACCAACATGTAACGACACTTAAATGACCATATGCTAGTGTACATGCTTACAGAATCATGTTACTGCTCATGAATATGTGTCAGACACTAGATTAGATACTGGAGAAAGTGCTTGCATGTTGAATAATGAGTCCCATGTCATGGGTATGAGAGTCAGGATCTGCATAGCAATGCATGTTTTGTCCTTGTCTTTGTCAAAGCCCAGTAAGTCAGGAAATCGAGTATGCGCATGTACACATAAAATGCATGCGTTAGGTGCTAAATATTGCATACCGCCCAAAAGAGATTGATTTATAAATGTGAGCGGAGTATAGCATTTAATGTATGGCTCCTAAATGTGACTTATAGTTTCATTTTGATCTCTGTGCAAAGTCAACAGGAATTTGATCAATTAGATTAATTTACAAGTAATCAAACCATTATTTGTACTGAAGCATAAGCACTTTGTGGAGTAATAAAGAAGGGTTCTGCAGTGGGAGTGATTTGTAATTTAAAGCAGAAGGCGTGGGAATTTGATAAGCTGCCATAGTCGCCTGACACTGCTGAAGAGAGACTGCTGACTTCGGTCTTATTTCCTGAAATGAAACTTTAACAGGTTGACCTCAGGACCCTGGGCGTCTCGTCTCCAAAGACCCTTCTTCCCCAACCACTTATCTCCATGATTGCTTTGGACACTGATCGCATTAAAACATCATGAATCATCAATTAAGAAAGGACCAGGAAAAATTTGGGGGCTCGACCGGGATTTTGAAGACAGGTTTGACTTTGAAACTAATTGTGCCTGTAAACTCTTCCCTTCATCTATGAAAAAAAGAAAAGAAAAAGATGTTAAACTAAAAGGCAACTAAAAGGAAACAGCATCAGGGAATACGTTTTACATGTACTTGAGTATGAGAAAAAATGAGAGAGGGAGGACTGAAATTGTGTTTGTGTGTGATGGCTCAGCATTAAACCTTTGAGACACTCTCTTTTCTACAAAGTACTCTTTGAGGTGACTGTGCTGTTTTAACGAAGAGTGCAACTACAGTACGAGCGTGTTGGTAAAAAGTCTTGATTTATACTGACTGCATGAGTGTCAAAACCCAAGCTAGATTTTTGAGGTTACAAGTAATAAATTATTGAAACAATTGTAGGAGAGTTGCTTATATACATTGCAAATAATTCAAAAATAAATAAGAAAACAGCCATTAACATTAGAGATGTACACAATACCAAATAACTAGTTCAGAAAGGTATGACTTAGGTGTAAATATGAATAATACAAAATTAATAGAACAATATTTTATTACTTTTACTTTTATCTAAAAAAAAAAAAAAGTGTCATATATATTTTTGTTATATATATTTTACATAATACTTGTAATACAATTTTTTATATACTAATTTAAATTAGTGCAGTAAAACAAATTAACTAATAAATCACAATTGTTTTATGTAATAAATCTTGATTAATAAAACATAACAATAAAGTTTTAAATATATTTTTATATTGTAATAATTTCACATTCAATTTTCAAATTAAAGTAAAAACTTAAAACAATCTTCACATAAACCCCTTATAAAAAATGTCACATTTACCTGTGCCCTTCAATATATCAGGGCTAATTTTTTTTCTATTGGCCCAGCCAAACCAGTTCAGATTTTTACTTGCCCTGCTAAAATGCACAACAAGTTATTGTTTTCATTTAGTTTGACCCATGTAACATTGTAATGGTTTTTAGGTAGGTCTAAGAGGTAAGATATACACAGAAATTGAATAAAGTTATCAAACACTTCACAGTCTTCACTGCATAAATGTGACCTTGGACGACAAAACCGGTCACATGGGGATCTTTTTTTTAGTTTTTGAGACTTTTTCAGATTAATATATCATCTGAAAGCTGAATAAATAAGCTTTCCATTGACATATGGTTTGTTATGATAGGCCAATATTTGGCCGAGATACAACTATTTTAATATCTGGAATCTGAGGGTGCAAAAAATCGAAACATTGAGAAAATTGATTTATGTTCGTGATTGTGCTGCATTCACTCACCAAAAAAATATGTTTTATATATTTACAGTAGGAAATGTACAAAATATCTTCATGGAACATGATCTTTACTTAATATCATAATGGCATAAAAGAAAAATCTATAATTTTGACCCATACAATATATTGTTGGCTATTGCCACAAATATAACCGTGCTACTTATGACTGGTTCTGTGATCCAGGGTCACAAATTATAAAATAAATATAGATTAATTATTTTTAAAGCTAAAAACGTAATTCAATCAATGGCAGTGAGTGATTTTCTACGTCTTTTGTTCTTTGATTAACATTAATGACAGACATTACAGCAGCAGGTTTATTAGGCTGCTGTCACTTTAAAACCTGATGCACATGACGCGGATCTGACGCACATCAT
The DNA here is from genome assembly GCF_949152265.1 of Phoxinus phoxinus. Taxonomy (NCBI): domain Eukaryota; kingdom Metazoa; phylum Chordata; class Actinopteri; order Cypriniformes; family Leuciscidae; genus Phoxinus; species Phoxinus phoxinus. The sequence continues at coordinate 26,820,932 of NC_136886.1, read as the reverse complement.
ATTTTCAACAACTCTTTATGTACATTTAAGACTTAATTTAAATCATTTAACTGTGCTTGCAAGGATACTTGACAAAACGGGCATTTTGGCATAAGTTTGTGTGTTTTTATCCATGCACGTGCTGTCTGAAGCGGCATTCTGTGCACACGAGTGTGTGTGTGTCAGACAGGAGATTCACAGACAGCGCGCCAGTAGTAATGCACTGCCTTCTCTTTTGTGTCTTATCGTGCGTGAATGGTTTAAAAGAATTTGCTTGAATTAGAGCGTGATCATATATTGTAACGCTGGCCAAAGCATGACAGAAAAAAAATGGATACTGTGTTAAATGCGTTAAATATTTTTAACACGTTAAACTGACAAAAAAAAAAATATAGGCATATTTACCAAAGCTATAAATTAAATAGAATTAAATTCAAACATGGGTTCTCATTGAGTTAACACACATAGTTCTGTTTTATACAGACACAGATAATCTTATCCTTGCAACATATTTTAGATTGTCTTGGTGACAAGCCTAAATGGTACTGGGGACTGCCAAATGGTAAAATAGTGGATGGTGACTTTGTGGATTTGTTTGTACTAGGGCATTATTAGAAATTTATTGGAGTTACCAAATGACTGAAAGGTTAGACCTATCATGGCCATAAATGTTACACTGTATTGGCTCGACCACATTGAAACTGTAGTAACTGTACTCTTTAATCCACATATTGATATTTGGGTTGTCCAAATAACAACAATATGAGTACATGGATTTTCTGGTTATAGCGTCCATGTGGAAATCTGGTACAGATGCTGTTACGGCTGAGGTGGTCTGCACATGCATGACATGAGACTTGCAGTGGATATTTGGGAGAGAATTGAGAAAGACACGATTAACTGAAAGACCGCGAGGGGTGCGCGCCACACCTATGGCTAGACTGGAGACTGAACCCACACACTGCTGTGAAAGGACCTCTGGCAAGTTCTAGGCAGCACCACAAGGTATATGTTTTTCCACCAAAAGATTCAGCCGTGCCGCTTTCTCATCAGAGCGAGCGTGTGTACTCGGCAGAGCGTGAAGAGGCAGATTTTCCGGTAGCACAAGCCTGAGATGGGCTCCAGCATCTAGGGCTGGCTCGACCAACTCACCTCCCACAGAGCTCCCACTGTCACAGCTCAGAGAAGAGATACAGCAGCCCCAGGACATGAAAAAGGGAGGGCGCTCAGGGAGCGAGCGAGATAGACAGAGTGAGTGAAAAAGGCAGAGAGAGAGCAGAAGCTATAGAGGTTGCTCCCGGCTCATTTCTCTACACAGAAGCCCATCTGCCGGGCACCCATGGTGGGACGACATCACTGCTCTTTGCCAAATGACAAAAAAAGCCCTGACACCACAGGAAGCCAAATGCAATCCCATGAATCCCGGCAATGCCATTATTCCTCAAAAAACCTTAAAAGTCCTATCTCTGTCCTTATGGTGGCTTGTTGATTTACTCTCAGTTCCATCATGACTTAAGTTGACTCTAATGTTCAGCAAAGAAGCTCTCTGTGCATTTGAAATACTATGTGTATGGCATATATATTTTCTTTCTCGAAGAGTTAGTTCCATCAACGCGCAACACCAGGGGGGAAAAGGGAATTGACTCAGAGACCACAAAATGGTGTTTGCAGGCAGAATCTTGTGATATTGTAATATTTACTGTTAGCACCTCAGGCTACACGCCACGCTTGGCTGTCGCCATCCAATGAGTCGCTCCAAAACGGAGCACATCTGGTGTCTTTCCCCACCCTCTCACCCATTTCGTCTCCGTCTTACTCTCTTAGTATCCATCCATTTCTCTGAAGCCTTTGCAGAAAAAGTGCTCCTCTAAAATCTTAAACTTTACACCCACTCTTCGTGCCTCTTGCCCCCGTCTGGTGCTGAGGAAGTGGCCTGCTCGAATTGATCACCGCTAACGCCGATAATTCATCGTGATGGAGGCTCCATGGAGTGAACATGGGGCGCTGAGGCCATGCATTGTCACCTGCATACTAATCAGCTTAAAAGGCCAATAGGAATGCAAGGGTTGTGGTCACATGATTTGCTGTTTATTGTCTGATAAATGACGGGTCACAAAGGGTGCCACATCCCTCAGAGCCATGTTGTGCTGTCTCAAATTCCCTGTCAAACAAACTCACAACACACGCACACGCATACACTCACACTCCAACACACAACCAACCTTATATCTGTCGTCACGGGCTGATTCCGGTCCACGCTTGCAGCACAGTCAGCACACAGGAGAAACTAGCTTCTACTTCTACTTCTAACTCATGCAATTACTTTCCGTAATGTGTTTTGGAGGAGCACGGCAATTTGATTATCAAAGCAACACACACTCAACCCTCAACACTCCCTGAAGTCCTGGAGAAGAGGGAGCTAAATATTTCACTCTCTGTTGGGAAATGTGTCATGTGTTATGGACACATAATTCTTTTTGAAGCTGAAGTATCAATCCAGGTTGCTCACTTATTTAACCAACAAAACCTTCTGGGCTCCATTTCCCATACGCACTGTAAGCCTAAATAACTCGTAGAAATGATCGCATGGATCATCTTAGAATTACAGGCTGTTTCCCAAAAGCATCGTAACTTAAGTAGTACTTAAAAATCGTCGTAGATCTATGAGTGCTCTGGAGTAATTGTAGAGTGAAAAAGACTTGTGCAGTCACCTGCAAGACAGCCACAAAATTAAAATTAAAAAAACTTAAAATAAAGCTACAATGCTTACGCTTTACACAGTATACTGGACAGACACTAAGTTAAAGATATGTTTATTTATATTTTGTTTTATTTAAATAAATAATTATTGTAATACAATCATTTAAAATAATAATTACATTGAATAAACGCATTAAAATATTTGAAAACTGGGTTGGCTCCCTTTCAATTCATGAGTTTGGATTTGAATTGGCCACACTCGCAGGACGTTGAATTAACTTAATTGTATGATAAAATATATTAGCTAAATTAATAATAATAATAGTAATGAAAGGATAAACAACTCTAAAACAAAGCTTTGCCAGCAATCAAATCATGTTCAATTCACTTTAATTCTCCTTCCTTACATTCAAATTTAATTCAAATTCAGGAACAACCCTGGTGGCATGACTTTTGTAGTAAAATCATTTCATTTCATTAGTCCAGATGTATCTCTGATACATGGACCTATGGCAGGTGTCACCTGTACCGCAATGTTTTGCAGAACGGCTGACCCCATTTTTGGTAACACTTAATTTTAAGGTGACATAGTACACGTTACATGTACTTACTATAGTAATAACAAGGATATACATAATTACAAGCATCTAACCCTAAACCAAACCCTTACCATAACCATATAGTAAGTACATGTATAAATTATTGCATGGATCATCTTAGAATTACAGGCTGTTTCCCAAAATAACTAGCCCTAAACCAAACCCTAACCTTAACCATTTAGTAAGTACATGTAGTCAATTATTATTACTCGCTACTTATTTGTGTAATTACCGTACATTGTAACGAAGGCACCTTAAAATTAAGTGTAACCCCGTTTTGACTTTTGATGTCCTTGAAGCACAGGTTCCACCTCTCTATTGTGCACTCCACAATATTCAACAAAAACAGGGCAGTATAACAATATAACATCACTGTATTAATATTCATGTCAATCCCATTATCTCAATGGGTAACTAACCACAGACTCCATATCTCCACTGACCTTGGAAGCTTGCACCACTGATGAAACCCTGCAGACACGCATCATGTGAACGAAAGCAGTGATTTTGGTAAGCATCATTCTGTACAAAAACAATACTAACATTTCTATTGTATAGATAATTAGGTTCAATATTTATAATGACGCGTATTTATGATGTTATATGATCTCACGTTAAGGACACTTACCAAAAAGATGTGATTCCATAGTGCAAGTGAGGCCTTAGATTAAGTTGTACTTAATATGTACCACACAACTGAAGATGAAGGACACCATTTCGATTATTTTGTGTCTGTACTCCCCGCTTGTATAATTTGGTATGCCATCACAATGCACTGCGACCCAACTTGCCCTCCATGCTTTATGCTGCTGTAACGATTGACATAGACTTTGAAGAAAAGACCAGTATTTTCCTCCGGTTTAATTGAAATGCAAACTACATCTGTGGCAGTACCAGAGGATTTGCTAATATTCTTTTTGCCGCAATGATAAAGGCCGTCGCTATTTCTTTGGCTATCGACTTGGTCATGTGTGTAATTGCTTCATGCAGCCTCAGACCCTCAAATGCACCAATGTAAATATTAAAGAGAGCAGAGGCTTAATAAAACATTGTTCAAACAATACAGGACAGATCTTGCCGCAGCTGTCCATCTACACCAGGCTTTCATCTAGATGGGACCTGTTACATACTAAGAAGAATATAAGGGGAGAAACGAATGATTTCAAGTGAGCATAGAAACAGAGACACAGAGGAAGGGAGAGGGAGAAAGAGGAGGGGCAAGGCCAATAGATCAGTCAGACTTTTTAATGGTATTGATTGGCTACAAGGCTAGCGAAGCAGATGAGGGCTGGTCTGATATCCCACTGTCACCTTGACCTTGGGTCAGCAGTAGCCTTGTGACCTTCGACCTTACAACACCTACCACCGGCCTCCGTAATCCTGCAGCGTGGACAGTCCACGGGGGAAAAGCGTCACCGTGTCTCCAAATGAGAATTGACTTTCCTCGCCCTGGATGCTGGAAATGCAGGTTAAAGTATGTCAATAATGTTTCACAAGAACAATTTTTTTCCACAGAATAGTCGACGCCGAAATGAATTGACTTTTTTTTTTTTTGGGCGGAGGAAGGGTCCGGGGCCGAGCTGTACGAAAGCACTTGAAGGGAGTTCTTGGACGCTAACCGCTTGGCCATATTGATCGCACGCTTAAAGTGCACACACACACTTTGAAGAGCATTGAGATTCAGACACAGGGCACAGGGAGGCCGTGAGCACCACCACTGCCCTAATGGTAATTGCTTTCGATCTTCACTCGTACATCCATGATTTACTGGCTTCTCCTGATGAATAGCTGACACCAAATATTTTGGAAAGAAAAATGTATCACAACGTTATTTTTTTCCCCCTCCATGCCATTTGCCTTTTCCTCTCATCCTCTTCAGAAGCACAGGTGGAGGATGCCAAGTGGGGAACTTCATTAATATTATAAAGTAGAAAAGCGGCCGTTAAACACGGTAGTGGATCATTTGGAGAGGACGCTTTGCTTTGTCCTGCCCTGCTCCATCACGGCATCCTCTGTCTGCGAGAGGGGTGGGGAGAGAAGAAATGGCTCTTTCAGCCCCATGGCATAATTACTTCAGATGGATTGCGGCAGGAATTGCTTGTCCCTCACTGAAACAGTCAGGTGCCATTAATTGCCCTCTAAACACATCATTCAGGGTTGTTTTCAGGACATCTTTGGACTCCTAATAAAGGCAAAGTGTTTGATTGAACTGATTGCAGCTGTAGGTCATCAGGAATCAAACTCTCCGTTCTATTTTGTGAAAAATTGCACTGCGTTGAAAGGTGTTTATGTGTCCGAAAAATTATTTTCTTTTTGGTCCTCAGGAGGGACATGCTTTGTTTGCTGGTACCTTTTAGAGTAAATCTTTCTATATTGTGTCTTGTATCTTGACTAAGCTCGATAATTATGTAAATCCAAGCGGAATTGTGGCAGTGTGTACCGAAACGCACTCAGATGCTTTATTTGTCCAGCTCTCTCCTGCTTTAGCCCAGCTGTAGCTGACAATTTCAACTACAGCAGTTCATTAAAGGAGATTTCAATCTTCGCGCAGCCTGTTCAGGAGCAGACTGTTTGTATCTACTTTCCTTTGTGAGCTGCCGATGGTAACCCTGTTTACAATAGCTGAAAAACAACTTGCAGGTCTATTTATTCCCAGCCGCCTGTTTTCCTGTCAATATCTCAGTCAGGTCTGCAATTTCATTCACTGTACTTAAGGTGAAGACATTGGGCCTCATTCACCAATATCTTCCAAAGAATTTTCTTAACTTTGTACTTAATAAACTTCCTAAGAAAAGTCTACGTCGGATTCATGACATGTTCTTAAACAACAGATTTGTTTGCACTTGTGTTCTTAGGATTGATGAATCCCATGTAAATTGCAGTGTTCGTGTTTCTTTGCATGCTATGAGTTTTTTTCAACAAAAAAAAAATCTCATCAGAAATACACTACTGTAATACAACTAAATACTATCAGTGTAAATGACAGAATTAAATAAAATGCAGTAACAAATCATTTGGAGCAAATTGTCATCCCTCAAATGTGCGTAAGAGTGCCCTTGAGTGTGCGTAGATTTTGTTCTTAGCTTAGCTAATGCATAAATATTACACAACATAATAGAAGATAATCAGATGTTACTGCAGCAACATTTTCGTACATAGCTAAAGCAGTGTTTCCTTGACTGAGCTGACTGATTATTGCTGGATACTAAACAGTTTCCCATGTATTTTTTAATTCAATAAAATTGCCCAAAACCAGAGATTTTGACTATCCAGTATCCAATATAGCAAAGTGACATCTGTGTGGCCTCACTTTACTCTGAGCATTTGTTTGTGTGAACTGTTTCAACATCTGAATGGAAAAAATGGATCCAGTCCAAGAGTTTATTCTCATAATGTGTTTGTCAAGCTTCCGACAGTGATGATATGGCTCTTCGTCAGGCCTCTCATCAACACATGTGGCTCTTCAGTCATTTCATACTATTTGTCTAATGGACTGTCCATTTTGACTGGAGAGAGTTTTTGAGTATTGTTTCATCTCCGCGGAGTGGCCATTTAATTAATGTCCAATAATGTATGTCGTTTATAAAAATAAACACTGGAATTAGTCCATACTTAGGGGATTAGTCCATAACCAGAGGATAAATGCCTTTTCACTGCTTTAAGTGTCAGGATTTACAGATCAATGTGAGTCTTCTGGTTCCTGTGAGTGACCTTTGTCTCTGAATTTCTCTGAATCCAAAACTTTATTTTATTCAGGGATGGTTAAACTTAGCAGAGTTAAATGCACTCTGATAAAACTTTCATAATTTTGTCATTTTCATTTTTGCGATGGCCCATATGTCCAGAGGCATCTCCAAAGACTTTCTACTTTTTATTTCATTTGGAGGAAATTTTATCATGCCTCACACACAAAATATGTTTATATGTGTACACATCGCTATGTGAAATGACATTCAATGAGGTGCTTAAAGAGGCTATATGCGTTTTTCTGAAATTTAAACTCGCGACTGACACCTGTGGCCAAAAAACAGAACTGCTCTTCCTTTCTGCTCGCTCGTACGTGCACACTTCACAAGTCATCTGCTGCAAGGAGGTCAGGTCAACATTATGTTTACAGAGGTAAGAACAGTCAAATACATATTTTGTTTGAGATAAGTGTTCTGAGTGATCTGAAACGTTTAACATGACGTCACATCCGCAGACAGCGCGGGAAAAATCCGACCCGACAGAAAATAGGAAAAATAGGATACAGGCTTATAGGTGCACCCACTGTGAGCAGACAAGGTGTCAGTATGCTCATCAGGAGATGTTTGAGTCATAAATGGTCAAATAAAAAGGCTATTGTTTAGTTTATTTTGGGGAAAAAGTTCCATATAGCCCCTTTAAATGATAATAAAAACATCAGTAGATAGCATATTTTTATTGACTAATCAAGGTTTGATTTATGCGAACTCATATATTTAGTAACTTGTTGTACCTTTAGTAGAAATTTGTTTTAAAAAAGTGATCGGATTTTGAATCAGTTGTGACTCGATCATTCAATACAACAAATATATTTTATATTACTAAACTAATACTAATATAATTGATATGCTTTTTAGAATAGAGAGGACAAATTAACAGCTAATGTAAACAGACAGAATTTTGCTTGTCGAAACACAGCAAGTGTTTTAATAAGAGGTCCAAAGGAGCAGGGAAAAATGCACTGAAATATTTATGCCGGTTTGATTCGGATCACCCCCTAAGGATGAGACACACACAAAAACATGCAATCTGTGAATAGCCACAGGCAAAGTAGTAAGAAGGTCAGACCTATAGGTTTTTCTTTACATGGAAACCTGCCCATCAAAAGGAAACACAGAAGGTTGAGACGAGATATATTTTTCACCTGGGAGCAGAAATCTCAGCTTTGGAGGGCTATAAATTTCCCCCTCCCTATTGCTGTTGTTTCAGACATCTTTCCTCATTTTACTGGGATCAAAAATCCATTTCGGATCATCCGTTCAATATTAAATCTGGCAGGTGCTTGTATACACAACAAACTCAATTTACGCTAAGGTTTTGAAGTCTTTCACAGCAGCATCAGTGGCCAACATCAAAGAACCGCTGTTTCAGTTTTAATACCTCGGAAAAAAGGTTTCGCATCTTCACGTCAAGTTGAGAGATTCAACAAAACGTCATCTTTTCTAATTCTCCTTCTGGACGTTTTGTTTTCATATTTATTAATAGTGGTATGGGAATGTTTTCTGTTATTAAGTTTTATGATATTCAATGTTGTAGGGATACCGAGAGAGATTAAAGATTATTAAATCTTTATGTACACAAAGTGTGTGCAATTACACAAAACAAACAAACAAGAATCCACCTAGAATAAAAATAAATAAAAAAACACCATTCTATTTTAATCAATCTGAAACTGCTTCAAAAATAATAACCAAATAATAAAGAAACTTGTAGAAGGCTTCACATGTTCCTTCATTCACTTTCCAGTTAACGAAGTTCATTTCAAACCTGCTAATCATTGACCTGAACCTAGAGTTTCCCATGACAACTCCCGCCAGAAAACGCAAGGCTTTGTATCTCATTTCCCCATGGTTACGCAGTCAATGAGCCCGGAACACAGCAACGGAAACCAAGCCCTCTGTTCCTAATGGAAAATTCTAAGTCCCACCAAAGGGGTCCTTGAGGGGAAGACTGAGACATGCCTGATTACTTATCTGTCAGATTTATTTTTGCTGCTTTAGTATCAGAATACTACCAAAAACTGAAATGTTGAAACAGTTGGACAAGACAACAACACAAAAAGATGATGTGGCAGACAATGCATCTTTTGAAAAATCATCCATATTACTGGCTAAATAAAATGTAATGTAATTACAATCCGCCAATTACCCAGTAAAGCCCAGACGTAATCGATAGGCCATCAGACAACAGGTCAAGATGTTAGAGGTCAAGTGTCATAGGTCATTGCTAGCTTGGTCAGACATAGTTGGTGTATTTGTATATGTGTGTGTGTTCAGTATAAGAGATGATGCTGATTCTGAGCTCAGATAAATATTGGTCTGAGCAGAGAGCCCAGCGAGATACAGCTCTGAATAGATTAACTGTGCCACATGAGGCAAGGTGTAATCTATTGATTGGGTTACTGTGCTATTTTAGCCCAGAGTAAAGGACCTTTAAATGATTTTAGGTGCAGTTGCTTCAAATGAAACGACTAAACTTGAGAGTGCAATATTAGCTCACAACAGAGGGGGCTGATAATGAAATTACAGTTTAGTTTGAGGCTTCTATTTGATATCTGTATAACGTGTGAGGTTTTCTGATCTCATTTTGACCATGTGTAGACCGAGTACAGTTGTAACACTGAGTATTTCACTTCTCATGCAAGTTCAAACTGTCTTAGCGCATAGTCCATATCCCTTAAACAAAATTTTCAGTAAATACTTTTTGTGGAGCACGCTTTTCTTCTTTCATTGTGTGTTGGTCATTTTTTCCTGTCCGATCATAAAAACAGACTATGCCTGTTGTGATTTGTCTTCTTCAAATGAATGTTTCTTTCACAGCGATGGCATGCAAGTTCATTGAGAAAATCAGGCAAACATTTAAGGTGGTCAGTGGGAACAGTTGGAACACTTTGGTAATATGTGGTACTGTACCATGGTTGAATGATAAAGAGCATAAAGTCCCAAAAATACAGAACTGATATTTGTGCATACAAATTATTGAAACAATGAAAGTATAAAATGTGGCACTACATTTCAATTAAAATTAAGCCTAATGTATAAATTAGCACATTTGAATATGGATGTTACACTGTCCTGGAGTTACCACTGGGGAAAGTTGTAACCAAGTCTCTCCTTGCCTTAGGGGCCGTTTACACAACACTGTTTTCAACTAAAATCAAACATGTTATGCGTTTTGGCTGTCCATTTACACGGCGACAGTGTTTTGGGGGGTCTAAAAATGCAAACTTTTTAAAACTGGTGTCAAAGTGCAAGTTTTTGAAAATGATACAGTTGTCATTTCAGTGTAAACTACATAAAAATGCTATGAACTCATGCACATGCGTATTATGTGTTTGTTCTCTAGCCGCGTAGTGTTTCCTTACAAAGAGCATCAACTACTGACCTGGCATGCATAATACCACGTTTTTAGTCATTTTCACGAATCCGTGTGAACGGGGATCGGTTTGACAACCTTGTCATCTGTACACGAAAAACGCAAAAGAAAAACCTTTCCATTTTAGCACACTGTTTTTGTGTGAAATTAAACCATTAGTTGAGAATTATATAACTATATATCATAATAGTTCTTCTAATCAGTATCTGTGCACTACAGCAAAAACAAAAAACAACACTACAAGACAAGTATCTTAATATTATTCTGGAATAGTGTGTTGGAAAAGAGGTGAAACTGTATATTCATTGATTGCTGATTATTTTTTCATTTATTGTGAAGGTTGCAGCACTTTTAAATCCTGCATACTTCTGGGTGATCGTAGTGGAAGGCTCTGAATCCAGTATAACTAGAGGAAGAACTCGTTTGGCTTCATGGTGAGTGAATTACCGTCATATCTCCCAGTGCTTCAATGAGCACTACGAGCAGGCTATGGCCCATCAGCACGCTCCTGCCGGCTACCAGCATGTCTTGCCATTTGTAGCCGCACTACACCTCTGCCTGCTCTGATCCGTGACCCTCTCTGGCACGTTCGGGAAGGATCATCCAAACGTCATGCAGTAGTACATCATCTGCCCCATCCTGTGTTAAAGCACCCCCTACCTCACCCCGCTCCTCAGCTCCCAGTGTTTCTGTGAAATATGTGCAACTTCCTATTTAAATTAGGAGCCCCTGAACCATGAAGAACACCACAGGTATCGGTAGAGGAGGCAGCCGGCTACGAAAGCGGCCTGTGCCAAGCAGCCCGCACGCCACAGACACACAAGCATTGGGCTGTAACATATTAAACGCAGGGAAAATAAATTACCTCCTCCCTGATGACTTATGTGCTGTGTCTTCCGACTCTGCGCTGCACATTGGGGAAATCTCCCTTGTTTTTTTAAAGCGGATGAACTGTATTTTTTTTTTATTATTTATTTATCGCATCTGCAGTTATTTTGTCACTTTCCATGAGCAAAGGTTCTAAATAGGGCCTACCCCCCACCCCTCTTTATTGAACCAATTGTCAGTGTAAGGAGAAGGTTTACCTTCCGAAAATTTTTATCGTCAACCTCAGGAGTGAGTTTTATATAAATAGTATATGAGCTGTTTTGTTTTCCATTCATTTTATACGAAGTTTGTGATTTTTGAGACCCTGTTACAAAAATTTAGGATTAACGAGTTTAAACTTTCAAAACACACTAAATACACATCTAAATGAAGTAGACACCATTTATAAGTTTTTTTTTTTTTTTTTTTTTAAATGCTAGAAAGGATAAAGGGTTGTATGTGTCAGGGCTGCAAATTTAATGGAAATAAGGGAAGAAGAAGAAGACTAAAGGGATAGTTCACCCAAAAATTTATAATTTTTGCTATTAATACAGTAATGACAGATAATACAGTTCTGTCATTATTTACCCACATATTCTTTCGTTTACGTCTTATGTGCCAGAACAAGCTGGATCCGAATCCGACACCTCAGTAAAACATATACAATTATAATGCATAGGGACCGGGAGTTTCAATTATCTAACACTTCATCTCAAACTTCTCACAACAAAAACATGAGATCTGTGCCTCTAATGCTTTCATAGGGCATAAATGTGTGAAATTATTCAGCATAATATCTGTTTCAGAGAGTTAAACTGGTGAAGAAAATGGAAATGAGTGTTACCTGCTGCACTCAGTCCATCTAAAGCTACTCCTGCCATTAATCTTTCACTATATTGAGATGAATTAAAGATGAAAATACAATACATATATGTTACTGCAAGAAAAAAAACCCCACTTAACTATACACTGCATCTGTGTCAATTACTGAGTAATTGCAACATAATTGTTCTAGAAACAGGTGAAAGCATTATTTGCTTTTTAACTATGGACATTCTGTTTACTGGTGCTCAAGTTGTTTACTCTTCTGTTTGCCTGTTTTGACATGTTTTGCGCATCAGCAGAAAGTCTCTCATTACTGTAATGAGAATCTTTCAGAGTCACATGGTGAAGCGATGACTGAGCCAGGTGCAGACAAATAACTTCTAATGTACGTATTAAGTTACACAGTAAACAAAAAAGGAAGAAAAATCCATACGAGAGTAATGAGCCAGCGCTGCCTGCACTAGAGTAAACACGGGTACTGTTGACAAACTGAAGCCAGTGTCTGATTCAATAAAGAGAGCCATAATAATGCTCTGTAGCCATGATCGCACAGACAATATACTCTAAAAGAGGTCATACAGGACTGTTGAGGCTAATCCAGACTAATGGCTTGATTACAGTCTTATCAATATTACTCAACATTAGCAAATACAAAAGCGGTTATGATGCAATACAATGTTTTTGTCCATTTTTGATTGGTTACTCTTTAGTTTGTAGGGCTATATCAGTATAATACTCATTGTCAAACGGTTTGTAATGATAAAACGAGTTTAAGAATGTTTCTTAGAATAAATTTTATTTATTTACACTGTAACTTTTTTTTTTTTTTTTTTTTTTTAATGAACCAAATATAAAAAACGAGTCAAGACATTATCAATCCTTGCAAAACGTGTTATTTTTCTTAACTTGATTCACAAAGTGGCTCTGGCTACTTTGATGCATAGGCTATATGGTGTGGGAGTGGCATATGTTAGTTGTCACTGACAAATGAGTGAAAAAGGTTGACATAAGGGGCTTTTGCACCAGAGGAAACTTTTCATAGTTCCTAGAACTAATAGCTAAAGTAGAAGCTTTTTGGCGTGTTTGCACTGCAGGAACCGGGAACGATTTTTGTTCAGGAACGTCTTTTGGGGGAACTAAATTAGATCCTACTTCAGAGTAGGGTCTAACCCAGCACAATAGCAACTACCAGTGACGTAAGAGTACGCTGATTGGCCGAAAGTATGCGAAACATCAGCACCGCCATTTAAAAAAAAAAAGCTGTGTACCCACACATATTATAGCCTATATATGTACTTCACAAATTACTCTCGCATAGCCAGGCCTTCAGACTGACAGCAGAAGGGCTGGATTCTATCGCAGCTTTTCTTGGCCAAGGACCGCCCAAGAGGACGTTTGACTGATATGTAACGCAACCGATCACAGTTCGTTTTGTTCCATGTCATGTTTTGGGGCTTGAAAATATAATGTCGATGTCCCTGCAATAACTGACCGGCGTTCATCTATAAATAATTAATTCAAGAACGTTGTGCAAGTTTACTGCAACAATGGTGCCATAAACTTCACATACTTTTGAAAATCCAGCGCTTAGTTGATTCAGATAAGCGCTGATTGTTACAGTTGTAGACGGCGTTCTTCTTCCATGAGGGGCTTTGGCGTCACGGCATTTGTTTCCTGGCGGACCGTTAAAGAATGACACACGTCTCTCGGACACTCTGTAGAATTCAACCAGTCAGATGACGACTTCGAAACTCCTGAAGTGTTTCCAGAAAAGTGTGCCAAATGCATCAGAGGTTCAGCCAACGGTCCGTGGAGGCTGAGACTGTTCACAAAGTAACTCTAGAAACAATGAAAATAGTGAAAAATGGACCTCTCAATCTTTAAGCTAAGGACAAAACCAACGCAACTGTAAGGGGAACAACCGAAACTTGATTATGTATATTTCTGCTCAGCAAGAAACATTGGGCATCAACCACACGGCAAAAACGAATACTTTCTTCATATACTGTCTACTTTCTTTGAATAATAATCTAATAACATATTAAGACAGGACTGTTAAACAGATCATAAATGATTGAAGATGGAGAATGGGAGTGCTGTGTGCTCAGGCTCTGGCGTTCTTAGCACCATCAAAATAAATGTCTGCCGTGCCGTCACAAAATAAAAGTCACATCAACAAGCATGGCTTACGTCACTCCAGAGTTCCTACTGGTGGTCTGAATGCAACCAGGAAAATGGCCCATGGGGAGCATTTAGTTCTCAGGGAATCACCCTGGTGGCTATTCCTATAACTTAGTTCCGAGAACTACTAAAGGGGCTATGGAGCCTGCTCTAATATCCGGGGAATCAGCCATTAAAAAAGAAAAAAAGAAAAAAGGAAGCAGAACAGAGGAGAGACTGCTGGCAAAACGGAACACGACAGTGCTCGTAAAAAACAAGAATCAGCATTTGAAAATTAGGGATTTTTTAAAAAACGACGCAGAAATTGCGTTTTTATAACAGGTGAGTAAGGTATTTTATTGAACAACCAAGTTGCCATACAGTGAGTAGCTCTCTAACAGAGTAAATTGTAAAGTTATCTATTGTGAAGGGTCATTTCATTATGGTTGTTGTAGTGCTGTGCTGAAATTTATTTTCAAGGAAGTATCGTGTCTATTAATGGGTATAGATGTAGTAATGTCATCAGCTAGTCAGCTTAAGATCATTTCCATCTAAACTGGTTATATCTCTTAAGCCTGTGAGCAGTAGGATAATCTCTCTCTCTTTTTTTTGGTTATAAGAAATAACCATATTTATCCGCACAGTCAAGCAGAGCCACAAGAAGCACAATCAAAACATTGTACTTCTGCAAGATGCACGCAGTTTTGTTATTTAACCGGTAAAGGGCCACAAGTTACATGGTGTACCTTTAAATCATAATAATACATGAAAAAGCCTGTGGGGACTGGCTTGTTTTGGTGAGTAGAGAAGATTGTGTTAGCAGACTGAAATGGTTAAAAGGCAGTCTGGGTTAACTAAACGCGGGTGTATGGCGCGAGTTTGGACACTCGGGAGGTCATGAGATATTGCACGGCACGACTGTCCTGCACAAATTTTATCCCGAGCCGGCGGCAACCCCGTGAGCTTTCGCGCTAAACACAGTGACAGTAGTGATGTTACATATGACACTGAAGCTTCAAAGCGCGTATAGAGTTTGAGCGCGTATTGTTTTCAGAGAAACACGTGATCATTGAAAAACGAAGGCTCACTTTCTTTCCAGTCATGTGAATGCTTCACTTTGAACCCAGACCACTACTCTACAGGTTATTGGAAGTTTAAGTCCATTTTCTATTTTTTTATTTTATAAATAAGCCTATAGCCTATGTTACATGATCATATATTCTGTCATATTATAAACAGCATAGAAACCATAAAATAATTAGACCACCATTTACTTTCATCAAGCAACTTTTTTGGTATTTTTATAATTAGTATTAATATAATTGCTACATTTTATTTATTGCCACACTTTAATATGTGAATTACATTATTAGAAAACTGAACATTTAGCATTGTCAGGCTTTTATTTGTGCTTAATAGATAAAACAACGGCGCTGCATACTCGGGTTTATGGCTGCTATAAATTTGACCTGCCACAAGACGGCGCTGTATTCGACACTCTTGATGTTTCTAATCTTTTCCCGGAATAATCAGGGGAAAGCCTCAGTGCTTCATTTGCCCATCGCTAAAACACAGAGAGCTTTTAATGTTGCAGGCAACTATGGCTTCAGATAGAAAAATTACAGAAATGTGTGTGCAAATGATTTGTTGAAAAGAGAGAGAGAAGTGTGTATGTATGTGTGTGACTGTATGCGCACACTGTATGGTTGCTGAGGTAGCCTATAGCCCCATCGATCTAGCCTGTGACGTGGTTGTGTATGATTTGGCAATAGGGACAGCCTATACGCTGGTGAAAATCGGGCCGACGACTCAAATTTTTTAAACATGTTTAAAAATGATCGGGTGGTCGGGAGGTGCTCGTAACGTGCTCGGCTCGGCTCGGCTCGTAATTCCTCTCACACGCTCCGAGCCGCGATCATGCGAGCATCACCGATTTCCACTTCCACATAAAAAATTATCTGTGAGCTCGTAAAACAGCAAAAATCGTACCGTGTACACCCGCCTTAACACACTGAAGGGGGAATTTGGACATGACCAAACACCGCTGTCTGTTTCAAAATTCTGACATAACATCAACTGCAGACTAATGACCAAAAACAAATCATTCCTAGTGTCATTTAAATAATGATAGGACTCAAATGCAATGGATTTAATTAGTACAATTACACAGTTTTACATTTGCAAAATAGCTTGCAATAAATTATATGGTATGGATGGCATCTATGTAGCATATGGGACTTTCAACAGAAATTAATTAACTGTCTCTTTCCATGTGTGGTACACATATAGAATTGGTACATCTATGTAGAGCCAGCTAGCTCGGTCCGAATACAATGATAGAATGTCCTACCTGCCTGTCAACATATTTATTTCCACACATCTGTGCACCCTGCTCGCACAGACATCATGTACGTCATCAGTGCGTTTTATGCTATGCAGATTTAGACAGGCGTCAGTCACCGGTCAAGCATCACAACCGCAACAGCAGACACATTTTATAGTTCCTCCTGAACCAAAACAATAAGCTTATGCTGCATTCATGCCATAACTGCTGTATTTAGAAGAGATAGAAACCCATGGTGTTATACTCGGAGCGGTTTGTGACTCGAATTTATGTGTTTCAATGGTAACACTATCAACACCGAAATTAAATCTGCAGCAGTCAGGTGGTACAGGTCAGTGCTCTTTAAGTTATTAATGTTCATTATTACTGTAATGTTATGTGCTTTGAGACATAAGGCAGTTTAACACCGTCTCTCGTGATGCTTTTATTTGCTCCCTGCTGTGCGTGTTCATGTGTTTTGGAGGAGGCATGGCCTTGGAGACGCTCTGAAGGGAGGGTGGGATCTTATGCTTTCAATGCTAGCTCACTAATTAGATTAGACTAGACTTTATTGTCATTATGCAGAGTACAAGTACAGAAGTAATGAAATGCAGTTAGCATCTAACCAGAAGTGCAGAAATATAGTGTTCAATATACAGATAAGTGCAGAAACAAGTCCAACAGCGTAAGTGGAGCTATAGCATACAATATGTACAGAATATATGAATATACTAAAACCGTATAGAAGAAAATGGGCAGAATTTACCCATTATGTACAATATGAGCAGCAACAATGCAAGTATAGTTAAAATTAGAGGTCGACCGATATGAGTTTTTTCAGGCCGATGCCGATTTTTTAAAATCCGGGTCGGCCGATGGCCGATAAATGCTGCCGATTTATTTTGGCCGATATTTGGCCAATATGTGCTTGTTTTTAACCTCTATTTGAAAGATATAATTTAAGTACACAAATAATTACTAAGATAGACAAAATTTCTCAACAAAAACATTTATTTAACACACCAATCTGAACTTGTACACTAAATTTAAAATGTATAATGTAAACACATTGTATAAATAATGTATAACAAATATATTAAATAAACGAAACAGGTAAGAAGAAAATAAGCTGTCAAATAAACTTTTCAATGAAAAAAAATAGTTTAGTGCACTTAGCAGCATTTATCAAACTTCTGTTATATTGCATTTGGCCTTGTTGGCTGGGTGAAGCGCTGCCATACGGGGGTGGTTTTCTTTTCAGCCATCAGACTGTAATGACTAAAAAAGGGGAAAAATAAAAGGTTATGTTAATATTTTTTGTATAGTATCTTGACATTATCTTCAAGTCATTTTATAGATAGGTATAGATATAAAAAAATAATAAGAATAATAATTCAGCTAATAATTCAGTGCATTGTAAGTAATACAAGACTAAAAACATTTCTATCCTCTTCCCAAAAACTGTCCTGAAACATGTATTTATGGTTTGTTTGTTTTGTTTGATGGACAAAGCTAAATGGACATAACCCTAATTATCGCAAAAAAGGGGAAAAAAAAACTTTAGGCCATATGGTCAAAATTGAATGATTTAATAATATAGTAGTAGCAATAACGTACTAGTAAATTGTACATGTTTCCACTGTTCGATCGCGTCCGCGCCTCACACACACACACACAAATATAAGTAAACACTCTTTGACTTCGCATTCGCTCCCGCGCCTCTCCCTCACACACACACCATTTTCCAGCATTGCAATATTTACATTGCAGCTAACGGTATGCTAAAGTTAGCTGCTGACTAGCGTCACATGCAGCAAAGCGGTGTTTCTGTTATTCTAACGTCCGTTTTCAGAGCATCCAAGAGAAACAAATGCATAACAGTAGCACCGAAATGAAGCACAGAAATCCGTGTTGATATTCGGTCCGGTAGATAACGGTCGTTAAGGCACCAGTGCCGCGACGACGCTAGCAAAGCAAAGCCAGTCTTTCACTAGCTTATAGTGCGTTGGTCTCTTTTTTATTACTTGTTATTTCTCTGCATTGAGTGACAACCCTCTCAAATATAAGACACACAAACAGAAAAAATAAGTCTCAAATTTACTGTCTGTAATTGCAAAATTCTTGCTTACTTATTGTGATATGATAGCAACCCTTCTGCTGTGATAATGCAACCTCAAATACGCTATCAATATCCAAAGTAGCCGAACGTCATGTCGCCTATTCATGTTTTTTCTCGAAGTTGGCAGTAACATATCAAAAGTTTTTAATTAAATATAAAGGAGTTATAAGAATGAAATCCTTACTGTTTTCCTTAGGCACTGGAAGCTGAAGGTCTGCGGTCTGCTCACTCTGCTGGAAAATGACTCTAGGGGCAGCGTGCGTCGTACACATGTGCGCCTGCCTAATAATCGGCTTGATATAGGTGGATATTGGCTGATGCCGATTATGTCAAAAATGCAAAAAAACGGCCGATTAATCGTCCGACCGATTAATCGGTCGACCTCTAGTTAAAATATAATTAAAGCAATGTTCAATCTGTGCAAAATATCAATAGTAAAAATAACATGTCTGTCAGTACTGTGAGCAGTACTGTATGCGTGCAAGCTTCAATTCTTGTCCGTAAAAGTACTATGAACAGAGCCGTATGAGTGCAATGTGCAATTAGAGAGTTGGTGTGGTATTCAGTAGGGAAGAAGCTCTTCCTAAGCCTACTGGTGCAGGTGAGTAGGCTCCTGTAAAGCCTGCCCGATGGAAGGAAGGTGAAAAGTCCATAGTTAGGGGGGGAGGCATCCTTGATGATGTTCCTTGCCCTTACCAAACAGCGTTTGTGGTAGATGTTCTCAATGGTATGTCACTGAGTGCCGGTGATCCCTTGGGCAGTTTTCACCACCCGCTGGAGTGCCTTACGGTCAGATACGGAGCATTTGCCATACCACACTGAGATACAGTTTGTTAGTATGCTCTCAATAGTACAGCGATAGAAGTCCACAAGGATCCTGGGACACAGGTGAGCTTTCTTAAGGCTCCGTAGGAAGTAAAGGTGCTACTGCGCCTTTTTGACAAGCTTGGAGGCGTTTAGAGACCAGGTGAGATCATCAGAAATGTGGATGCCAAGGAACTTGAAACCAGGCACGCTCTCTACCACAGCTCCATTGATGTAGATGGTTGTGTGTGCATGGCTCCTAGCCCGCCTGAAGTCTACAATGATCTCCTTGGTCTTCCAGGTTGTTGGCGGCACACCACACTACCAGGTGCTCTACTTTATCCCTGTAGGCTGACTCATTGTCATCTTTGATTATGGTGTTGGAGCCATAAACTGGAACGCAATGGTGGGTGAATAGGGAATACAAAAAAGGGCTCAGCACGCAGCCCCGTGGCACGCCGGTGTTCAAAGTGATGATGGAGGAGGAGAGGTTATCTAACTTAACAGATTGGGGTCTGTTAGTCAGAAAATCCAGAATCCAATTACAGAGGGTAATGCTTATTCCAAGCTGTCTGAGCTTGGAAATCAGCTTGGAGGGTATCACAGTGTTAAATGCTGAACTGCAATCAATGAACAGCATTCTGACGCAAGTTTTGACTGTCCAGGTGGGTTAGGGGAGAGTTGAGTGCCTTCAGTCTTCTGTTGACCTATTGCGGCGATAGGCAAACTGGTGGGTCCAGTGTATCAGGGAGACAGGATTTGAGGTGAGATAGAACCAGTCTCTCAAAGCACTTGGCAATGATGGGGGTGAGTGCGGCATGATGGAAGTCATTAAAGGCAGAAGCAGTGGAGTGCTTCAGCACTGGCACAATGGTGGTGGTCTCGAAACTAGTGGGGACAGCTGCCTGGCCCAGGGACAGATTGAAGATGTTTGTAAAGACCTCGGCCAGCTGCTCCACACAGGCTCTAAGCACACGCCCCGGTATTCCGTCAGGACCAGCTGTCTTCCTTGCATTCACCTTGTTTAGAGTAGAGCAAACATCTGAGATGGAGAGTGTAAGAGGCAGTTCACCAGGTGGAAGATCCCCTTTAAGGAAGACCTCCATGTTACCTCGGTCAAAGCAAGCATAAAATTGGTTAAGCTCGTCAGGGAGGGAGGCAGAACTGGATAGAGGCACAATGCTGGGTGGCTTATAATCTGTCATAGTCTGTATGCCTTGCCACATACACCGGGGGTCAGAGGAGTTGAAGTGCTCTTCAATCCTTTGTTTGTAAGTGTGTTTAGCCTGGCAGATACCCCTCCTAAGGTTGGTTCTGGCTGAGCTGTAAGCCTCCCGGTCACCAGACCTGAATGCTTCATCTCTTACTTTGAGTAGGAGGCAAACCTTTCTGTTCATCCAGGGCTTCTGATTGGGAAAAGTCCCGCAATTTTGTGCGTGGTGACTCTGCCCACAAACCTGTTGATGTGCTCCAGAACACAGTTGGTGTAAGTGTCAATGTTAGTCTGGGAGTTTGTGGTGGCCTGGGCAGCAAACACACTCCAGTCTGTGTACCTAAATTGATGCTGAAGTGTGGAGTCAGCACCCTCCAGCCAGATCTTGATGATCCTCGTTGTGGGTTTCACACGTTTTAATGACCGGAATATACTTGGGGAGAAAGAATAAGGAGGATGTCCTATGTGGGGGAGGGGTGTGACCTTGTAGGCATCAGTCAGGAATTAAGTGCAGTGATTAAAATCCCCAGCGACAATAAAGGTCCCATCCGGATGCGTGGTTTACAACTTAATAATTGCAGCCCAAAGTTCTTTCATAGCCACTTTTGCATTAGCATCCGAAGGTACATAAACTGCAGCAGCAAAAACAATGCAAGTAAAATCGCGTGGTAGGTAGAACGGCCTACACTTAATAATCAGGAATTCCAGATCAACAGAGCAGTAGGTATCAATAATGCCAGAGTCTGTGCACCATGTTTTGTTTACATAAATGCATACGCCACCACCCTTACCTTTACCTGAGGCTGCCACTTCGCTGTCTGCCCTGAAGATAGTGCATCCATTCAAATATGTTTGGGACATTGTTACAAAGCCATGTCTCTGTGAAGAACATGAGATTACAGTCCATTTCTCCACTTCTCTGTGAGATGGTCCAGATCTTTAGTTCGTCCAAGCTTGTTCGATGTGGGTTCAGCCTTAGCTTAGCAAGCAGCCCTCGATGCTTTCCCTGCTTTTGTTTACGGTCTTGACGCCGACGCCGGACACTGCCGGTCGATGTGGATAAACTGCATGTCCACGGTGTCCTCTGTAGCTCCGGAGGGATTTCACAGAAGTTAAAAGGATAGTCTAAAACTATATTGGAGCACCGATTGTTGATGTCCAAAAGTGACTGTTTGCTATAGATAAAATTTGCACAACTAAATCGAGCGAATAACCAGATAAATTGTCACTAGTTTCTGAAATCTGGTAATTACAACCGTAATATCATGTCATTTAGTCACATCTGAATAGATGTGAACAGGCCTTTAGTCTCTCTGTTTCTGAATTTGAGGGAACAGTGAGGATTCAGCTTACTATCTGGATAGCAGAGGGAATATCTACAAGAGGAATGCAGGAGAAGACTGTGTCCTCTCTCTATCTTTCTCTCTCTCTCATTCTCTCTTCTTAAGAGGCCTAAGATGTTCAAAAGGCATAACAGAGGGAGGGCTGGCTATTCTAAGGTATCAAACAGACTCCTGGTGACTTTGATCAGTGGTATCTTATTCAATGCGAAATTACGGCACGGCGCTTCTCGACTTTAAGACATGCTGGTGAAATGGAAACATATAATAACATACACAAAACCAGGCAAAGAATGAAAGAAGCCTTTTGTCAGTACTTTGATTACTGTTAGGCATTGTGACTTCTGAACAGCCTCTTACAATTACTACAACAGAAGAACAGGAGAGAAGGACGGGAATAGAGAGATGAAGAAAAAAGCGTAAGAGGGTGAGACTGCTGCACTGAACTCATGTCATTAGACATGCAATATTGTGGCTATTCTTGCTAGTTAGAGAGGAAATTATTTAGTGCCTTCCAGATTAGTGTCACTATGTGGGTCACATGACAGCTGAACTGAACGCTTTCTTTGAAAGAAAAGGTCTGTTTAGAAATCTTGGACTATTGATTCAAATAATATTCAAAAGTTGGCAGAACAATTCTGCATACCAAGACATTTGTTCAATGACTGTCATGCACTTTAAAAGTAACCCACAGCAAAATCAGATAAAATGAAAAGCAAATATGAGGAAAATGATAAATATATAATGGAATAGTGAAAAGATAAATTGAAAATAGAACATGATGTATACATATGTAAAGTTGTGTTTTCATGCTTTATGGGGACATTCCATAGACACTCATTTGTTTATACTGTACAAACTGTATATTCTAACCCCTTACACTTACCCTACCTCTAAACACAAACCAACACAGAAAACTTTTTGCATTTTTATATTTTGAAAAAATATCACTTAGCATGATTTATAAGCTGCTGCTCATGGACACAAGGACAAGGATTTCGGATATTGCCATCTTTGTGGGGACAATTTTGCAATTGTATTGAGATAGGACAGCACAGAGAAATGACAAGAAGAGAAGTGGAAGAAAAAAGAACACGGGATCGGGAGCCAGGTCTCGAACTTGAGTCGCCCAAAAAGTGTTGCCCATGAGGCTATTGGCTCCAACTGGGAAGTACATGTTTAATAATTTTTGCTTAACTGGATCTTTAACAAGTGTTATCAAGGCCATATCTCTATAAATTTGATTTTTTTTAATAATTAAAAAGAGCAATTATAGCCACTATAATTATTGAAAGTCATCATTATTTTAATTTAAATTATCTTATTATTAAAACTTAGATTAAATATTTATCACATAAACCCCATTATAACAAATGTTGCATTTAGTTATGTCTTTGATGTTTCTCTATTTCTGCCACATCTCCGTTTGAATGAGAGCTATCTATAAAATATAAACAAATAATAAAATCACTAGTTAATATATCATCATCAAACACTGATACTTCAGAATCTATCCACCCATCCTTGTTAATTTAATTTAAAGATTGGCAGAATGAGGACATACAATTAGCTTAGCAACATGTTAACGTCAGACTTCAATGAAATCAAATGTGAGTCTGGAGTGTTTGGAATGAATATAAATTATAACTTTTTTTTTCACTTGTGGTCATACCATCAGTCATCAAGTTCCAGAATTGTCACTTCTGGCAGTAAGGAACATGTTGGGTGTTAATAAAAATTTTCTCAGGAAGTAAAATCCTTGCTTTCTTAAACCCACCTGGTCTGTAACATTTACCTTGTTAACTCAGAGACAGTGCTCTCCTCTTTTGACAGGCAACTGGTGAACAAATGTCACTCTCTTGAGCGAGTTTGCAAGTGGTTGAGTGTGTGTGTTTTCGTGTATGTCTGTGAATGTGTATGTGCGATAGTGGAA
Organism: Phoxinus phoxinus; assembly: GCF_949152265.1. Lineage (NCBI taxonomy): Eukaryota > Metazoa > Chordata > Actinopteri > Cypriniformes > Leuciscidae > Phoxinus > Phoxinus phoxinus. The sequence continues at coordinate 26,796,951 of NC_136886.1, read as the reverse complement.
AGGGTCGAGTGCAGCGAAGGCTCTGCAACTTGGGGAATACCTGAGGGGGGGCCACGTTCCACGCCTGCACATCCAATAAAAGGATTTTACATGTGATAAGGCCCTGTACCTCAGTTCGGTCCCGGAGAGTCAGCCCATCTCCCTTCGCTCATCCTTACGTCCATCGGAGTCAGGAAATCCATTGTCGGAATTATGGGGAGCGGTTCAATAATTCAGATTAGCGCTCATGTTTATTAATGCTCTACATCTGTGCAAACAACGTGTCAAGCAGAGAGTTTATTGTAATTGCCAGAGCAAACAAAACCTGAAAGAAGCAATTTCCAGTTACAATGTGCCGTGCCAAGTAATGAGGCTATTGGCATTCCTGTCCAGTCATACTCACCGCAGTCTCTCCATCACTTCAACACATCCAGTCTGATAGATACTTTTATAAAGAATGAAAGTGCTGGCTAACATGTTAGAACACAAGAGAAAGAAGAATGATTCAAGATAATCATTACTCCCTGCCCCTACTTGAAGATCTTGCTAGTTTCCATTTAACATGACTTATTTCACCTTTTCATATGGAACGGTTCATTGTTGAGCTGTTGCAACAGCTGATTGGTGTGCTGATCACCACCAGACTGCCACTCCGACCAAATAAATACTATGTAGAGTGGCATAGAGAGGAAAAAAGAAGGACAGTTATTAAATTGAAAATGTCGCTGGACGGCAGTATAAGTGAAAGGAGCATGCTTCAGCCTCCCTCTGAATCCATCATTATTACTTAATTGAATTCCAGTAGTAAATATTTAATTGAATAACAGCTTTGGATTTATTGAATTGCCCCCGAAACTGAGGCGAAGCGGCCCTCTTAACGGTCTTACAGAAGTGCATTGTTTAAAACATACATTTACATAATTTCAACTGTGATCACAGGCCGCTTTTAACAAGTAAGCAGACCATGCATGCTTTTTCAGAAATGCATGGGACTAAAATATGCACAAGCTTGCATTGGTGTCTGTTCTTTAATTGCCTGGTTTAATTTTTGTGTAATTTGGTAAAAAGGCCTGGTGGAATAAAGCCAAGATGACTAATTCCAATTCAGATGACAATTAGTATCTGTTGAAAGTAAGACATTAGATTCTTGATGTATTGTATTCATGATCAAATCATTCATTAGATTATTTTAAAGGAATCAGTTGAACTGATCATTCAAACAATTGTTTGCCAGCCATACAGTGCTATGCATAAGTTTAGACACCCATGCTAAAGTTGACTAAAAAGAGGAATCAAAAATCATCTTTTGGAAATTGAACTTAATACCTTAATTAAAAAAAATAGGAAAAATCCAACCTTTAAGGACACCAATTTTCTTTGTGAATGAATAATGTATTGTAAATAAATAAATGTTCTTCCTTGAAATACAGGGTGCATAAGTTTGGACACCCCTATGTTAAATTCCCATAGAGGCAGGCAGATTTTTATTTTTTAAAGGCCAGTTACTATATGGATCCAGGATACTCTGCATCCTGATAAAGTTCCCTTGGCCTCTGGAATTAAAATAGCCCCACATCATCACATACCCTTCACCATACCTGGAGATTGGCATGGAGTACTTTCCATAAGATCATCTCTCAATGCAAATCAAACCAGCTGTTAGGCTAACTGAAATAAAACCATGCCAATCTCTAGGTATGGTGAAGGGTATGTGATGATGTGGGGATATTTTAATTCCAGAGGCCAAGGGAACTTTATCAGGATGCAGAGTATCCTGGATCCATATAGTAACTGGCCTTTAAAAATAAAAATCTGCCTGCCTCTATGGGAATTTAACATAGGGGTGTCCAAACTTATGCACCCTGTATTTTAAGGAAGAACATTTATTTATTTACGATACATTATTCATTCACAAAGAAAATTGGTGTCCTTAAAGGTTGGATTTTTCCTATTTTTTTAAATTAAGGCATTAAGTTCAATTTCCAAAAGATGATTTTTTTATTCCTCTTTTTAGTCAACTTTAGCATGGGTGTCTAAACTTATGCATAGCACTGTACTTATTAATGTAACAATATTTTTGTTTTCCTTTCTGCCCTCATTTTGGTTCTTAAATAACTAAGCATTTGGCTTTTTAACTGATGAAATGAATGAGTTATTGGTTAATTCAGACCAAAATACAACTTCTTAGTCACACACTGACGCTATAAGCCTTAGGGCCCTATTTTAACGATCTGAAACGCAAGTATCAAACGCGAAACGCAAGTAACTTTGTGGGCGGATCTCGACGCAAATCTAAAATGGGTTAGTCTGAAGTATAGCTACATTACTCATAGGTGTGGTTCGGGCGTAACGTGCAATAAACCAATCAGAGCGTCATCTCACATTCCGTCATTCTCTGAAGGCGCGCTTGTTCCATGGCAGATTGCTATTATAACGGCGGATTTGCCAGGCACACAAAACTTACGTGGTGGTAAATGTGATTTCGCAGTACTCAGAATTTTGTTTCCTGGTTCTTGACGGACAACCCACTTTGTCAGATGTCCTTATATACCCATGTGTCTTCTTGCCACTATTGATCAAACAGGTTTGATCCGTAAAAGTCATTAATACAATTAGCATGAATAATTTGGGTAAATGTGTAAGTTTCCCTGTTCTGATTTGCTCTGTTTGCTAATTAGTTTCCATGGTTATTAATTAGTTTCTCACCTGTTCTTAGTTCTGTTGATTACTCTTTGTGTATTTAAGCCCTTAGTTTCCTCTGTTCATTGTACAGTCTTGTTTGAGTTTTTCTGTGATATCTCCTGAGTTGGTATTGTAATAAAGTGTTTCTTTGAATCTCCTGCATCGTGAGCTTACTACAGCCACCACACAGTGACACTTTTTTTTTCAGGATTCTTTGATGAATACAAAGTTCAAAGAACAGTATTTATTTGAAAAATATATATATTTTTAACAATTTAAAAGTCTTTACTATATCAATTTGAACAATTTAATGAATCCTTTCTGAATTAAAATTCTTACTGACCTTGACCTTTTAAAATGTAGTGTATTGTTTATTATTTTTATTATTGTACCATATTCTATACTTTGTTTGGAACTTGATGGGCACACACACGCGCGCACGCATGCACAAATGATTAGGCTATTCATAAAGAATAAACCGTAATCTGGCATCAGTGCAAAAGTAAAAAATTCTAATGGCACTTCTGCTTGAAGTAGAACAAAAGTAGCCTATATATAAAAAAAATATTAAAATGGCTAATTGCACATTACTATTTTGGATGGAAGTATCTGCTAATATGTAAGTATGCCACATCAGAGAAACACGTATCTGTCACAAAACAACTGTAGAACAACACATATTGCTGTATATTCGATGTGATCAGGCCGTAGAATTCTTGTGCTCAGAATAGACCCTATGTGGATCCACATTTTTATTGTCTTTTGGGGTGGTCCTACACTGAATGGAAGTCTATTTACAGGTCCTCTTCCCCCTTTTATGCTGTTAATAAACGTGTTGTGGCTGCAGTTCCAGCTAAAGTGTTTATGCCATCACTATGGCAATGCATATACACATTTGTCACTGCCACATGTGCACTGTCAGCTACAGTCCAGGTGTCATTAATCAAAGAAACATACGTGTTGTTCACATATCAGGAGAGAGGAGGTGACAAGTGTGGATGCTGGATTGACTGAACAAGCTGGAATCTATTTATTGTGCATATTTCTCTGCTTAGAACACAAGAGATGTTGCAGCTGACAGGCAACATTACAAATGTCAGGCTTTGAGGTTGAAATGTGGCCGAAACTTACCTAACAGCTTTCATCACGCTTGTATCTGTGTTACTATACAGCGACAGTGGCTTGTACCTGGGTTACTTGATAAGTTATTTTACTGTTATCCTCAAACAGACACCGGTTTAAACTCAAGATACAGGATGTTTATGTTTTTGTGGAGTAAAACAAAGCAAAGTTGGCATTTTTCAGACAGAAAAATTGGCGTCACCTTTTGAATTCCCTAAGATTCACACTGTTGTTTGTATCATTTAACACTATAATTTTAGAAAAGATGATGCGGTTGATTCAGAGACATGAGAATGACATCAAAATATGATGATGAAGAAACAAGTCATTGGAGTTCCAGCTTGCATTTACAGCCGTTTTGCTGGTTGTAGATTGTAACCAAATCAAATGTTCTTTTGTTGGGGAGATGTTGAGGATATGTCTATGTATCACTTAATTTAGGTGTGCCATTATCTTTGCATAAATGTGCACCTTGTCATTATTTATGGCTTAATTAGCATGGTGCTTAATTACATTTACATTAATCAAGCAGACAGAGGCGGCGCATGGGGGACACTTTAAACATGTTAAATACACTGTACTTTTGTTAGTCACAGAATTTGCAGACCACATACATCACTGTAATTTGTTGATTAGATATGGCTGATTAGATATGGCCACCGAAGGCACGTTCCATTACAGACGAGACCTGGCTTGACACTCTATCGACTTCTTCTGCACACGCGTAAACCTCTGTTTGGTCTGATCAGAGAAAAAGATGTCTCTGTACCGTAAATGTTTAGGAATTAAATTGGACTCCAGCATAACTTTTCCCATTTTCAACCATAGTTTTGTATTACACAAATGGAGAATGTGTGGATCAACGTGTATGTATCTGGTCCTGTTAGTGTGTAACGGAGGGCTGACTGTGTTTGCTCCCCTGCGGGGCAATGTAGGCAGCGGGAGACGCCCGGACGGGCTCAGTTTAATTAAACCGGTATTAATGGAGACTGCCATGTAGTGGGGAAGGTCAGTCCCTACGGAGAGGTGGCTCTAAACGCACATAACACACACACACACACTGGGTTTTCATATTTTCTGGGGACATTCCGAAGACATTCTGCATTTTTACATTTTCAAAAAAAATGCATTCTGTATGATTTATAGGTTGTTGAAATACAAAGTATTTTGGATATTGCCATTTTTGGGCCATTTTATCCCATAACGTAATTTAATAATTTCAGAATAATTAATAATAATATTTGCGAAGCAAATATGATATTTTTAATGTTTTGGTTTTAATAAGTCACCAAGGCTGCATTTTTTTGATAACAAATTACTCTAGTTTTCAGAAAATGATCCAGAAATCATTCTAATATGCTGATTTAGTGCACAGTTATTACCAGTTATTTTTAGTGTTCAGTAATTAATAATGATTCATATTATTATCAATGTTGATAACAGTATATATCAGGCCACTTATTTTTCCCCAAATAATGACATCCCTGTATGGCCACATTTAAAAATGTATGAACTTAATTGCATTAGATGATTAATATTGAAATAATGCCAGAGCTTTTCTAAGCCATTTTTGTAATAATTTTTAACCAGCTGGTCCCAAAGTGATTTTAATGAAAATATGTAATTTCATTCAAGTTCACATTTATCGTAGACATTTTAAGCACGCTAACCAGAAAGTGTTCACACAGATAGTACTTTTTTTAGGTGTTCAAATACCTTTTGATCTATTGTATAATTCATATACTCTTTCTCCCTCACACACACACACACACACACACACACACACACACACACACACACACACACACACACACACACACACACACACACACACACACACACACACACACACACACACACACACACACACACACACACACACACACACACACACACACACACACACACACACACACACACACACAAGAATGAGAGTATAGAGAAGGTGGGCTTCCACTAAGAGGATTCCTGCACTTGCCCTGCTGGAGCTCAGGCATTTGAGGAAAAAAGACACTGCACTTGTGGCGTGGAAAATCCATGATTAGGTGCACCAGCTAAACGAGCCATGCAAATGAACTGACTTTGGCTCTCTGTTCCTTAAAAGCGCACACACAAAATCCGTCTTTATTTCCCCCGTCTGTCAATAAGAGATGATCTGTCGGACACAAGTATTACGTCTTGACAGGAGAGCTTTGTTACTCTATAATGTGCATGCCATACGTGCGGTTTCAGACTGAGCATAAGTGGTTTCGGGATTATTGACAGCAGACTGTCTCCTCTCAGTAAAAGGTGATAAGTGTTCTGCTCAAATCCTTTTTATGTTGCCGTAAAACACACTTATTCAAAGAGAAAAGCCACCGTCATGATGAATACATCAAAGCCTTTACTGCGGACTGTGCTATCTTACATCTCTGTAAGGTTTTCAGTGTCAGCTTACTATAATTAAGGACAGTAAACCTACTGCTGTTGTTATAAAACCAATAATTTACTACCTTGTTAACAAATGCTCTGCACAATTGCACCTAATTTTCTCCAGAATGAGGCTTGAGCTATAACCTGGCAGAAAATAAATAAATAAAATGAAAAAAGAATAATAATAAAAAAACGTGAGAAATGGAGGTCTGAATTTAAGTAAAGCCCAAACGAGTGTTTTTCTACCTTGTTATTATTATTATTTTCACAAAGGGAAAATGACTGTAATGGCTGAATGACATCTTTTCACTGTTCTCTCCCCCCTCCCCCCCCATCACAATGCAGGAGATGAGCGGTGGCGGACAAGCTGCGTCATGTTATCAATTCATGCAACATGACAAACTAATAACAACAGGAAATAAACATGTATTTGGGAAGGCAGTGTAGCAAATCAAAATGCACAATCTATGGATTGTATCTTGCGAATGAGATGGAGGGGTGCGAACAGTGGCGGTGTTATCGCTTAATAATGTGGTCTGTCACATGAGTATGGAGAATCTTGATGAGCCTAACCTGTGTTCATATTTTAACTGTACTCTTATTTACTGTTTTATTTAGCTGTTATCAGGTAGGGTAAACTGAAATGTACTGTAATGCTCAAAAGATCTGTGCAACTACAAATCATTCCGTAGTTTCAGTAATTATCTACACACATAATTCTAAGAATATATGGCCCAGTTTCACAGACAGGGCTTAGACTAAGCCAGGATTAGGCCTTAGTTCAATTAAGGCATTCAAGTAGTTTAAATGTCCCTTAGAAAAAAAAACATTAACTGTGCATCTTGAGACAAAACAATGGCACTGACATATTTTTTGAGATATGCAAGTTTTAGTTAAAACAGCTTAACCCTCTTGGGGTCTAATGTGTTTTTGGGGTCCTTGACATGCATTTTATTTCAGGAAACCGAGGTATACAGTATCTTCCTTAAAGATGAAGCGTGTGACTTTTTATTGTATCCCAGCGTAATATGCAGAGACAACTATAAGAAAGACACTTTTAAGGTTGATTTCCCCCCAAAAAATGTAAACACTGTGGTGCTATCAAAGCACTTCACTGTTTGTTTGAGAACCCTGACCCAATCTATACACACCAAAGTGTCTGCTTTTCACTTAGGGGTAAAAATAAGTTTGAAATAACTTTTTAGCGGTATACAGTTTAGCAAACATCCCAATGTTGCGAGTTTATGTGAATACATGCGTAAATGTGCTGTGCAATTTCCTCTCAATAACATAATTTTGGATGAGTTCTGCAATTCACCACTCCAGTCAAGTCAAGTCACGTTTATTTATATGACACTTATTACAATATATTGCTTTAAAGCATGCCGCTTTTAGGGCAGAAAGCATTTTTGCTTTGAAAAACGTGAGACGAGGGTAGTGGAATGGGGAAAAACTCGAGATGTATTTTAACTTGAGCGCCACGTTGAGAGACAAGACGCAAGCGCAACAGTCAAACATGTTAATCTAGTGTGTGTTTACATGTAAAAATAATGGAAAAGTAGAGCAGTGGAATGGGAAAATGCATTGTGAATGGCCCTTACTGAAAAAAATCAGTTTCGCTTTCAGTTAGAATTACAACCCCAAATGGTCACACTTTAGATTAGGGTCCAATTCTCACTATTAACTAACTATTAACGACTTTTGCCTCAATAAACCCCCTATTACTGCTTATTAATAGTTAGTAAGGTAGTTGTTAAGTTTAGGTAGGTAGGATTAAGGGATGTAGAATATGGTCAGGCAGAATAATGCATTAATATATGCTTTAAAAGTACTAATAAACAGCCTACAGTATATCGTAGTAATATGCATGCTAATAAGCTACTATAGTTCATAGTGAGAATTGGACCCTAAACTAAACTGTTACCCAGAAATGATCAGAAGGAAATTATATTTCCACGTCAAAGAAGGTGGAGCCTCAGAGCAAACCTATATTACATAATCGTCATGGACCAGTGGTAGCTTGAAGGCGTTTACCAGCCATCAAAATGATAATATAATGTAATATAATTAGTGGTGGGCCGTTATCGCCGTTAACGTGCTGCGTTAACGTGAGACTCTTATCGGGCGATAAAAAAAATATCGCCGTTAATCTATTCTCAAAGTTGGGTTGGGAGCTGGGTCTATACTACGCAAGCTATGATGACTTTCACCTTTATATTTTAGCGCGGATGTATACCTAGCCGAATTGCACTGTAGGGGGCGAGAACGAGTCTTCAAACCTGTGTGTAATGCCTACTGTAAAAGTACCACGTCAAACGTGACGTGCTAACATGGATGCAGCTATGAAGCCGCCGGGTTTGCTTCAGGGAAATTTAATTTTTAAGGAGCTTCCCAATGGAAACCTCGACAAGATTAGGGGGTCGGACACCGGACGAGAAGTGCAGCGCAACGTCGCGTCTAGGACAACTCGAGATATCGCACACCGGACGGGCACTTTCTCAGTTTATGGCCAGCAAAATTGTTATGTTTAAGGACATTATTGAATTAAGATAATGTCTGTACTATGTTATGATTGTACTGTACAATTAAATACGATCGTTGCTAAGTCTGCAATCTGAACACTTTAACTCAGAGCGTCCGTTAACGTTAACTGAATGAATTGAAAATATAACCTGAAAATCCGATAACATCAGCAATTTTCTTTCAAGCAGCTGACTTCTGTGAATGAATGTAACACTAAATGTATATTGCAGCACAGAGTTAAGTCAGTATATACATTAACGACGAGGATTTTAAACACGGTCCTGAGCCGTTGCTGGGCGCCGTGGACAGACGCCGAATGGCGCCGCCGGTGTGTACACTCAGAGAATAATGTGTTCGAATTTTAAAAACGTGGCGCTGCGCGACGCGGACCTTCTCGTCCGATGTGCGACCGTTTTCATCACCAATTATCATAGTAGAACAGCTTTCTCAAGCAGTTTGTGATGCATTTTGGAAAAAGGAGATGAGCCCCTGGTCTAATGTGACACCTGGCTTGAGAAACCCGTTCTAAAATACTTACTTTTAGTCATTATTTGGGTAGCACATTCTAAATGCCTTCGACAGAATTCAAATGAGCCATTTTAATCTAGATTAATTCCAAGATTACGGTGAGATTAATCTAGATTTTTTAAAAAAATGTATGCCCCCCACTAAATATAATATAATAATAGTAGACAAATTTAGTATGTTTTTGGGCAAAAACCAAAAGTATTATTTCGTAACAGGACAATAAATTTCCTCATTGTGTGTAGCTTGTTACCATCTCAAGACTTTGACCAATGCTATTATCTCTAGAGATATCAGCGGTCTTCACAAACCTTCCCGACGTGCATAACCCAAACTGGACACCCCCATACTGTCCCAACAAAGGCGTTATGGTGACAAGTTAGAGTGTGGGCATCTGTGGAAGTTTGACAGCATTAGGCAAGCGTTCATTTCTCCGTTCGCCTGCACTGACCTCGTGCGAGATATGGTGTCAGCCTGTTAAACACATCTGTGGTTGGAACACAGAGGGAGAAACATGCAGCAGCCACACCATCAATACCGGGTCAAACGTCAGACACAATAATTATAATCATCCAGCGGCCTCACAGAGCCGTGAGCATGTATGGCTGTCATTGTCATAGTACCTCTCCTCTTAGCTCTGTTTTGAGGAGGGGGGTCAAATCCCAGTGTAAATGTGATCTGATGTTCAAAGTATATCCTGTCATCTTCTGTCTTCAATATGTAATTGCTCCAGTACTATTGCTAGCCCATTTTCAGAGCCCGTGGCAATTACAGAAATACAATGAGTCCCCTCTCTCTCTCCTTTTCTCTCTGTCTCTCTCTGCTGAACGTATGTACTAATTCGCAATAAAGTGCTACAGCTGTCACTGCATTTTCTGCTCTGTTACTTCAATAAATTGGAACTGCAAAAAAATAGGAAAAAATTGGTGTATTGCATTATGGGCCGCCTCCAGTGTGTGAGCCTTCTCTCAAACAATTCTATTTCCCCTAGATGAGAAAGTGTAGCTTGTCATTGCTGGACTGGACAAATATTCATGAATCAGTTGATAATGGATTCCATTTGTCAAGAAATAATAATTTTAGATTAGGGAACTTTTTTTTTTTTCTACTTTCAAACCAAACATTTGGATTGGTTGATATTGGATGTATTGGTGCTGTGGGAGAAGAAGTCAACATATAATATTATGTATTAAACTATGAATTACTGTCACTAGAAATTAATGGTTAATGAAATCATTAACTGTGAAGCAATACTCGGAAACTGGGACAGTGCTGTGTGTCTGCGTGGTAAACGTGTGTGTGTGTGTGTGTGTGTGTGTGTGTGTGTGTGTGTGTGTGAGTGGGTGGGTCAGGTTTAGTCTGCATTGTGGGGACCAAATGTTTCTAAAAGCAATGGTAAACAGAAACAAAATATTCTTCTCTTTTCTCTATTACTGTATGTATTAGAGTATTTTCACTTTTGGAAACTTTAATATCATATTTAGTCCACTACATTTTCAGAACAAAACATTGTCACTATGTTATTTTGAAGTGATTTCAGATTCGTGATGAATCATTATTTTGAGCCAAATCTTTTCAACCAACCTGTTGAGATGCAATGGTGATGTGCTAAACCATTAAATATGATTCTTTTTAATGAACCTGTCTAATGAACCGATTCACAAATCACATGGAATAATTAATTCACCAAAGAACTCACTGACTCGATAATCCACTCAGTTTGTCCATGTTTGACTCAGAGAATCGGGACGAACTGAATGATTATGCTAGTTAAGCCTCCCAGTGTAATTATGCATTTTGATGTTGTTCATTGTATATAGTAATACTACTAATTTATAATCAACTATGAGCTAAATTAGTTTTAAATAGCCAAGTTGAGAGCTATGAACATGCTTTAGACTCAAAGAGCAAATTTCTCCATCGTATTTTGCTGTTTGTTTTCATATTTAACAGTAACCTCGATTGATGTTCAAACTAAAATTATATAATTTGTTAATGAAAAGAAACTGGGGCTTATTTGTAGATTATGCATAATGAATAAAAAAAAATGTCTGCAACAAGTAATCCTTATTATTGACTACTGCTTATAGTTGATAGATCATAATAATGTCAGACTAAGCTCTAATCTATTTAAGCTCGATCCAGCCATAGTAAGAGACACTTTTTATACATGAACAAATTATTAATACTTATTATTGTTGTTATTATCAAAAGTTAAGCAACACTAAACAGTAAGTAGATTTGTACCTTTTTCTGAGATAGAAACTTAAATGGAATATTTATACTTACGGGAGTAATATTTCAATATGTATGTGATTTATGTACTTTGTCCACCACTGCCTACCTACAAAAAAATAATAATAATATACAACATCATTAGCTCAATTTCCCTGCAATAGACTCCAGCATTTATGTGACCCTAGGATAAGCGGTCAGGACAATGGATGGATGACTCATTAGCTCAGTATGAAACAGTATAAGTTAAAGAAAAGTTACCATCATGATAGAAAAAAAAATATGTGTGTGTTGGCCGATATGACAGAAAGGAAGTTCCTTTCTGTGTGTTTGACCTGTAACTAACCACAGCTCTTTTTGTTGGGTAACAGAGATAAGAGGGTAACAGGGAGCAGCTGTAAGACCACTAAAGCTTTTCTCACAATGCACTGTGTGTGTGTGTGTGTGTTCTCCGTAGGGACTGACCTTCCCCACTACATGGCAGTCTAAATGGTGCAGGACTAAATATCTGGAAGTACTGACAGTATAGCGTCTCTGTGCAGTGAGCTTCTCACAGCAGGCGAAGAAGGAAAACAGAGAGAGCGAGAAAGAGAGAGAGAGAGAGAGAGAGAGAGAGAGAGAGAGAGAGAGAGAGAGAGAGAGAGAGAGAGAGAGAGAGAGAGAGAGAGAGAGAGAGAGAGAGAGAGAGAGAGAGAGAGAGAGAGAGGAACGTTTCTTGTTAGGGATCATTTATTAACTGAGATCATCTCTTCGTTGGCCTCAGGGTAATAACTAATGTCAATGGCAAATTTCACAGTTGTCTAGAGAAATGAATTAAATTTGCAATAAAAGGCCCTTTGGCTTGTTGTACATGCTCATTTATTGGAGTTGGTGAACTAGGACTGTAAAGCAACCGCGAACACTGCCTTCATTTCCCCTCTTGTGAAAACGTGACCTTTTTCTCTCATTATTGTGAGGAAAGGATGGAGAGTTTTGTGGAAAGAAAGGGGGCCTGGTTGTTCTGGGGGCCGGTCGAGCGCGTTACCTCACACTCGCAGCCGCTAATGAGTCTTATGGATGGTATTCCAGCGTTTAACCATGGCTGCATTTACATCTAACCTCACTCCACTCTTAGTCCACTATTCATCGCCTTCCCTTCACACTTTGTCTGTGATTCAATGGGTGTGATTTTGAGTGTGTGGGTGTGTGTGTGTTTGTGTGAGCGAAGGAGAAGGGAAGAGAAAATGTGTGTGAGACGTGAATTAGAGATTAAAACTCTAAAGTATTCTCTAATCCAGGCATTGAGGGTTAGCAGTGTGAGGAGTGAGAATGGAGTGAGCACAAAGGCTCCCTGCGGTCCCAGACTCACGCCATCACCGCTGCTCCTGACGGCCACACAAAAAAGCCCTGCACCCCCAGCCCCCCAACCCCACCCCAGCCCGCGAAAAAAGCCTGTCAGCTCTCTTCCATGCCCCCGCTAACGCTCTGCCCCCCAGCAGTCGGGACGGTAGGGGTGGGGAACGGGCTTTAAGAATAGACCCAAAAATTAGGCGAGTTCTCTCGCGCTCCTTTTTCGCTCCCTTTCTCTAAGGACAGATGACAAATAATAGCGTGATTGAGCCTGTGTTTCAGTCACACATGTCCCCCCGTAGCCAGCTGCCAGTGGGGAGCAGTAGGAGAGGTTAATTGAGGAAAGGGTTATGAAAATAAAGCGCAAGAATCACTCGGATTCTGCTCAAAGAAGAGGAAAAACGGCATCCTGTCAAATAATGCTCGGCACAAAAGAGGATAAATCAGGAGCACAACACGGCAAACAGCCGCAGAAAACAAGTTACTGTCTCCGCTGGGATCGCGGAGTCACATGGCGCGCGTTAAAATTAGAGATTCGACAAAAGCGGCGGAGGCAATATGAAAAGAAAGAGGAAATTCTCAGGCACAGAATTATTCAATAATAAATAATTTCATTCCACAGAATTGGAAAATCAGCCAACATTCTATGGCCACCATTTTATTCCCCTCCGTCACATTTTGAGAGATAAATGTAACATTTAGCTGTTAATTCCAGCATCTGAAGTGTTCGTCTTCAGATGATTTAATTGCCCTGCAATTTTCTCCTGTCAAAAAAGCATCGTGCACCTCTGATGAGAGAGAGCGAACAGGAGTGTGAGAGTTAATTAGCGACCTCGTTAGAGACCTGGAAGTGTCTGGTGCGTCTCTGTCCCTTCTCACTCTTTCTGTCCCTCTCGTTCCCACACGTAACAAGAAATCCTTTCTTTCTTTTTGTACTGTAATCAATGCTGCCTTCAAGTGCACCTGGGAAACTCCTATTCGGGTATTTGTTATTACAACATGTCATTCATTCAAGGTGGAAAAAATAATGCAGGGTATGTTTCTATCATTTTTATAATCTTTTACATTTATTTTTATATCATTTTCATTTCTATTACTTATGTAGAGTATCATTTTAGTACAAAAACATTTATTTTTATTAAAGCAAAGCATGAAAAGACACCATTATCAATACACTTTTGTTTACGCTTTATTTTACAGTGTCCAATATTTTACAATGTATTTATGTTATACTTACAATAGTAATAACAGTAAATTATTCATAATTACAAGCAACTAACCCTAAAACAAACTCTAACCCCATTGAGTACGTTAATTCATATTACTTAGTACTTAACTGTATTATTACACTAACAAGGTCTAGTCTAACCACTTTAAATTTTTTATAGCGCATTAATATTCAAATACAGCCTGAAAATTAAAGAAATTTTGCAACAAAAACATTCATGACCGTTAACAACAGACCTGTTTGCTGCCATGTTTCACATAAAAACCCCCTTTCTATGTCACAACTCTCGAGTATCATCTAGAATTTCGAGTTTACCAGCTGTAAATAGTTTGCTTGCTCATTAATGTGAAATTATAAAATCGAAAATACAAAAATCTCTATTCCGCTTTCAGGCGACACAGATTATATTAGGCTGTATGTACAGTTAACAAAAACTTAAATAATTAAAATAATAAATAAATAAATAAAAATGAGCTGTGAAAAAAAGTGTGTTCTATATAAGTATGCATGTGTGTACTGTAGTATGAATGCAATCTAGACATCGTGTTAGTGTCAGAGGCCGTTCAACACCGGTTTCACTTTTCAGGCATTTTGGCTGTTCATTTACACGCAGTGCAAATTGTTGAAAATACCGTTATAAATCTCCATGTAAACTACAAAAACAGGAATTGGTAAAACGATGACCTCATGCACATGCAAATGTGTTCAGTCTATAGGCACTTCGTTTAAAAAAAAATATATATATATATATACAAAATTACATCAACTTGCCTGGCAAAAATTTGAGTCGTTGTAAACGGGGATCTTTTTGACAATGTTGTCATCTATAAGCGAAAAACGTTGCGTAAACGTACTCATCATCTGGCTTTGACATGGCTATGACATAGTGAAGAGTCCATCAAATGCGCATTTCAGAATCTCAGCAGAATCACAGTTTTGTGAAAACTTGTGTATGGACAATAGGTTTTGGCAGCAAAGGTATCCAGTCTTAATGCAGGGACTGTCTAGTTGGCATCCCAGAACAGAGTGGGAGTTGTACTGACCTGTCTGCAGCGGGCTGTTGCAGGGAGACGTCTAGCCCACTCTACGGAGGTAATAAAATGATTAGGAGGCGATGACGGATCTTGCTGCTAGTTGATTACAGCTGAACTGTCTCATGAGTAGGGGCTAATTAACTGAATGAAGTGAATGGAAAGACGCAGTGTGACTCTGCAGTGATGCTTGGAGTTCTGAACCACCTCACAGATCCAACTCTCTACTATTACCCATCAACTGCCTTTCAGAGACTAGGGTTCAGACTCAGGATTGTGCCTGGGCACAGGTTTAGGCCCAGACTCAGGATTAATCTAAAGCTTGGGGCTCAGTCACTGGATAAGATTTAAGCAATGGCTCAGAGTTATGTGTAGATACGCGTCTCGAGCTCAGACACATTCATTCAGGTATAAGGAATGAGTCTCGAGATATTGCGTGACCCATGTTTGGTTGCCTTCAAAAATAACAAATATGTTTCTTTGACGGGTCATATCATAAATCAGGCTGAAAGAACATATGAAATCTCTGCATAGCTATACGAAAATAGAGAAGGAAAGACAGTTCCTTGACTCCTGATATCACACTGTAGCTAAAATAAAAAAAAAGGTAGATAATGTGAATACCAATATCCAAAGGCCCAACTAAAGAAATTATTCTAACACTGGAATATAATGAGTAAATAAGAACTTTTCCCTTTATTATCAAGGCCGCTTTTATCGTGGGCTTGAATCGCACAGCACTCTGCTCTCTCGAACGCCTCTCATATGTCCAGTGGCAAAGTGAATAACATGACAAATAGCTTCAAACAGGCGGAAAACATGCAAATACTGCAGGGAGACAAATGTCCAACCTTGTGTTTAGTGAGGAGGTAAGGTCATCCCTGACTCCATCTATCACAGCTGTAATCAGGCGGACGCAGGCTAACTCCGAGCTCGGCTTCAGCTGCATAGATAAGAGCACACAAGCAGGGAGAGCCAGCCCAGATAAAAACAGGGAAAACTGATAAAAGATTCAACAAGTAAACACTCTCTCGCAGCTGCGGAGTTCCCCTTTGTAGTCGCTAACTGCGGGGCTGGCATAAGGTTACCCGTCTCTCGTTCTCCTTTTCATACGCGGAAATCTCTCTTTGAATTCATCTGCAACTATAGTTTACAGCCGGATTACGGTGCTTTAATATTAAGCTTGTCATAATAGTTCAGTTTTATGGACTTTTATCAAGCCATTTAGTAAAACACATGCTGATCTTAAAGGCGAAAAACATGAGAACTCATTAGACTGACTAGTTCAGACGAGAGCTAAACAAACAAGCCTCTCCGAAATTTGTAAAATGGCATTCTACTTAAATAATATTACAAAAATATGCTCTTTTCGAAACGCATTAATCGAAAATTTGCAATTGAATCTATTGTCAGCTGAGAATGAAGTAAAACTGTTTATACACTTTCCAAATGTGCCACATTTTGCAGTTATTTTGCGAATGTAATATCCCGATCTGATAATGTATGTAGAGTCAGCACAGAAAAAGCTCCAGGGTATTCTGATATTTACTTGTCTCGCCTGAGATCGTGTTAACTTCTTTTTCCTCATCAGGTGTCAATGAATTCAGCCCTTTCTGATGAACAGGTGTCATGAGCACAAAGAAGGTTGGATCTCGACATAATTTATATATTTTTTTAAAAGACTTTAAGCAAAGTTTAGATACAAAATAATAATAATAATAATGCTTTTGATTATTTTCTTTTACCTCTGAATACTAATTTATAACTGCTTTATCAAATTCAACAGTATATTGGTTTTACATTTTTTGAAAAGGTAGAGAAATACAGTTACATAAACTACACATATTGACTAAAATCATTAGTCATTGGTTGCATTATGGGTGGTACTTTGTTGACAATACAGTGCGGGATATATTAGTCCTCAACAATGCAGATTGTTAAAACATTCATACTTTTTTGTAACAAAGCTTCTGTTAAAATGTATATGACCTGTATATTTCTTTACAAATAATTTCAAAGCTATGTTGATGGCTGTCATGGTACAGGTTCACAGAGGGATCATTTTAAAGAGACCAATAATTGATCTATATTGTTTTACTGATGTTCTCACTTTTGTATGATGGTTTTTTGTTCCACTGATGAATGACATCACCTCGTCAATTAATTAAATTTATGTAACAACCATTCATTCTCAAAAAAAGATTGATATAATTTGAATCTTAATAAAAACATATATCAAATAAATTTTGCCCAAATATAATACGGTAATTTCTTTTTTAATTAATTGAATTGTTATTAAAATAATGATTAATTCTGTTCAGTTAAGATATCAAACAGGAAATCAACAACTTTCTGAGTACACACATCTGTTGGAAGACTTTAACACGGTTGATGACACTTATTTGTCATATAGATACTCACCCTATACAGTCCTCTATTAAAAAAACAACAACAAAAAACATATCTTTTAAGCAGCGAGTGTGTGCGTGTATCCGTGCACTTGTGTGTGTTTGCTCCGCTATGTATTCTCCCTAATAATTACATTAATCAAGTTCCTGCCTATTATTATTGCCAAAACTCCCGTCATTCGTCACTGTGGATTTTGCCTTTTTGACATTGGCTGGGCTATCTGTGATGAGCTATTTGTCCTGGGTGGGGTGGGACCGCTCGCTGGCTGGCTGACGGGCCAGGCTGGAGCATCGTGTGGGGAGAAAGTGTCATGTTTTACAGCGGCTGGTGCTAAATAGGCCCTATGCCATTAATCTAGCCTCCTCCATTGGAGAGAGAGAGAGAGCGTGGGCCAAGCTGGTGAATGTCTAAACAGACTTGCGGTCATGATTTATAAAGCCTATCCTCCATTAAAGATGCACCGCAGCCTTTACACGCCGGACAGTTAAGGACACTCGGCACTGATAGCTAACACACAGACACGGCGGTGAAAAGAAATGAACTGGAAAAACACGTTCGCACACACAAGCATAGTTTATTCAAATGTTAGAGAATCTATTTAATTACAGGTAAGAGTTTGATTCGTATTGACAAGCCATGTTGGCAGAGTCACCTTTGTGTGTGATGTGTTAATGTATATGTGCATGCATCAGTGTGTGTGTGTGTGTACATGTGTGAGGGAGGGAGAAGCTCTATTCTGGCAGTGGTAATCCATCCATTGTGCTAAAATTCTCCATCTGTATCAGTTCATTGAGAGCACATTGGCCCTGGGGTCTGTAACTGAGCTGGACCTTGTCTGACAGGCCGGTGTGTGTGTGTGTTGGGGGGCAGGGGCAGTGGACCATGGGAAAAACACCGCCCTGCACCTCTCTGTAGCACTTGTTCCACCCCACTTCACACGCACACACACACCAAACATGGGCCACTTGTCACTGACCCCCTCCGCTCTCCCTATGCCCACTAAGTCTCACCCTTCATGGCCTCCTCCCGCACATGTGTTCTTAACACTAATGCACCCGAGTCCCGCGGTCCACACCCGGCACCCCTGACCGGCCCACTTACACCGTGCCCTGGGCTTTTCCTGTAGCTGTACTTTAGATCTTTCATCTCGGATGTGCCATTTTTGATTAGATCCTTTTTATTTTTAATAAGCAAGAAATGTGTTATTAGAAATGACAAACTCTGTACAAAGCAGGCGCTGGGACACATAGGGTTAATGGATGTGGAATGCGAGTGTGTTTGTGTATGCGTGCACACCTTGGTTGTGTCTAGACCCCTGTAACCAATATTAAAGTGAGCCCTGATTAGAAATTTACAGAAGAAGAAGAAAAAAACATAATATTATGTATGAAATGAATCATTAACATGGACCATTAAGTTCTCTATTTTCATTTAATTGAATTTGTCAGCAGTATCCTCTTTAACTGAAAACCACTCATAACTGCTAAATTAAATAATAATTAAAGATACAACTATCAGAGGATTTGAGGGGAAGTCAGGGAGCATTTATTTCCGATCCAAGGCGTAATTTATTCAAATTATATAGAAGAGCGATTGAGAAAATTAGATGAATATTCCTTTCAGGCCTTTAAAGGAGAAAAATGCAACAAGTTTTATATTAGAATTGCCCATGGTTGTATCAGCGCAGGGTGCTTACCATTCTAATGAGACATATATATATATATATATATATATATATATATATATATACACATACATACATACATTCATACATAAATACATATATATATATATATATATAATTGTTGCTTTTTTTACATATTTGTTGTGATTTTTAATTTTTTTATAATATAATATTATTGCAAACTGCCTTTCTTTAAACAGATACATTTCAGATAAAATAAAAAAGAGCCGTATTTTATGAGGACAAATTGATATTTTCAGAATAAAATAAACTAGGCGAGTGGAAAAGATAGAACGTCGATATATTTGTGCGAGAGGGGCAGCGGGTTGTGTAGCCCCTGTAGCTGCTCTGAGAAAAGTCTGCGGTGAAGACGGGAAGGAAACGAGGTAGGAATTCGATAGGAAAGAAAGGGGGTATGGGATGAAAGAAAGAAGATAAACAATAGTAGAGTTGCAGAGGGTGGAAGGGGGAATCAGGAAAGATGGATGAGGGAGACAGAATTAGTGTAGCCAGTAGGGGGAGGCACGACTAAAGAAAAGTCCACTGCAAAGAGAGCGAGAGAGAGAGAGAAAGTGAGAGAAAGAGAGAGAGAGAGAGAGAGAGAGAGAGAAGACACACATATACACATTCACACACATCTGTCTTCTCATAACCCAGATACATCCAAGGCATGCTTGTTTGAAAATCTTACGAATCCACATTGCCGGTTAGGGTAGCTTGTTGTACAGTTTGTGCAGGCAACGAGTGGCACAGTGAATGAGCGTGCTAGCTGAAGTGTGATAAGATGGGCTGTTTGTTTGTGTGTGTCTGAGCGCTTTATGTACGGTACTGTGTAATCTGTGAACCTACACTGCATATTTACCACTAAACACATGAATATTGAAATCATGGGCGGTGTGTCACCGTTTTACTTATTCGACTTGCCACTCCATGACACCTGCACCTGTTGCCTGCCCTCTGGGATTCTCTCTGCTATTTTGTTAACTCCACCCCCACTTCTCTATCTATCAGTCTCGCTTTCTCTCTCACCCTTTATGTATATGTTTATGCATGTCTGTAGGTGAGTTTTTATAATGCCGCTTGTTCGGAATACAATCTGACTCATCAGGTTGTTCAGGTAGGCAGTGAGAAAAGTGACAGCTTTAACCCACTCATTCAGCTGCTGGGCCTTCTGTCTGTGTATGTGAGTGTTAGTTTGGGAGTGACAGAGGGCAAAAAAAGGAATGGACAGAGAAAAAAAAGTGATAGATGGTAAATCCCACAAATCACACATAAACAGGAACAGCAAGGGTACCCGGACATCCATAAATGTTAAAGTGACTTCCGCTGTCCTTGGTTGGAGCAGTTCTTGCCAATTTCTTTCCTTTTTTTTAATTCTTATTCTTATTTAATTGTGCAATAACACCTAATGTGGTTAATATTGCACATGCTTGTTTAAAAAAAGAGATAACCTTTATATATATATATATATATTTCTGTGCGTAGAGTTTTGTAATTTTATTAAGACTGGAAGGCCAGTTCAAACTAAGAATGATAACTATAATGTTAACTACTGTATGTGAGCTTTCGCATCAACAGTCAAATTTATTATAAGCGTATGCTGCAGTAATGTTGTCTGCCATTTTAAATGCTCAATCTCTTTTAAAGTTGGGTGGATTTTGATTGGTTGTCAATGTTTTTATCGTTCAACAGCTGTTAAAGTCCCTGTAAAGTCAAAATTAAGTATGTGTTCCGAGTTTGTCATATCACAGAAAAATGTGTTATTAGCCACCCAGCCAAATTTGAATGATCAAAAAAGCCGGCAAGTACATAAAATAAGCTATCAAAATCTTGAAAAAATGAGCATTTGTTTCTGCTCTCAAACGCTGGGGGCGTGTCCGCCGGCTGCGCTGAAACCTGTCTGACTGACATCCAAC
This sequence comes from Phoxinus phoxinus, assembly GCF_949152265.1. Classification (NCBI taxonomy): domain Eukaryota; kingdom Metazoa; phylum Chordata; class Actinopteri; order Cypriniformes; family Leuciscidae; genus Phoxinus; species Phoxinus phoxinus. Next base: position 26,775,876 of record NC_136886.1, on the reverse strand, counting down.
TTCTCGAGTGACTTTATGCATGAAAGACTCGGTCCCTTTTGTGGTCGGAAGGGACTGCTTTGTGAACGGATAGTAGTTTAAATTACTTGGCTAAGGAATCATATTGATCATATAAATAAAAAAAATAAAAAAAATCACGTTAGAGGGTTGCAGAATTTAGTACTTACTGTGGACTACCTACTATAATTATAACATAAGCACACAAGGCAGCCTACCCTCATTGGTGGGCACGCACTGCCGAGGATGGCACCAGGTGTCGGCGCGACGGGAGGATGAAGGCCGAGGCGGGAGATAGTCGGTTCGGCCACATTCACCAGTAACAGCGGATTATCAGAGCATCCCAGTTGTCTCCGACGAAAATGTATAAAACTATCCCGTGTAAAATGATCACTACAGAGGCGGGTTTTGGTGGTGATCCTCAGCTCTCCATCAAGGTGGCTCTTCACAAAATTAATCCACCTCTTCTTGATGTGATCGTTTTTAGGAAATTTAAATAAGGACACCGATCTGTTTCGTACATGATCGCATCCAGGTAGTAGCCTACGCATTTCCGTGACGAAGGCATAGCTAACTAGCAAACTGTAGGCTGTAGTAATAATAATAACGTTACTGACAATAACTCGCGATTGAGTGCCAAACTGATGCGAATGTGCTCTATTTACATTGTTAGGGAGCGAACGGCAGGGGCTCCAGTACGTCATCAAGTAGGGGCGGGGCCAGGAGCTCAGGGGCTCCAGTGCGTCATCGAGCCCCCGTTTTAGCCCCGCCCAAAAAATCCGGAAAATAGCAATGGTGAAAAACTGTTTAACGGTCTAACTCCATAATTCAGTACTTCGCAGTACACAGTCTTTGTAATATGTTTTAGCAATACATGTCTAACATTTATAATGTGTTTAGATTTTTTTTTTAGAATTGCCTTTACAGGGACTTTAAATATATAGATTGTGGTGTGGACTCCGCTATTCTATCAGATTTCAAACAATTATTAAAACTTTATAGTTATATCTTTGGTGTGAATGGGCCTTAAGAAACATAAATCATGAAAGATCATGAAGACAAAATATAATCAATACATTGTAAATTCATACAATAATTATTTACATATTACTGCATTACATATTAATGAGAAATTTCTAAATTACATAGCGATTCATTTTAGTAACTGTTAGCGCTCACGTATTGTTTTGATGTTGACGTCATTGTCAATCAGCAAACTTTAGTTTGAGGGGATCAATTGTGCCACAAGTTATTTTGAGCCACCTTTACAGCTCATAACTAAATGTAATTTAGAGAATAATGGCATAATACAATAGTCTATCAAAATACTACATTTATAAGGGTCAAAATACACAAAATTGCAAACACCACCCTTAATTCTGATATTATAACACTGGAAATTTAAATTTTGCCAAACTAGAAATGTCTCAAGTTAGTTTTAGAAATCTGGTCACCTTCGTAAATCTTGCTTGTTTCCCTATACTCTGTGTGTTTGTGTGTGTATATATACACTGCCGATTTTGCAGGTTTTCCCAAAGCATGTATAAGTCTGTAATATAGGTACTCTTCAACTGTGAGTGACAGAATGTAAAACAAAAATCCAGAAAATCACATTGTATGATTTTTAAGTAATTAATTTGCATTTTATTGCATGACATAAGTATTTGATACATCAGAAAAGCAGAACTTAATATTTGGTACAGAAACCTTTGTTTGCAATTACAGAGATCATACGTTTCCTGTAGTTCTTGACCAGGTTTGCACACACTGCAGCAGGGATTTGGGCCCACTCCTCCATACAGACCTTCTCCAGATCCTTCAGGTTTCGGGACTGTCGCTGGGCAATACGGACTTTCAGCTCCCTCCAAAGATTTTCTATTGGGTTCAGGTCTGGAGACTGGCTAGGCCACTCCAGGCCCTTGAAATGTTTCTTACGGAGCCACTCTTTAGTTGCCGTGGCTGTGTGTTTCGGGTCGTTGTCATGCTGGAAGACCCAGCCACGACCCATCTTCAATGCTCTTACTGAGGGCAGGAGGTTGATGGCCAAGATCTCGCGATACATGGCCCCATCCATCCTCCCCTCAATACGGTGCAGTCGTCCTGTCCCCTTTGCAGAAAAGCATCCCCAAAGAATGATGTTTCCACCTCCATGCTTCACGGTTGAGATGGTGTTCTTGGGATTGTACTCATCCTTCTTCTTCCTCCAAACACGGCGAGTGGAGTTTAGACCAAAAAGCTCTATTTTTGTCTCATCAGACCACATGACCTTCTCCCATTCCTCCTCTGGATCATGCAGATGGTCATTGGCAAACTTCAGATGGGCCTGGACATGCGCTGGCTTGAGCAGGGGGACCTTACGTGCGCTGCAGGATTTTAATCCATGACGGCGTAGTGTGTTACTAATGGTTTTCATTGAGACTGTGGTCCCAGCTCTCTACAGGTCATTGACCAGGTCCTGCTGTGTAGTTCTGGGCTGATCCCTCACCTTCCTCATGATCATTGATGCCCCACGAGGAGAGATCTTGCATGGTGACCCAGACCAAGGGAGATTGACCGTCATCTTGAACTTCTTTCATTTTCTAATAATTGTGCCAACAGTTGTTGCCTTCTCTCCAAGCTGCTTGCCTATTGTCCTGTAGCCCATACCAGCCTTGTGCAGGTTTACACTTTTATCCCTGATGTCCTTACACAGCTCTCTGGTCTTGGCCATTGTGGAGAGGTTGGAGTCTGTTTGATTGAGTGTGTGGACAGGTGTCTTTTATACAGGTAATGAGTTCAAACAGGTGCAGTTAATACAGGTAATGAGTGGAGAACAGGAGGGCTTCTTAAAGAAAAACTAACAGGTCTGTGAGAGCCGGAATTCTTACTGGTTGGTAGGTGATCAAATTCTTATGTCATGCAATAAAATGCAAATTAATTATTTAAAAATCATACAATGTGATTTTCTGGATTATTGTTTTAGATTCCGTCTCTCACAGTTGAAGTGTACCTATGATAAAAATTACAGACCCACACATGCTTTGTAAGTAGAAAAACCCGCAAAATCGGCAGTGTATCAAATACTTGTTCTCCCCACTGTGTGTGTATATATATATATATATATATATATATATATATATGTGTGTGTGTGTGTGTGTATTAGATGTTTCTCCGTGTTGAATGTTGCTCCCTCCTCCCCTCATACCTCCTGAATAAAAGGCTGCATTCGCTAAGTGCAGACGGATCCATTTCAATGTGGAACTGCACACACAAAGCCTCGGAGTGCAGCTCTCATGCCACTGCTGGGTATCTCTTACGCCCTCTTACATTTACCATTCTCTCTCTCCACGCTGACCGAAAGGTGACACTGTGGATGGACCAGCAGATAGGCTCAACTCAATAACACGCCGCCCAAGTAAAGACCAGGCCTCCCTCCTGTTTTACACTCTCTCTGTTTCTATTACTCTCTCTCTCTCGTTCACCCTCCCTACACCACCCTGCCCGGTGCCCTGCTACGGCTAATGCTCTAGAAAGTTCTTCTGACAGAGTCCTCACACTTTCTTAGTCACACTAGAGTGAGTGGGGGGGACATCTCGAGTGATGTTAATCGTTCCCCTCTCTCACTGGCAGTGGCGGGACACGTGAGCGGACAGTGTTCCGCTGTGTTCAACTGGGCCGAGGATGGTGGAGTATGGCATTCAGATGAGTGAGCTGGCAGGAAACAGGCAGTGCTGTGACCAGGAACTCCATTAAAAACGACACAGCACACTTTGATTACCATGACTGGTCAGCCAAGTTTAAGCACCCCTACACACACACAAACACACTGTTTCTTCAACATTTTGTCTCACTTTCACGCACAAACACCCACACGCATGCATGCACACAGTCACATCTCCTCTCTCTGTTAAACAGCCTGTGAAAGTAGTGGATATAATGGTCCTTTTGGCCTCATTTCCTCAAACACTGAAAAAACAATGCGTGAGCTTCGTGTTGTAACAGAACTCGGAGAGATAATGGATGCTTCAATATGGGCACATTTTACTAACTAAAGTGTTTTAAAACTTTTCAAACTTTTAATAGTTTATTTAATTTGTCTGAACAGTGTCCAACATCAGACAAATATGCATTGGAAAAACAAAACAAAAAAAACTATTAAAGTCACTAATATTTTTTATCATTGTCATCTCCACCATATCTCAAATTGACGAAATGACGGTGATGGGAATTACATTTGACAAAAAAAAGAAGAAGAAAAAAAAGAAGATCTAGCTAAAGCTAGCTTGCATTTTTAATATCATAAATATATATCAATTAATTAATGTTTTCTAATATACATACAGGATATACACAGAGTTCAATATGTCCAAACACAGCATTCAAAAGTAGGCAAACATTACCCAGATGACCTACATCTCTGAAATACTGATGTGTGAAACCACAGGACACTATGCTATCCCATGAGGACAGATGAACTAAGTAGCTTTCTGTCTCCTTGGTCACCAAGTACACTAACTTTTGCATTATTAGGTGCAAAACTGACAATTTAAATCAATCAATCAACTAACTCCTGGGACATAAGCATCCAATCTAGGTCTTTAGACTGTGCCTTTAGAAGTAATTACTAGCACAAACTTTACAAATTGCACTAAAATATTCTTGTTTCATGCCTTACTAGAGGGACTGATGGGGTACAGATGGCCAGCAGAAGGTCCTAAAGTAAAACACTTCCTGGTTCATGAATCAGAGTTTCAATGGCGATCTGGTAGTCAATCACGTGGTTTGGAGAAGCAGCGTTTGAGAGCGTCTCTGGGGCAGCCTGCCTATTAAAACAAGGCCAAACACTTCACAGACAGCGAGTGAGCCAATTAATTCTGCTGGGGGCTATGCTCCCAGGTTAGGATTTGCTTATGGTGATAAATTGGCGCTTTGTATCCATGCTAAACTACCTCAATTTCTCTCTTTTTCTATGGGCTGCCAGGTCCGCGGATGATGTCACAGGGCATATGATGATTAGGGGATGCCTCATGTCCCGTTGTCGCAGGGTCAGCCCTGCACTGCATGTGTGAACTTAATTAAAATCTGGCTCATGTCACTGGTTGTGCTAATGCTAACACAACCAATGGTTAGTCACATAATCTGCAGAATGATAACCAAAAAACAATTGAAAATATATAAATGAAAATATTCTATTTGAGGGTCAAAGACGTGACAGTTAATTTTTTGTTGTCCATCCATTAATTTAAGTACATTAAAACACTTAAATACTTAAAAAAAACATGGGTACACCTATTCTATGATTTGCATGTTCTTATTTTCTCAATTGAAATTCACTTTGATATTTTTAGGGGCAATAGTCAGGGTAGTAAAATAGTCCTGATATCATAAGGAATAAATAATGTCTTTAAAATAATAATATTCTTGAAAAGAAAACAATTTTAAGTAGTTTGGCATTAGCTGTTATTATCATTTCTCATATTTCTTATTTATAGTTTTTATAACTTTTATTAAAATTGCTTTACTGCTAATTTAACATCTGACCAAGTCATGTTTTGCAGTTAATCAGCATGCAGAAATATGTAACAAACAAACAAAAAACAAACTAGTAAATTAATAGGATCCAACCTCCCGTAACTAGAGGATAATAAAAATAAAAATAAACTTTTTATGACCATACGAGTTCAGGAAAGAGGTCTGCTCGGGATCCCGCCCCCACAAGAATCTGTACTGCTCCCACCAAAAATATGTTATTTTATCCCGCTCCCGTCCGAAACTTTCACGTTTGTCCCATTCCTGCCTGCAAAAGCCTATAGAAAGAGGTCTAAGTGGATTTTTCAGTCCCAATCAGGTTAGATTGTCTTGTTCCGGTGTCTATAGGCTATTTTTTCCAATTTCCACATACATGACACTTCAGATCTCCAGTGACAGATTTGATTTCTGCGTGTTGTTAATATTAGATAATTAAATTTTATCTAATAATTTTACCGCAAGTCATTTCTTTCGCCCGCTTCCCACGCACATCAGTTCTTCCTTCCCGCATCCAGCAATTCAAAACTTGTCCCGTGCCACAGTTTGCCACACTCTTTAGGGTCGGGCCCCACGGGTCCCGCGATCATGACAAATGCCATTAGGTGCTAATAAAATACAATAAACAACTGAACATTTACGAATACATAATTTATGATATTTGATCATTAATATGATAAATTGATTGTTTATTTATTTAGATTTTTTTGGATGGATTTTATTAGAATGTGTAAAGTAACCTCTAGGCTATTAAATTTCGTTTTTCAAAACCAAATAAAAGCCAACATGAACACAAAGAGTGATTTAGCCCATGTGCTTTGAACTAGATTTGTAAAATAATTTTCCTTTTTTACTATTGTGAAGTGTCTTAAAGTACCGTACCAACACTGAATGACTGATTTAGCTATGACATGCTAATTGTACCATTTTATTACCAAATGTGGCGAGTTAGATGTTAAATTCATAATGAAAGAGGCAGATTATAGGGTGAGTAAACAAGCTAATTCAAAGTTAAATGTTTTGATGTGACAAAGCTTTGGATGCAGCTCTCAGCAGAGATGGGTTAAAGCTCTGCTGTTAGCTGAAGAACTGTTGAACCCTCCAGCCACACATTTCCTGATCTGACCTGTTCGGATGTGCATTAATTTGAAAACGGCAACATAAACAAACATCCATTTTACCCACAGCCCATGGTCATCTCTCCTATGCTTTCGTCTGTAAATCTATAACGCTCAAAGTCAGCTTTCAGATTCCAAAGCTGCATTTCTCCTAATAAAGCCATGTGGTCTGCGTTTACTTTCTCCCTTTTTTTAAATCTTTTTTAAATCTTTATCTCCCTTCTCTCCTTCCTCTCTCTCATAAGAGGGACTCTCTCTATTGTATCTCTCATCTGAACTGTGGTTAGAGGGGTTGTTGTGGGGAGAAGGGGGAGGTGGTGAGGAGATTGAGGGATTGGAAGAGCATGGGCATCCTTTCTCATACAGGAAAGGTCCTTATTCACCCTGTTATTTCACTTCAAGAACATTTTTCTAAACACAACCATGGAAGTAAGTCACGGGCAACTGGCTTAGCTTGAATAGAGGAAGCATACAACAGAAGCAACCACAACTGAAAACGAATCGCCACTAATATGGTTTTCAGACGCAACATAATCCTGCCATGTGTTTGTATGCAGTTTGCCTTTAATTAAATATAATTACCTGTATTGATTTTAATAGAAACTAATGAAAATAAAACAAAATAGCTTTTTTTTTTTTCAAGAACTATAATTGTCCAAAAAAAGAATATGAATGAATAACGGCTTTTGTGAACCTGACTAGCATGTTTGGGCTGAGATGGCAGGGCCATCAGACTGACAGTTTCCCCAAGTGCGGCTGACAGAGTTCCCCGCCTGGCTTTTGTCGACTTTTAACACTGTGGATTTGTCAATCGACTCAGTGGCCTGAAGAGGCCTTCGCATTGTGCGGTGCGGCTTTTGGACGCTGCCAAGCAAGCTGCACGGGCGAAGGCTTTAAGAAAGAACACAATGAGCTGGAAAAAACCTGGCTACCTGTGAAACAAAACCAGGAACAGGCGGGAAAATATCCACCCGAGAGAGAGAGCGAGAGAAAGAAAGGACAAAAAAAAGAAAAAAAAAAGAGTGTCACCATCTGACGCTCTCCGTGTTTTTGCCACAGCCAACTCTCTGAGTACTATGAGTGAATGACAGCCTGAGAGAGAGAGAATGGGGAGGACTGGGTAAGCCTTGAATCCTTGTCATCAGCCCCTTCAGTATGAATAGGCCTAATGAATACGGCTAAGTGGTAAGAATCCATGGTCAGCAGCATCAAGGCAGGTAATACCGCCCAGATTTAATTGGGAGCAGGTATTGGAGGCTGTATTACTTTAATTGGTTAGGGGTGCTCTAAGTGGAAAAAGACAAAGTATAATGGCCAAATTGAGGCACACAATAGCACTTAGCGCAGGATTGTATGCAATCGCTAATCTGCCGAGGAATGAGGCAATTCTGTGCCATTTTCTCAGTGAAACCAGCTGCACTGAGCTTGTCCCTTTTGTTCTCCCTTGGGAAAATGCAAGATTGAAACAGAAAATACCTTTACCCGGGCAATCATTTGCCACGTGTAGAAAGCGGATACAGCAGTGAGCGATGAAAAAAAAAAAGAAGGGATCTTTGTGGTGGAAGAAAGGATGGAGAGGGAGATAAAGGCTGAAAGTGGGCCCTGTCACGGTCAGCCGAGGAGGAATACAGTGATGACATTTGCAGTGACAGACGAGCCTCCCAGGAAGGCTGGCCAGAGTTTAGAGGCAGGAATCTGATCTTTAAAAGACATGAGCTGTGATAATTAAAAGAGGACAGGTATTTAAGACTTGGGTTTGTCATTAATATTGACCGAGATCTGGTTTAAATCTTAATGATGCTCAGACAGCTGGACCCACACAATAGAGTGAGGTCTGAATTAAACACCAAGGCCTCTTCATTGACCACTGCAAAAGACTTGAATTAACATGCAAACAAAGACACTGAGTGGGTTATGTCACTTTGGAAAGTTACTTCAAACATAGACAAACCAATGCTGTATCTGGACAGTATATTTGTGGCAAAAGAAATCCAGCAAGTTCCCATGGCAGGATAATCACACAAACACATCAAAGTATAGTATACTGGTCTTGAAAAGATGTTTGATTCACTATATGGATGTAATTGGTCACTGTATGTGGTGAGCAACTGATAGAGTGCATTTTATTTGTGTTTTGTGGTTCGTGGTAGTGGTTTTTGAAATGCTATAATTAGTGTGCTGTGGGTAGTGTTTTGTTGCTTGTTTATAATGCAATGTCTGGTATTCTGTGTTTATTGAATAGTGTCTAGTGTTTTGACTGTCTTTTGCAGTGCCACGTATCTGACAGCATGATGTGACAGACCATATGGGAAACATGTAAGGTGACAGGATATTCTTATATGTCATGATTTCCATCCTTGTACAAGGTGCAATTCATAATTTATTAGTAATAATCTATTTTCTATCCTGTTTTTGACCCTCTCTTTCGAAAACGAATTTTTGATGGGCATGCCGCAAGACTTGGAAGTAAACGCCCACTGCAATGATTGGGTAACAGTTTTGCATATTAAAATCATTTTCGCCATTACATATGGAATAGTTTTGAAAACTTTCGATCTTGAAACAAAATCTTGTTATAGTTGAAACATTTGCCAACAATGTGAAACATTTAAGCGCATGTGTACTTAATAAGTCTTGGTTGTGGCAAATAAAGTTTTAACTGACAAGGGATGGCTTACAGTGTTTCGTGTAAATGGAATTATAAATGATTATACCATTGTCTGACTGAATACTCGATTCTGATTGGCTGGAAGGTGTGCAATAAAATGCACAGGCAGTTCTAAGTCAGTTTAATCACTGTTCTATATTAATGCGCTGTTTTCATTGAAGTGCACACACACATACGTCACTCGCACAGACGCACACAGAGAGCTGACTTCGTGTTGCGTGCACACAGAAACATTCAGGAGTACAGGAACTTATCAACACTGACCCGCGACTTTTATCAATAAAAAGCTTCGATACTGAATCATTACATTATATTTAGCTATTCTGAAGTAATTAAACTCACAGCTTCATTGTTAAGAGAGAGAGAGAGCGAGAGAGAGAGAGAGAGAGAGAGAGAGAGAGAGGTACGCATCTCTCATCTCTCTCTCTTTTGATAATAGCACTTTCTCTAATCTCTCACTCTCTCTTTCAAATAAATCCTATAATTTATTCATTCAAAAAAATTTAATCTTACGCACTACTTTATCTCTGTGTCTAATTCAAAATGTGCAGAATGCAAGATCTAACAAGCCATAACTGAGTAAAATAACTGTCAATTTTACCCTTCTGGTCAAATATTGCACTGCAAACCTTAAACCCAAAGCTTTAAGTTCTCAATGTTAGTAATTGACCATGGTATAAGCGGAATAATCCATAGCTAGCTGTGCAGTAAACGATTTTTTCCCTCACATGTATCATTTGTCACACTGTCATTCTTATAGGCTACAAAAGTAATGCACGTGATGTCACCGTCGGCCCGAGTGACTGCAGTTACGCCCACTGAGTGGCAAAAGGACAGTGGCAGCTTTTGTTTTCATTTTGAATGCCACGAAAAACACACAAAACACATCTAAAATGGGAAAGAGCTTTGTGATTGACTGTACAACTAGATTTGACAAGAAATATGAGGTATATTTTATCCTGCTACAGAATAGAGAAGCAATTGGATCGCAGCAATTCATAGAAACAACTGGACTCCAGGGAGTGAAAGGTGGATTGGCAGTTATCATTTTGTCAATATGCTGAATTTAGTGATAATATCATACCCTATATATTGTATTGTTATTTATTGTATTGACAACTCATCAATTAAATATTTACCATCATATATTCTGAATAATTGGATGTTTTTAAATAAACACCGACATGATGATGATATGTATATATATATATATATATAACATTGATAAAAGTTATCACCCAGATTTAGACCTACCTATATTGTATTTGTATAAAGCGTTCACAGGTAAATTTGCTTTATGTATTTCCCCTGCTTCGAAATCAGGCACATTATATAAATCTCAGGAAACACAATTCCTGGCTGCATGCCAATATCCATGGATCAGTTTTATCAAGTTGTAAGGAACACTATACTGAGTACAACCTTTAGTTTAAACTGATAATCGTTTGTTTTACTCACGTTTTCGCAGTTTCCCCTATTAAATCCAGTCATGCAGCAGGCTCTTTTGCCACTCAGTCCGGCTGAGGGGAAGTGTTCCGGCAGGAAAGTGACATCAATGCATATCGTCTATTCGTTATTAATTTTCGATAAAGTAAAACATCTATTGTGGCGAGCAGGACGAGGTCGAGGGACGTGAGAGAGCGGTGCGAGACCGGTGGCGTGATTATATGATGAACGACACCTGTGAGGCGCACCGTGTCTTGTATCTCTCACGGAAGAGTGGATGCATGAAGGAGGAGCGACGACTGTGAAGATCGAGAGAGGAACAGGCCTGATTTTATGTTGTGTTTTGCGTGGCCAGCAGTCGTCCACTATGGGCTGCTGGCTTATACTTTCGTTTTTGTATTTGTTTTATTTTTGTATTAAAATCTTTGAATGTTCGCCGGTTCCCGCCTACTTCTTCCCATAACATCTGATCTTGCTACACCTATTGTCATTTGCAGTATCCTGTTTTAATAAAATGAAACATATAATGTCTTACTGATGACAAAAAAAAACAAAGATGTAGCTCACTGAAGCTATTATTCAGGATTACAGCGAGCAAATGGCTGAGATAAAAATAACGAAAGCAGTGTTCTCTCTACGTATTCGAAGGAAAGGAAATAACAGTAAATCACAACTATCACAAGTTCACAACTATTCAGTTTGACTGCGGCACTACAGTATAAATACTCAGTACAAATGATCTGTGTCAGACAAAGCAATATGTGACTCATGGTAAAAACACTGTTACTCACACTTATCGGATCCAATGTTGGCATGGCATCATCTTTTAATTTCAGTCTCTCTGAAAAGCCTGCATCTAACTGTGTCTTGTTTAAAAACGATTCCGAAGTAAAATGAAACAAACAAACAAACAGCATCTTACTGACGCAATCTGACTGGAATGGTTCCTATGGTTCCGTTGCTATAGTAATCCTGTGTTTGCATCTCTCTCCTATTTACTACTACATGACAAATCGGTGGGCGGGGCTAAGAGGCATTGATCGTCTTCTCCAGAGGCAGTCTTTCGTCACACTATGACCTAATGATGTGACAAAAATCTAAACGAGTCGTTTTCTAAGCTTAGTTTAAATAAAAGCTGTTTTTGGACTAATGAGGATGTTTTGAGTTCTGAAACGTAAATAATATTTTTATAGTACTATGACCTCTCGTATGACCCCTTTAACAGTCATGCAGCCTATACAATGAATATACAAATTTGTGATTTGCTGAGACAAAGTGACCAGACATCATTCCTTTTCTATGAGAGGTGATGGTTTAACCCTTAAATGCATGAATGTTTCGCCAATCATTATTACATATTCGGGTCTTTAGCGACCCAGATCTAAATCTAACACAGATGGATCTCTACCTGTCACAATAATATAAAACTTTCCTGTTATAGAGTAACAATTACAGAAGAATAAAATAAAGCATATGTTGTTATCTTTTGGAGCATGGAAGGGTTCAGTTTGAGCAGATGTTTTATATCATCATCACTGTCCTCATCAGAGCTAATTTCCCAGTACATTCAGCATCTGGGTCATATTCGAGAACTCGAACACTCTCAAAACTTTCATTTTCAACATCTTCAAAATCAATATTTTGATCGATGACAGCTTCTTCATCAGATCCACCATTAAAGCAGGGCTATGCAGTTTCGGGAATTTCTTCGCTGTATTCTTGCTTTTTGCTCGCAGGTTTCTCTATAGAGCTACCCCTACAGCTTCGGAATAGATTTTTGACAACACTGTCGAAAAACTTGTTGGCGACTCTCAGATACCAGAGGCTAGTAGATCAACGACATCAAAGCAGATGGGACATTCTTTAAAATGTCTTCTTCATTCGGGTTCGAACAGCGTGAGAGAGCGCAATAATGACAGAATTTTAGCTGATTTTTTTGCCGTAAAGTAATTTGTTACATCGCGAGACCTGATATCACGCGATATTTCCTGAAGTTGCAAGGGTGATTTTTCCGCTCACAGTTGATAGGGGGGTGCGAGACGACCACCATTCAACCCGAAAAAAAGTTATAAAACCATTCCAATGACTCCGAAGCTGTTCAGTTAAGGTAAAAAACCTGCATAGTTCACCTTTAAGTGACACTGATATTGGTTTGCGTTCAGTACTTGCTCTGCAGTAAATCGCTCTGAGCCATTTCAAGTTTTGCTAATGATACTTCCTATTCTTTTGTTTTCTACTTGCGTTAACTATGAGTGAAACGTCACTTCATCATTGTATATCAGACTTTGCCACCTTGAGGAATAAAGGTGAATTGCACTTATTCAGTCATCAAAGATTAAATTATTTGTTGTGCAGAAAAATATACTTACACTGTTGCACACCTTGGGTCGTTAGCGAACCTATAATTTTTTAAAAATTTGTACAAAAAATGAATGGGAAACAGGCATTCTTTTATAAAAAAAAATCTTGCTATTTTGTTTATAATGAATTGATTGAGGAATACTTAGAAGTGTGATGTCTAATTTAAAAAAAAATGTATGAGGAAGAGGGTAGAGAATGACGTCCCGGGTCACTAAAAACCTGATGTATGCGTTTAAGGTTTAATCAACGCTAAGCAAACAGGTAGCACAGTGAAGTTGTGACCACAAATGGGAATGCAGAAAGCGATCTGCTGCCTGATGCAATTGGATACTGCAGCAAAGTAAGACTGGCTACTAAAAAGCTTAAGTGATCTTTAGTGATTTAACTATCAATGTGAAAACAGCTTTAAGTCTTGATGCTTTTGATTTGATCTAAATAAACTTTAATGTGCTTTATTGGCATTTAAATTAACGCTACTAGTAAATATGTTAAAGATTCAAGACTGCATTACTGCCCAATCCATAGATTTCTTTTTGTGCTATGGTGAGCAGATGGATGCTACATTGAAGGTCAAGATATTGAGTGTTAGCTGAGTGACTCCAGCTTCAAAGTAGAAAGTCATCATGCAAAGAGGGAAGTCAGACTACAGTATTTGGCCATGCATTCCATTTGTATGACAACTAGCTTTATATTTTTGTGTACACTTAGTTGGTCTTCATATCTAAATCCTAGTCTTTATCTCCAAAGTGGGTTTTATGACTATGGGTGTTCTTGGTTTTATAGAGTCAAATTATCCAAGTAAGGTAACAAACAAAATTGATTTAAAACCATGCATTTCTGTTACACTTACTGTCTCTTGATACATTCAGTAAGAGTGATGTGCTGGTTGTACTGAGAAACACTGCACCATTTGTAGTTCTCTTAAATACTGTTACAGTGCTGCCTAGGTTAGAATACATGAACAGTGCAATTCTTATTTTGAAATAATACATCATATAATCACTTTATTCACTATGATGCAAGGAAATTTAAGTCACTTAATTTAAGTAGACGAGGGAGACATACCGTTTACACCAAATATTTTAATCCGTCTATTTTATTTTTAATACACTTCGGCCAATTGACCGTTCGCAAAGACCCGCCCCCTTTAGTTATTGTTGCTATGTCCGAAAAGCTACGCCGCTCTCACGCCCCACCATGTTCTCACGCAGTGAAAAATACATTGCGGAGCAAAGAGGACACTGACAACGCACTGACAGACAAGGTTACTTTTGATATGAAACAAAGTCTCAACTTTCAAATTTGGTACTTTTGTAAAGAAATTTAAACAATAAATACCGTTTTGTGGCTTTTTAATGTGCCGTGACAGATAGCTGTAGAGCCTCAGTTAAAGTTGCTCATGAACCGATCATCTCTTCCCTCTAGTTGATTTATAGCATCAAACAAACATGAATGAACATAAGAAGGAATGTTGTTTTAACTGCAGAAAGACATCAGCACACTCCGTTTTTCAAGTTCAAATCCTCCAACGTTAATCTACGAACTCTCCTGACTGCTTTGTCGGACAAAAATGGCGGATGGCGGATTATGATTGGTCAGATCGCCTGTCAATCAAACTCCCTGCGAAGGGTCAATTTTGTCCTGATATGTGGATAAATGTATGGATTTTTTTCAGATCTTTCGATCTAATTGATAAAAAAAAGCTTGCGCAATTTACATATGAACTAGCCTGGAGATGACAGAATTAAACATATGGAGAGCAGCAATTTCTGCTCTGATAGCCGCAAAAACACGCCGAATGTGGTGAGTGCGTGTTAGAAATCAGGAATGTTGAGAGAACATTTTGGTCTGATATGTGAGATCCTTACAAACTATTAACTTTAAATAAAAATAACTATTCTAACAAACAAAATACTCCAACAGAAATAGGGAAAAAAGCAACTGATGAAATGCAATACTGTTCAGAGCTCACCACTGACGTCAAAGCATTTTACTTGCATTAGAAGCACTTTAGGTAACACCTATTAAAACTAGTTCGGCCCCTTTACTGTGGAGATACAAACAGATCTACAATGACAAATGCATTTCCATCTAAACATCTTTATCACAGATTATATCAGAAACTCTAAAATGGGATTATATCATGAAGTCTAAGACAGTGGCAATAAACTAAGCATTAGGGTGATGTGTGTGTGTTTGTGCGTGATATTTCTCTCGTCTCATCTGTGGTGTCAAAACAAAGTGCTGCGCTCAGGTACTGAGGAAGAGCGATCTGCCGCCTCTCTCCCGTACCCCACCCTGCTGCCTTAAAGCAGCTCTTTAGAAATCAGGTATTTGTCACTTTTAATGAACATTATTTCACACCAGGCCTGAAAAAAACATATACACATATTCTAAAATAATCATCCAGAGTCCTGGTTTGTATGCTTGTGTGAGGTGTGACAGAAGGTGTTATTTCATTAGGAAGGACCATATTAGTAGTGTAGTGATATCCAAAAGGGAGAGTAAAAATAGCAGGGTTCTGTTAACATCATCTCGTAAAGGTACTGCTATTTTATGCCTTTTAAACATCTCATATTCCACCCAGGCAAGTGCATTTATCACTAATTCACTAATTAAAGTTAGACTTTCGTTTCAAAAGATTAAATCTTGATAGTGTTTGTTGTCACAAAATAAAATATTTGTGTGATTTTTCAGAAAAAAAGAACTACTCTGAAAAAAAATTGTGATTTAATTTGAAACAATTCACTTAATAAATTAATTAGTAATTAGCATTGCACACATGCATGTAATAGATAGGTGGTAGGAGAGAAGACCAAAAAACAAAAACAAAAAAAAAACTAAAAAACATAATGAAATCCCGCACCCTATCAATACCTGGAAAAATAATCAAAACTTAGCAACGTTTCAGGCATATACCTGATGAAGGTCATGAGAACGAAACGTCTCAGTTATTTATGTAACCGTTGGAGACGTATGTCGACGTCACCGACGTGTTGGGATCACATAACGTTTGAAAGGGTGCTATAAGCGTTGCTTATAAATATTTTTTGATACTTGATGCTTTGGATGCTTTTTGCAAGTATTGATAGAGCGCGTGGTTTCCTTTTGTTTTTTTAGATTTTACTTAAATGAATCAAATAATTAATTTCACATATACAAAGAAACAGAAAGTAGCACATTGAATAAAACGTGTAATTTTGAAGTAGAAAACAAAAAAATATTTGTTTTGTATAATTTTTTTGAAAGTAACATTCTTACAACAAGTTAAATACAACATGCACTCATTTAAAATACATTCCTTAATATCTAATGCACGTAAATGTATGTTAATCTACCATACTGTATTTTGTTTCAAGGATGTTGTAATAGTTTTTCTGGAAAACAAGAAAATGACACTTGTTTAGTATGGTTTTTTGTTTGTTTGTTTTTTTCAGTGTTGTAGGGGGAATGTGGTTTTAATGGGCAGATGTGTGTTCCAGGACATATATGCTTAAGCAGAGAGGTTTTGTACAGTTTTGTTCTTATGGGATACAAGTAATGAGGTGATGGAATGGGATAACTTCCCAAAAAAAGCTGAAAGCTCATCATTCGTTTGGGGCCCCTGGGTGGACCTCTCCAACCACAGGACTTTAGTTTTTCCAATGTACGAAATGGAGGTCTACAAAATGGAAATGGTCAATCTATTACCAACATATTTGATTGTTTATTCATATTAATTTATGTGATAATTATGATTGTTAAGGGAAATCATTCTTGTACTGTAGGTCATGTTTTAATAATGCCTATACTTTTATTATTATGGCTACAATTAACAGATGTTTAAAGTTTTGGTAAAACTTCAAGTTTACATTAAGGTTTCATTTGTTTAGTTAATGCATTAACAAAAACTAACAAAGAACAATATAGGTTTACAGCCTTTATTAACCTTTTTTTACTGTTAGTTAATAAAAAAAATGTCAACATTCATGTTGGTTCACTAACATATAAAACATTTAATCTTAAATGTTTTAGTAAATGTTTAAATTAAGATTAACAAATGCAGCAGGCAATTGTTCAGTGTTAGTTAACGAATGTAGTTAAGTAATGTTACGCTTATTGTAAAGTGTTACCAAAGTTTCTAAACCAAATTTGAGTGATGAGCCAGAGTTGGTTGCTATAGGGGGTTTTGGCTGTTTTTGGTTTCTACAGTAGTTACTAACAACCATTTTATCATCTGCCAAGCAAAAATCGTATCGCTTATAAAGAAAGTAGATTCTACTGCTGCCCTCTTAAAGCACAAGACGTGTGTGTGTGTAAAGAAAAGGAAGGAGGGAGAGAGAGAGAGAGAGAGAGACACAGAAAGAGCAAGCTGTCACCAAAAAGGCAGCACATAGCACTGTGGAGTGATGTACAGTGAAGCAGAAAGAGCATCATTTGTAATGGAGTTCACATCTCTAATGTCACTCTCTGAAAGACCTTTAATTTCCGCAATAAAGACACACAAATTACCAAATTATACCTCTGTGTGACACAGAGAGGAAAATCCCAGCTTCTTTGACTCTGTGTCGCACGGCTATGGATCTCTGATGAACGAGAGGGAGAATATGATCCAAAGTGTTCATATAGGCTGTACCGAGGACTTCCTCTCTGTGTGAAAAACAGAAGCCTGGGAGATGACAAGAAGCAATCCATCACAATCCAGCGGATGAATGGGGCTGATTCTCAGACAAGCAAACTCTATGATGATTTGATAAAGTGTGCAAAAAAAAAACATAAATTGAAGGCATAATGAGGAGAACTTTATATTATTTTAAATTATTCACCTGAAAGCCAAAATCTGATTTGGGCTGATCGTTTGGCTAGTTTTAGCACATTCCTAATATCATAAGTTCGCTATAAATCAAGGTGAACTCATTCATGAGTGAAAACGATATTGTTTCCACCACATCTGAAATTATACATTGTGTTTAAAGGCGTTCAACAATTATTATTATTTTTTTCTGGATAAAGGATCCAACTTGATTACAAAGTATTGCTACTGACTTATGAGGCCATGCTTTTTGCGTACAGATGACAACAATGTAAGTATCATCCCTATTCACACAGATCCGCAAAAATGACCAAAACGCTACATTATGCATGCCAGGCAAGTAGTTGGAGATGTAATTTGTAAAGAAACACTACGTGTCTATAGATTAAAAACGTAATATGCATGATGTCACCGCTTTCACAAATTCGTGTTTTTGTAGGTTCGCAGATGATAACGCTAACTGATAAAGTTCACATTTTGAATTGAGATCTGCTCCCAAGGCAATTCGTTGGCTAGAATTGGCTAAGTTGATCCTGAGTCCCAGGCATTTTTAATGGCTGAGGAGCAAGGATCTGTGAGTGTCTAAATCGGCCTCTGACTAGGCCAATATGAGCCAGTCGTTGAGGTAATTCAGGATGCGCATTTCCTTCTGTCTCAGAGGGAAGAGGGCCTAATCCATGCACTACGAATTGGGCAACTAGTAAAATTCATAGAAATTGGCGTGAGATTTCAATGACCCAACATCTGTGAAGAGATAATGCCAACCCCTTCAAGAACTTCAGATGACACAAGCTCTTAATCAACATGCACCACTGCCAAATTTTCTATATATTGTAATCAGTACGATTTGAATTGTCAATTTGTCTACAGAAGTTGACGCAGACCATTTTCTTTCTTTTTTTTTTGGTGGGGTGGTTACAATCTCCTTGAACAGACCAAAATATTCCCTTTCAGTCTTTCCAAACTCTACTGGCAAAATGTTACGCCAGGATATCAAATTAATTTTTTCACAAATTGCGCCCCCCTTAAGGCTAAAAAAATGGGGCAGTTGCCTCACACAGTGTTTGGAAAGCTTCCTGGCTTGTGTACGGACACAATGTTTACAGCTTCTTTTGTTTACAATCTCTTGCCTCCACTGAGTTCCTGATGAAGCGGTGATGTCATGTGCATAGCATGGCGCGTCTGTGTAGCCAACCACAGAGGATAATCAGACACATGTTTGTGTATTTTAGGGAGGCTGGGCCTCAATCTTCATATTTCATACTTCACTGGCTTCCACTGATGGATTATTGTGATTCGCTCGTGTAGGGTGCCAGTGAGGGGTCCCGGAGCGTGTGTGTGTGTGCAAGAGAAAGAGGAAACCTGGGGTGTGCTTTGAAGTGTATTGTGTGTGTGATCTGTTTTGCAGATCCTAGTTGGAATGAAGGTTAAGTGTAGCTGATGCATACACACACACAAATGCAGACACACACACAGCAAAAGTCAAGCAGGGCAATGCCTCAGTGCGTTAGATGAGGTAGTGTCAGGGCAGGGTGGTCTGTAGCCAACAGCAAGGTTACTGCAGTGCTCTCTCTCTGCCTTTCTTTTTCCTTCTCTTTCTCGATCATATCCAACTCAAGTCGCCTTTATTTTTATAGTGCTTTATACAATACAGATTTCTTCAAAGCAGATTTACAGTGATCAACAGGAAAATAATGATTCAATGATGCAAAGTTCAATCAGGTGTAAAGCAGCTCTAAAAAGAAAAAGAAATGGTCTTTGTTCAGCCAAGTCAGTTCAACATTGATTCAGTTCCGTTGTAAAGATAATCAATTATTTAATGTTCAATTAGTTTTACTCCCCTGAATTTTTTGTTTGTGTAAAAACAACTTTCACTCAGAAATGTTACAATTAATTACAAAGGAAAGTTAAAAACCCTATCAACATGCAATTTAACATTACATTTTGAAGCACTGAAATTGTATTTTCCTAAACATACTTCAATACTTAGTTTTATTTACAACTTCGCAAAATCATTGTTTACCGTAAAAAATAAAATAAAGTATTTTAGTTTGGGAATTGAACCGTAGTTCCTTTTTAAGCTAAACAACATATACATCTATCTATCCTAACTTACATTCATATAATACAGAACCACTAAAAAATTGATTTATTCTTATTTGGCCCCCCTCTGTCACTTCGTATTCATTTATTAAAGTGTAAATTCGCCGATTTTCAACCTGATTTGTATTTTTACAATCTCATATGTAAATGAACAATGTATACTCATTCATTTACATAGAGAAATTCACGGTCATTTGTCAGCAAAAGTCCGTCAGATGACACGTTTTTGACAGCTTCATGGCTTTCATGAAAACTACAGATTATATTTCTGCATTTTTGTATCCATGTCCACGGACAGTCGGACAAAGACCAGATTAGATCTACAGAAAAGTTACTGTAAGGTTTTTGCTTCGGGGGTATTGGCGTAGGGTTGGGTACCGAAACTCGGTGCCAATAGGGAATTTCGGTGCCTGATTTCGATGCCTGACTTTTTTTTACCGCCCCCTGTAAAACATCTCGCGGCACGAATGCTCCAATACATATAAATAAAACATGTCCAGTTAACCAGCAGAGCATTCGTTTCGTTCGTTTGTTTAATAAGAGACGATCTAGCGCTGAAATGTGTTTTTTAAATCAAGAGATCAAAGTGCTCGTTGCTGCTGCGATCAGTGGCGCGGATACAGCGTTTTCACCTCGCGCACACCGCACTGTCTTCACTCGGACGCGCGCCGATTGCGGAGACTCTATTTGTTCCGGTGAAATCACAAAATATAATGCACACAAACGTGTCCCTGCTTGATATACAACCACTGATGAGCATGATCGGTTTTGATGAGGAAAAAAACAGTACGAATGCGGATTAGAACCCAGAACCTCTGACACGCCTGACGAAAGTTCAAGTTCAGCAATTTTTGCGTGTATATGATACGCAGTTTTTTAGCCTACGCACTTCATTGCGTGTAACACACACGCATCCCACACCACTAATTCTACCCAAACGTGTAACACACGCATCCCACACCACTAATTCTACCCAAACGTGTAACACACGCATCCCACACCACTAATTCTACCCAAACGTGTAACAAACGCATCCCACACCACTAATTCTACCCAAACGTGTAACACACGCATCCCACACCACTAATTCTACCCAAACGCGTAACACACACGCACCCCACACCACTACTAAACCTACCCCAACCCATGCGTATCCTATGCACGTCAAAACTTTTTTGCGTATAAATTACACGATAAACACACTGCATGTTATAGAGACGCATTTAATGTGATCGGGTCGCTACATCACAGATGATGATAGCAGGCGTTCCTCTTCGGGTAAGTCTAGTAGGCCTATTTTAATGCCAACTGCAAATCTTGCATATCAAGTAGGCTAGCAAACACCGTTGCCATTCAACAGCGAGTGTGACAACGTGTGCAAAATGTTTTAACAAAGTTCCAACACTTCTTTATACGAGGCTATACTGTGTGTGTGTTCAATATTTCTGCTCAGTGTCAGATATTTCTCTGCTTAAAGTAAAAGTCATAATATGTGAAGACAAAATGTTGATCTTAACTTAAGTGTTTTACATCAATAGCCTATTAAACGGCGCAATTTTTCATTTAATCAGAAAATATTTAAATATTTAAGTTAATATTGTGTCCAGTTTGGCCCTGTAAATAAAAGCGTAGGCGGCCTATTATTTTTTGACAAAGGTTGTGCGGTTTCGTTTTCTCAAGTACCGGTTCAAGAACCGTTTAAGCACCGGAACCGTTTAAAAAATACAGAGTAGGTACTGGTATCGGATAAAACCCAACCGATACCCAACCCTATATGGGCGGAACTGACAGAACGTAAGTTTCTTTCAGTTTCTGTTCCGTTTGCCCTAAAACACTGTGTTCGTGGTCATCCAGTCTGAAATGTTAACTACATACACTGAGGTTTGAAGATGTTTCGTTGAAGCGTTCTCTCAGCGTTCTCTCCATAATTAGCCTCTGCCTACAACGCACTGGATTCTTCACTGGAAACCAAAAGTCACTCACTTCGGCTAAATGTTTACTCTTTGAATTCTTGCACCCGGGAACAATACAAGTTGACAGCATTACTAAAAGTTTGCTAAGATGTATTTCCTACTAAAGCAAGGCAGTATAGGCCTTTATCACACTTCCTATATCCGGTAAGGGAAGCATTGTATCGCTACACTTTGGGTACCATCAAAACGCAATCAAAACTAATGGCTGAATCCTCTTGTTCAGTTATCAGTAACTGCAGCGTATCCAGTTGCTTTAATTTTAAACAACGACACCCTTACCTACATTTTTTTACGATTTCCCGACAAAAAAGAATTGAGGAAAGCATGGATGAGACTGATACGGCAGGATAAAGGTCCTTCTTATAAGATAATATATGAGATTTGGAAACTGTGGATGTTTACATCTCATATGTTCAACCTGCTGAAATGTTACTGTAAATATATTTCCCTCCCAAGTGTGCATTCTGAATAGCCTAATAAATAAATGTATTTCCCAACTAACCTGCAATCCACTCATTAACATTTTTTCTCTTACTGAACATATTTCATGCCTGTTAAAAATGTACATTTTTAAATTAATTTGACTGATAAACACCCTCACGAAAATTAACCATGGTTTTATTATAGTAAAAATAGTAACCATGTTTCACGGCTTGATTACCATTTGCATAACAGTATTACTATGAATACCATGGTTAAACTATCAATGGTTAGCAAAAAATTACATAGTGGAATGAAAAATAGAGATAAAGACTAAAATATTTAATACAAATAAATAAATATGTTCATTCTGGTCTTATTCGTAAAGTCAAGTCACCTTTATTTATGCAGCGCTATTTACAACACAGATTGTTTCAAAGCAGCTTTACAGTGACGAACAGGAAATAAATGCAACAATGATTGATTTGGCTGTAAGCAGCTCTTGAAGCAAGTCATTGTCCAATTAGTTATTATAGTTACTATAAAAGTTATTCATCAGGACACACTTCAGCAGTACGGTCTCTAGTCTAGACGAGTAATGACATTGTGTGGCAAAATAATCACGTATGTTGGGGGGTGGGGTCACATTATGCCAATTATTGCCACCCCTAAAAAATGTTATGGAGTAAAATATCTCTGAAGTATATCCCCATTCATATTTACATTTTTTAGCACACCAGGCTGACCAGGAACATGAAATTGTCCAGCCATGACTTCCCGGAGTATAAATTTGAGGAAACACAAAGGACAAATTCCCATAGTCATCCATCACAAGGGGTAAAACCAAAGAATATAGTTCTGATTTAAAGAAAAAGATTGTTGATCGTCACAAAAATTGGCTGTAAGGAAAAAGCTAAAGCATTGAAAAAATGCCCATTTCCACCATTATGGCATTAATTAAGAAGTTTAAATCATCTTAAGATGTTACAAATCTGGAGGAAATTTTCAACGGCCAAAGACTCTCCAAGCATCACAGATGGAGAATTGCAGAGATTAGTTGAGTCTATGGGTCAGAAAGCCTAAGGGGAAAAAAAATCAAACAACACAAAAATGTGTGACTGAGCACAAAATGAAGCTTCTGCCATGACCATTCCAGTCACCTGACCTGAACCCAGATTAGTGGGGTGAACTGAAGAAAAGAAGCACCCACATAGAGCTGGGAATCTGAAGGATCTGGAGAGATTCTGTATAGAGGAATGGTATCTGATCTCTTCTCAGGTGTTCTCCAAACTCATAGGGGCATTATAGGAGAAACCTCAGAGCTGTTATCTTGGCAAAAGGAGGCAGCACAAATTATTGAATAAAAGGTTGCCAATAATTACGGCCAACATGTTTTGTAGAAAAACATTTAATAATGGGATTTTCTCCTCACTGTCAATTATTGTATTTCAATGAAAGGTTTTGCATATTTCTTTGAATGAAAGATCAAAAGGATAAACAATGCAGGTTTATTTTCAAAAGCCATGTTTGATCATATTTACCAGGGGTGGCAATACTTCTGACCACAACTGTACATCTTCTAAACCCAACTTCACAATAAACAAAATTTCATTCCACATTATTCCATTCCTTAAGATTGCTAATTAATCACTGCACATAGTCTCAGAGCTCAACATTATTTACATTATACTGTCAGACTTGATACGACACATCACAGAGAGCAACAGCTTTCCACTCCTCTTTGCGCTTAGGAAATCAGTGCAGTGTTATTTCCAGGCTGTTTCAAGTGAGGACCCTGATTTTGACACTTGTGAGAAATGACAAGTTTTGTGATTAGCGGGGCTCTTTTTCATCTGGTTGGTGATTGGAGTGTTTGATGTCCTCAGAGTCGCTCTGAAGGCAGTGAAGAGGTGATTCCCCCAGAGGTCTATACTGAGGTTGACACACATGCATGGGTTTGATGTTTTCTCTATGTTTTCTCCCTTTCACACTCATTTTTTTTAATGAATGAATCAGACGGGGTGTGAAAGAGAGACTTTGAGGATGGTGTGTTTAGAAGCCGATTTCTCACTCTGGAAATGGTCATCATGTATGTGACATCAAAATGATACGGTTGGCATGTGAGGGAAAGAGTTAAAATAATATTCTTAAGAATTAAGAGTATAAATATTCATGTCAAGCCTTTTACAACTTGCCACCACCAATAACAAATAAAGAACATCACCACTAGAAAAATAGCACTGTAAAAAACAAGCTGATATCCTGAAAACAAACGGGTATATTATAATATATATATATATATATGTTTTATATACATAGAGAAGTATTTGATTCTATATATAGAGATAGAGATAGAGAGAGAGAAAGAGAGAAAGAGAGAAAGAGAAAGAGAGAGAGATTTTTTTGAGTATTTGCGGGGTTTTTTTATATATTTTTTATGAAAACAGTGTTCAGTGTTTTTACTAACTAAATCTATTAAAGATAATTATGGCTAATTGAAAGCTGAAATAAGATAAAATATAAATATTTGTTGAAAAATGTAAACTAAGCAAAAGTAAAAAAAAAAAAATTTTTTCCTTGACAACTAACTGAAATAAAATGAGTTTATACTGAAGTACTAAAATTACTAAAACGAAAAACTGAAATTAATTAAAGTGCGTGTATATATATATATATATATATATATGAAACTAATAAGGGCTTTTACACTTGGCTCATTTGATACGGTCCGAGCCAGAGCGCGATTGTTCCCGCCGCCCCCGAAACCAGACTGGTCTGGTTTCACACTCAACTTTATTCTATCGAACCCTGGTGCGCTTTGAGTGCATATTACGTCATTTGCAAACGTGCACGGCGCATGATAGAAAACAGAACGCACAATATATTGTGTTTTTTATTAATTCGGTGCTATTATGTGCAGCTGAGTGAACAACACAGGTTTATACTGTGTGTGTATGTCGCATAAGGTGGACTTCTGCTGCTTGCAAACGGACTCTTTTGAGGAGACAGTGGATTTCCAAATTTGTTTCCCTGATTCCAGGCGCTATGCGCGAAAACACTCGCTCGTCTTATCCAAGGTAAATCATCAACACTATCATCCCTTACATGCGTTTTATTTAACTAAATACATAATAATCAGCTAAAACGCATGCGCAGGTCACTTTACTTCCTGAACAAGCACGCACCCGAGTCCGTGATCCTTTGACATTCACGCAAACCGCAGCATGGTTCAAGAGCAACCGAACATAGACCACCTTCTCCAGGTAGTCTCGGGTTCGGTACCCCAGTGCGCACCCGGGCCGCATGACAGCGTTCACATTAGCAATTTTTCATGCGAACCGTGCCCCGTTCCGAACCAAACTACCAGTGTGAAAGCCCCTTAAGAGTCCGAAGATGAGGCAGCCACAAATATTAAATTAAAGCAAGGTTTCATTACTAAACTCAAAGGCAGGTAAATCTAAGAACAAGTAGAAATGCGAAATAATATGTTCAACACAAACAATACCAGACCAATGAGAGGAGAAAACAGAGCAACTTAAATACAGGGCAAATGAGGTACAATGACAAACACCTGTGCTTATTAAATGAATCACCATAACAACAAACAAAAAAGGAAGACAGGAACAAATTAATACAAACTTAAAGTCCCCATGAACCGGAAGCTGCAAACGGCTTTTCTCCAGTGTTGTGACGCATTTCCAAATGAAACGGAATATTGAACAGAGGGCAGGGAAATAAAAAAAATATATTAAATATATTAAATATAATATTATATATTATTAGAATTACATATTTAGCCTATTGGTATTTTGAATAAGCTTTTATTTCAAAATATTTTACTTTAGCGCCCATCCTCTCCATTTCTGCTCATAGCAGGCTAACGGTTTCGAGGGGAGTGGTTAGGCATTTTCAACCCAAGCCGTTAAACTGACGTCATCAGAAAAGGAACGCCATTCCAGAACGGAAGTAACTTTTCAGATTTTGATTAAAGACTACCACGGCAAATATTTTTTTTCTGTGTATTAACTTGCATGGATTAATTGTTCAGCCCAAGACTAGCAATATGCGCTAACAAAGTAAATAAATTTTGGTCAATTTTGATTTCATGTCGACTTTAAAGTCCATGAAAATGAAACTAAGATAAAAAACGACTGAATACATGAAAGAACGCCCCCTCCCGGAAGGCGTAACCTCGCGCCGCAATGGATGATGTGAGGTAGGGATGGTGGGGGCTTTTGGAGGGGGACAAGGAGATGGCACAGAGATGGTGAGAAGAGCAGGTGAAGAGATGGTGAGAACAGGAAGACTAAACCATGGAGGCAGCTACCACGGGGGAGATGTGCAGAGTGGCCAGATGTTGCAGACCAGGACGACAGCCCACAGCAGAGTTGATGGAGGAAGGAGCCATGATGTTGACTTGGCAGGCGACATTCAATGGAAGTGGAGCCATGGTTAAGGAAGCCCAAGCCACAGCAGGAGATCAGAGAGAGCGATGGGACACCAATGACCAGGGTGGCCACAACGGAGTCGCACTGACAACCTCCGAAGATAAAAGCAGTGATCAGGAGGGTAGAGGTTTAGCCTGGGTGAGCGAGGGCGGAGGTGGAGCCTGAGTGAAGGCAGAGCTTGTCAAAGCCGAAAGGGGTGAACAGCCAGAGAGTAGCGAATGGTCCGTGGGAAAGGTGCTGCGGCATCCAACCCAGATGGAGCCGAAATTCAGAGGGAGACCAAAAAGGTTTTGAACAGGTAAACAGCATTGATCTGCTCAATAGTTTGTTTCCCCTAACCGGGGGAACATTAATGGATGCAATATTCATATTTTCACATTTTAAGGTCTGGTATTCTGTAATGTTAAGAGTCTGAAGATGATGAAGAAGTCCAAAAATATAAAAATGAAACAAGGTTTTATTACTAAACTGAAAGGCAGGGAAATCAATACCGGACCAAATGAGAGGAGAAAACAGAGCAACTTAAATACAAGGCAAAAGAGGGTAACATGACAATCACCTGTGCTTATCAAATTAATCTCCATGAAAACTCATAAGTGGAGGGAAACTAAACTAAGGAAGACAGGTGCTAATGAATTCAAACTTAAAGTGCATGAAAATGAAAATAAGATATAACAATATCTATGACAAAATAACAGTATATAAATTATACTAATATAACACTTAATCAAAAGTGATCAATCACATGATTTCACATGATCAATCTCCTTTAAAATTCTGCATTTAGCCATTTATACAGATAATGAACAATATATGAATTACTATGAAAGCCAGCCCACAATACCGTGTCACTTAAACATATCAAAAACATGATTTGTGAGCAAGCACATGGAAGTGTGTTAAGTGTTGGGGGGTCCTGGGTAAACCTCCAGAGCACTGAGTGCTGTAGTGTCCCACGAATTTATGGACTGATTGGACATTACTCATTATTCTATGGCCATAATCTGAACTAATAAATCGCTCTGTTAAACTTACAAAGTCATGTGGTACTGTGACTGACTGTGCTTAAAATCCCGATAATGATAATTTAATATACACTGCCGTTCATAAGTTTGGGATCTGTAAGATTTTTTACGTTTTTAAAGGAAGTATCTTGCTCAATATTATTGTTAAATAGTATGACAATTTAAAATAACTTTTCTATTTGAATATATTTTAAAATATTATTTATTCCTGTGATGCAAAGCTGAATTTCCAGCATCATTACTCCAGTCTTCAGTATCACATGATCCTTCAGAAATATTTATAATATGCCAATTTGATGAAACATTCATTATTATTATCAATTTTGAAAACAGTTGAGGACATTTTTTTCAGGATTCTTTGATGAATAGAAAGTTCAAAATAACAGCATTTATCTGAAATAGAAAGCTAGTAGAATGCCAATTTCAATTTACAGTATAAATAACATCATAACACCACTAAACAACTAAGTTTAAACAAACACAACAGAAATTTGTTTCTAAAGTTTTCTAAAGTTTGTGTTTTTTATCCACAAGCTATTAGTCCATCCTGTCATCTCTGAAAACTTGATGTGGCACAGTAAGAGACAACGGAAAGATATATGATATTTTAAAGCCACAATATAGAATTCTGGGCTCTCTGTTGACATCTGTGGTAAAAAATAAAAATGACAAGTTAGTTCCAGAGGCAAGTTACTTCCGCAGGGGTTTTAAGTAAAATGATTGCCTGTGATCATATGTATCAGAATGGATCTGTTCATTTACACCAAGAATCTTGAAAGTAAGAAGAAAGAACTACATGAGGAAAATATGTCATCTGACCAAGCTAAGTGTCTCCCTAAAATCCCAACGTGAGCCATTACAATGCCTGAACAAATTGTATAAAACCTAAAAAAAAAAACTACAACATTTGCCTAGGCCCATGGTATAGGCTAAGCAAGTAGTATGCTTAAGCTGGAATACGGTGAACATCTCGGGTTACTTGACTGTAACCCTGTTTCCTGAAAAAGTGGGAACAAGATGCTGCGGGACCAGCGTTATGGGAAATAATTTGTTTGACCGGTTGTGAACACGTATGGCAAACAGGCCAATAATTTGGCTTAAATAACCTTTGATGATGACGTCATCGGAATGTGCACGTCAGAGGCTATAAATAGACATGTGACAGGTCCGCTAATCAGGTAATTTTGTCTGAAGAACGTCCTGAAAACGCCCCTAGTGCGGCAATGAAGCGCAGCATTTCGTCAGTCAACACGTTCTAACCCGAGACGTTCCCTTTCAAAAGCTACTCTTAATACTGCCTTACCAGCGCTATGGTAATGAGAATACCAATGCTGCCTCAGTGTTTTGTAGTGTGTGTGCACAAACACGAGTTTAGGATGTCGACTCAAGGACGCGTGAGCCCGGAGTAACGTGAAATACCAAACTATATAATCTAATAAATATCTTGGGAGAGGACCAGCCTGCGACATCACTTACATGCAGGGCACCTCTTGCTAATGCCCTGGAGAATGTAACCCCCCTGGTAGAATGAGCCCTCATGCCTTGAGGCGAAGCTTGACTGCGCACTCATAGGCTAGAGCAAAAGCATCCCTCACCCGTCTGGTTTGTGGTGGCCGAGACCAGATAGCCATAAGGTAAACCATATTTAGAGTCGCTTGACTGCTGCTCACTCTAGTGGTTCAAAGGGGTTGTCGACTAGCTCCTCAAGGACCACGGGCTAAATTCCATGAGGGAACTTTTACTCTGATGGGTTGTCTCAGTCGCCGAATGAAGTGGGCAATCTGAATGTTTCCCTACTGAAACCCTGTCAATCAGAGCATGGTACATGGGACATTGCGCTGTTTCTTGAAAGCGAAGAGGTCAATCTCTGCTTCGTAAAATCTTTCCCAGATCCGACTGACTACATTGGTATGGAGCTTCCAATGCCTCTTGTCTGGACAATAGATCTGCTCCCACATTCATGCTTCCAGGAAAGTAAATTGCCCTAATGGACAGGAACTTGTCCTGAGACCAAAGCAGAACCTGCTTCACCAGTTTGTTCAAATGGCGTGAATGCAGTACGCCCTGGCAATTTATATAAGAAACTACTGCAGTGTTGTCCACCCGCACCAGAACATGGTAGCCTCAACTGCCGGAGGAAGTATTTCAGGTCCAGAAATACAGCTATTAATTTGAGAGAATTGATGTGCCAATCGAGAAAGCACACTCTTCTTGGCGTTCAGTCTCAAGCCTGAGTTTCTCATGTGGGCAAGAATGACATCTCGATGTGGAACCTCCATGTGCTCTGATTGAGCTAGAATCAACCAATGGTCAATGTAATTTAGTACGCGGATTCCCTGGAGTCGCAGAGGAGCCAGAGCTGCATCCAAACACTTTGTGAAAGCTATGCCGAAAGGGAGAACTCAATATTGGTACCCTTCGCCCCCGAAAGCAAACCTCAGGAACTTCCTGTGTTGAGGAAGAATGGATATGGATGTGGAAGTATTCATCCTTGAGATATATCGTGACAAGCCAGTCATCGGACCCGATTTGTGACACGATTTGCTTCAGAGTAAGCATCTTGAATTTGAGATTCCCTACTGAGCATTTTAGTTGGAGCAGATCTAGAATAAGACGCAAACCCCCATCCTATTTTGGAAAAACAAAGTCCCCGCTCTAAAACCCAGATTCAGCGCCTTTACATCTTGCTCCATGACCAGAGCCTGCTCGTGCCCACTACTGAGGGCGGGACCCTGTTGAACCAGGGCGGGCAAGACCTGAACTGAATGTTGTATCACTTTTTGACTGTCTGCAGGATCCATCAAGATATATTTGGCAGTAGTGTACACTCTGCTAAAAAAATCTACTAAAGAAACCAGTCTCTCGAGATTGGCCTCTGGTGTAACTTGAGCATCAAGTGCAGCGCCCTGAAGCTGCGAACCGGCAGGGAACAACTGACCTGACTGTTCTAGAGCCCTCCTCTGAGGGAGAGGGCAACTCGATACTGCTATATTTCCAGGCAGACGTTGGGACATGTGCATGCTGAATTCCGCCAAGGACGGTCCTAAGCCCGGCTGCAAAAGGAGGAAGGTGGCGAGGTGACCAGAACCAGGAAACTGGGGAAACCATCCAAGAAACAACATGGATTTCAAATCGAATACGATTTCAATAAACGCTACCGCATCCGGGGCAGCCGATGCGCCAGTACCATTGTCCCAGGAAGCTGGTGAGAAGTCAGATATGGGCCGAAATATTTCACATTTTGTCACACCAAAGTTTAAGCTCAACATCACCGCATGGAACATCTGCACGGGACACCACGTTGGGCAGAAAGAAATCATCGCCCAGGAACTTGCCAAATGCAAAATATCGATCACGGCATTCGCCAGGCATCAATGGAACAATGATGCTGTTTTATTCCGGCAGCATCAAACGAAAAGCAGGCGTCGGGCGTTATGGTTGACATGTGAGTGGCCAGAAGAATCACCCCATTCCAGCCTATATCGGATCGTCTTGCAGTCCTCACTGTGCAAGGTACCATCAAGACTCATATCGTTGCCGTCTTTGCGTCAACCGAAACCAATCCTGAACCTGCAAAGGACGACTTCTACAATGCACTCCAACATACCTTGGATTTCATACCACAGATCAACTTGATCATTATGGCAGGCAACTTCAATGCTCATATTGGCATGGACAGAACTTGTTGGAAAACAACGATGGGAAAATCTGGCCATGGAGAGATCAATGACAACGGATTGCAGCTTTTGTCCTTTGCCGCTACCAACAACTTGCTTGTCAGTAATAGCTGGTTCTAGCATCCGCGCAAGCATCAACTTACCTGGCGAAACCCAATTGGCAAAGACTCTGCCGTATTGGACTACATTCTGATCAACAATAGGTTCCGCTCAATGCTGAAGGATTGACTGCGGTTCTGACCACCACCTGATCCGAGCCAAGATCCAACTCAAACTCCAGCATGCCAAGCGGACCTCGACCCCACAAGCCAGGCTGGATTGGATACAACTGGCTGACCCTACGCACAGACAGGAATTCCAAATCGCCTTATCCAACCGGTTTGCAACACTGGGCGCATCAGAAAATGTGGATGAAGATGAAAAAAGGATCTCAAATATGATCATGGAATGTGCCAAACCCCTGTGCTCATCCATCCACCACAAAACGCAGCCATGGATATCTGACGAATGCCTTGATCTTGTAGCCAGACGAAAACAGACGAAGCTGGTCAACTACGAACGATACCGCCAGCTCAATCGGGAAGTCCGCTTGAAGATAAACGCCGAGCGAGAGGATCATTGGAACAAAGTGGCAGCAGATCTCGAAGTAGCAGCATCCAAGCACGAATATCACGTCCTCTATCGCACTCTAAGACGGCTGAGTGGAAAGACCAAAACGACCAATGACAACGTCAAGAAAGCAGATGGAACGTTTGTGAAGTCACCAATGGAACGCCTTCAACGCTGGAAAGAGTTCTTTGAGGACCTGCTCAATCACGACACCCCACCCCCCAGTCCCCCAGGGGCACCAGCGGATCCGCTACTCATCGATCATCCTGAAACTCCCATGACCGACACTGTGCCCACAATTCAAGAACTAAAAGCAGCCATTCGGTCATTCAAAAATGGCAAGTCAGCAGGAGTGGATCAGGTCACATCAAAGCCGGTGGCGATATCCTACTCAATTGCCTGCATCTCCTCATCCAAACAATATGGCACACAGAACAAATACCACATACCTGGAGGAAAGCTGTCATCATACCCATCCATAAGAAAGGCGACAACCAGGAATGCAAGAATTACCGTGGTATAAGACTCCTATCCATCATCGGGAAGGTTTTCATGAAGATCATCCAATCGAGGCTACAAAAGCATAGTGAAAAGACCAGACGAGAAGAACAGGTGGGTTTTCGCCCTGGAAGCAGATGCTGCGACCAAATTTTTGCCCTCCATCAGCTTATGGAAGAAAGAACCAGATGTGGGCAACGCACTGTCATCATATTCATCGACTTCAAATCCGCATTTGATTGTGTGCAATGGCCCGCCCCTGGAAAGTATTGGAGACCGAACACATCCCACAAAAAGTCATCGCACTCCTAACAGAGGCCTACAAAGATTCCAACAGCCAAGTGCGAATCCAAAACGTGCTCTCAGAAGAGTTTTCCATCCAAACAGGAGTCCGCCAGGGAGATGTGGCCTTTCCAGTACTTTTCAACATTGTGGTGGATTAGATTATGAGAAAAGTCTTTGAGGGCAAACGGGGCATTCAATATGATGATCACTTCTTAACGGACCTCATATTTGCTGATGATGATAGCTCAGTCCTCGCAAAACAACGATCAGACGGATGGCCTTCAGATCAATGCTGAAAAGACCAAAGTACTCACAACGGATGGTTCCCAAGCAATCGTCTGCCTTGCCGGGGTCCAGATTGAACAAGTGCAACAATTCAACACCTTGGTTTGCTGGTTCAGGAGAGGAAAGTGGCATATTCTATAGAGACCTACACCATAATTGGGCAGGCAGCGGTGGCGTTCGCTTCCCTCAAATGGTGTCTGTGGAAGAGAAACAACATCTCCACAAAGACCAAGATCTGCCTCTTTCGAACACTTATCCTACCAATTCTTCTTTAGGGATCTGAAACATGGATCTTGCTCAAGATGGATTTCACCAAACTTGAAGTTTTCTAAATGCGATGCCTACACCAGATCCTGGAAATTTCGATTTGCGGCCGCATCAACAAAGACGCAATCGAAGCCAGATGCCAACAACAACCAGCCATCGAAGAGCAGATACAACAACGACGGCTGAGATGGTTTGGACACGTGTGTAGAATGGATGGAAATCGAATACCACACCAATTCCTCTGGAGTAAACGGCCAACCCAGTGGAGAATCCAGCGCACTGTACACAAGAAAACATGGATCAAGCAAATAGAAGATGATCTGAAGAACCAGCGACTTGACCCACAGCAGGCAAGAGTAGTCGCCACAGACCGAAAAGCATAGAGACAAGTGATCGAACGAGGGATCAAAGAAGAAGAAGAGCACACTGGGAACGTGGCAGAACGTTGGCAAAACAGCCCCCTGAAGGCACCAAGGATAGGCAGGCACCGTATAGTGAGGTGGAAACAGTCTCCCCCAGAGGGGTCTGCCCTCTGAAGCCTGACACGATTGGCATCAAGACTTCTTCGCAGAAGCTCTCTTGGAAGCAATAATGGCTCTCAGATCCGTTTTGCCATTTGAAGACTTCAGCTGCGAGCGTCGCCCCACCTCCCAGTCTTTCTGCGGGGGAATACAGGTAGTGACACTCTGCTTCTGATGCGCCCTATGTGAGGAGCTCAAAGACAGCTGTGGCTGCTCTCACCCAGCAGCCCCAGAGACCTGAGAGTGTAGAGGGGACTTTTTCAAATGCCGCCACCTGCTTTTTTGCCTCCTGGAACCTTTCGGCGACTGAATTTACAGCATCGCCGAAAAGGCCAGCCGGAGAGAGTGGGACGTCCCGTCAACATCGTATGTACAGAGATGACTCTTCAGACTCTTCAGCCCAGGGCAATTGGGCATAGCCCCATAAACGTGTTGTTTTAGCTCTAAGATGTTTGAGTAGGTAGAGGTTTGAGATCAGGAAAAAAACGTTAAGCCCTGACGAGGAAGTTGTGAAAGTGACGGCAGGAAGCGTTCATCTAATTTTATTTTATGTTGATGCTCCTGTTTCTCGGCTGGCCAATCAATGTTTAATTTAGCTATGGCGCGAGTCACAAATTCCACAAGCAGTATATCCTGTTTCGGTACTAGGCTTTATTAAGCTTAAATTCAGAGGATGAATTCGGGGAACTGGTAAGTAGCACGCAGTCCTACGTTTTTTTTTTTTTTCTTGTTATATTGTTTATAATGAACTGATTGAGAAATACTAAGAAGGTTGATGTCTAACTTTAAAAATGAATGATGAGGAGGGTAGTGAATGATGTCCCGGGTCACTAAAGACCCGAGTTATGAGTTTAAGTGTTAATGTTTAGGGAAAAAATGCTTGAAGTCAGTCAAAATGGAGAGTTTTGCAGAGGCTAATAAAGCCGAGCAGCGAACTGCTTCAAAATTGATTGATTTGTGCTTGTATGTAGACTTTGACTGACAGGAGGAGGGGTACAACCCATGCTGATAGGCTAATAAACAACCTTATAAAGAGAGAGATTACTGCTGCAAGAGAGAATAGTCTCTGCCATCACTAAATGACTTCCCACAACTCCTTTTGATTGACAAGTCTGACATATGAAATACTACATTTATTCCCAGGTGATTGTCAGATGGAGAGAGAGAAACAGAAAGAGAGGGAGAGCGAGAGATAAAGAGAAACAGATAGAGGGGCTGCTAGATTTTCCTGGCAGGCAGGGTATGTTTTTAAGATTTTTACTCCCCCAATCAAAAGGATTCCTCGTCGCATGGGCTAAATTTAGCACAGATGCAATTAGCAGAAGAGTCACACAGTCACTCCTGGAGCAGCTGAACAGCCAGAGATGAGCAGAGACTGGTTTTCAGTGAAGCAGTGATTCTGCGCTTCTTTCTGCTCACACCAGGAAGACTGTAGGCTGATCTATTTTATTCACCATGTTTTCCTCACCACATTTGTATTGAAAGGATTCATTCAAGAGAGGGAAAGAGAGAGTGAGACATAGAGAGCATTGAGACATGACCTCATGGCTAGTCTGTGTGATTTGCACATGGTAATTATAATGCCTGGGTTACGTCATGCCCTGATTGGTTGTTGAAGCTCCATACAGAGCAGCTTCATACAGCTGTGGCCACACAGCCTGTACCACTAGACACGAGATCAGACACAATAACAAACACATAATATAGTCCAAGTGTATGTTCCCCAGAGGCTAATGATTTCTCCTCAAAGACTTTGCCCTGGCTGAGGGTAAAATCTATGTCGTAAAGTTTAAAATAGTTTTTGTAATGTAACCAAAAAATATAATTTTAATGAGTCTAAGGTTCTAACGTAGTTTACGTTTGAAAGAATATATGGTCAGTGCTAATGCATACTTTTGTTAAGTGAGATTCTGGCTAGATTCATTCGAGCATGCCATTTATTTGGTGTCCTGCAATTCCTGAAACCTTACATCCCAAACTGTTGCTGTTCTCACATTTAATATGCTGTAAACAATTGTAGCCACATCACACAATTTCTGCTAGGCTTAACCTCACTTCATTCATTCACTCATCTTTCCTCTTTCTAAAGCCCCACTCTCCAAAAATATGTCAACAAAACCCCATGTGCAGTGACAGATACAATTTCGGATAAATTTTTTTTTTGATTTGTTGATAGAACCTAGGGATGTCACATGTGATACCTCAATATAACTATTTTTGTGATCTGTCAGGTAATAGTGATATTTTATGCGTAATAATTATTTTATTTATATGCGTATATATTTAAAGCTTACCGAACTTTTAAGTCTGGTTGTAGTACATACAAGAAATGTACCGTGAATCAGGGTTAGACTTTTGCTGCCTTCAAGTGCACCTGGGAAGCTCATTCCTCTGAGTCAGGCATTCGTCATTACGACGTCACACGTTCGAGTCGGAATAACAACTGAGAAGTATCATAAACAGAACAGAAACAAAACATAAGGTGGGATCTAACAAAAAACAACAACAGTTTTCCTGTGCACATAAATAAATAGATCTGGATTTATACATATAGTTATGAAACTACCAATGAAAGTTAAATGGTTGAAATACACCTTGAAAATGCATGTTATAGATCTTATTGTGACAAATTTATCTGTGCATCATTTATGTTTTATTTCATCTCATAACGTTTAATGAAAATGTCATAACTGGACCTTCCAGTGATGAAAAAAGTTAAAGTCAGCATGGAATGTAAGTCTTTCCTTGCATATTGTGATGTATAACCGAGTGAAACAGCTTCTCAAACAAGACAAAAATGGAGGGACTTAATGTTGTCCATGCACAGATAAATCATTTATAATAAATACTGCAATATTCCAAAAAAAACAAACAAGAAGAATGGTCAATTTTCATCAATAACATACTACACATGTAATTTAAGTTGTGGAGACTCACCTCATTTCACTTCAGCATGATGGCCAACTCTGAGGAAAAAGGGAGTGTCTTTTGGGGATTGTGGATGTTATCCCCAAAATGCCCCCCTTTAGGTTCCTGACGGACATTGAACACCTTTTCTGATGAGGAGATGTGGCTTTTGTGATGGGAGTGCAGCTGTCTCTGTCTGGACTCTTATCATTCTTCTGAATCGCATCTTTTTGAAACAGAACCTCTCACCACTGACAGGCCCTCCTCAAACTGGTGCGGGTAGGTCACATGATAATGATGTCCAAATTACATTCATACTACACACCATAGACTGTAAAAAAGAAAAAGAAAAGTCACAATCTCAAGAAGAAATAAATAGTCTAACCTGTATTTTAACCCGTTTAAAAACTGAATGTGGGTCAATTTGATTGACCATGCGATTGATGTTTAATTTGTAGGGGGGAAAAATGCTTGAAGTCAGTCAAATGATAGCAAAATAGTTAAGATCATAAGTATGATCAGTACATTACATAAAAAATGTAAAGTTTTAAAAATCCAGTACATTAGCGTTACTGACATTAGTTTAGTTTCTGGGTACATTTTTGAGTTCATATAATGCTGATTTTGCAGTTATAAACATTATTGCCGCTCGAGAAACATTTATGTATATTTTAAATACAAATCAATCCCAATTATGTTCTGAATTAACAGAATAAACTTAAGAGTAGAGATAACAGTATTGATAAAATCATAAACATTCAAATAAATTTAATACACCCGAATTAGCAAAAAATCTACTTTTTATTATCAGTCTCTTTTTCAGATGCAATTGCTTTTAATGATTAGCTGTAAGGTGATAAAATCATTGTTGTTGTTGTTGTTGTATTGCATGTGTTACGTAACTATACCCTTTAAAAATAGGCATATTTATTTGTTCTGCTTACCGTACTGCTGTGTATGTCTTTACATTTGCTAACCTAATTGTACTTTACTTGAACAAACCTTAACCTTAAAAATCATTCTTGTATACAAATGATCAAATCTTGGATTGTCCATTTCTCAAGGCAGCTAGTAAAAACAATTCATATATTTTCACAGTTTTGCCTTTAGGTAAGCATGAAGCAGTAAGATTCACAACCAATGGTTGGTGAACATCAGACGGAAGGACTGAAAAAGTGCAGGGGTTTGATTCTTGCGATTGATTCTGCGAGAGTGAGGGCGGGGCTTTGATTTTGCGGCTTAACTTCCTGCTCACTACTGCGCAGACACAGGTCCCAAGATGTCAGCGCCATAACGGGACACTGGCATTTTCACTTCTCACCAATGGAGCGAAGAGGCGTCGTCCAAAGTCAAAAAGTGTTGTACTACATCGGAATACCATGTAAATAAATAGCAGGTATTATTTG
The DNA here is from genome assembly GCF_949152265.1 of Phoxinus phoxinus. Classification (NCBI taxonomy): domain Eukaryota; kingdom Metazoa; phylum Chordata; class Actinopteri; order Cypriniformes; family Leuciscidae; genus Phoxinus; species Phoxinus phoxinus. Next base: position 26,737,565 of record NC_136886.1, on the reverse strand, counting down.
GGGAATTTTGTGTCATTTGAATAATAGTACAAATAATATAACATGCTACTCCAAAAGAACACTGTTTAAATTATTTATTTAAAAGAAGAAGCTGTGGTGCTGTTTTGGGGGGAGCAAGAAAATAACAACAACATCTTTATAATAGGCCTGTGCTCAGTACTGAAGAAAGGCTAGAAATGCCTCTGGTGACATTTCAATCGTTTTTAGAAGACCTGCTTGTTTGAGGGTGTTACTTTTCCCTATGCAACTTTGTTTATTTCTGTTTGTGGTAATGCCTATTTATGAATCCCATATCATTCCGTTTGCATATCTTCCCACTGTTGTTGTTTACTGTGAATAGATTATTCAATAGATTAACAAGACCTGTTAACAAAGCTTCCTGGCCAATCCAACAAGACCAATTACATCACAATCATGAGGACATTACTACAGCAACATAAGAATAGTCATGTGTGCATGTTAAAGGGATTATATTATGCTTTTTCAACTTTTGTTAGTAGGCTATTGTTGCTGTTTGAGCAAAAAAAAAAAAAGATCCGCAGGGTTACAAAGATCAAAGTCCACTCCAAAGGAAGATATTTAATTTAACAGAATCCACTTTTTATGGACTACGATGAACGGCTCGATTGGACTACAACACACTATATCCGGATCTTATGAGGTAATAATGTTCCTTATTTAAATAATACCCGCCCACGGAATACGCAACAAAAGTTGTCAAGGCCTGCGGAGCGCTAGAGAGAGTGTTGTCGCTGTGTTTAAGTTTGTCCTAAGGCTGACGACCTTCAAGAGGTTAAATTTGATTTTTTAACAATGTTCCTGGAGATTATAACCTCAACATGTGTCTTTGTGCTGCACAATTTACTGAGAACAGCAGACATACAGTGTCCAATGCAGACTAAACATGCACAAAAGCTTCTCTTCACAGATGTAACTTTGGGCTCGGGACAATATGTTGTTTATGGATCAACTTGTAAGTATTTGTTATTATTTGTAGTTGTGTTTTCTATTATAGAAATTGTAACGTTATATTGTTTTCTATCCAATTGTAAGTTTTATGTAGTTGCTGCTATGATGTAATTAAAGGGTGATTGCCTCAGCTAGCCTGCTAACTGTTAAAATTACAGTATTTGTGTATGTGTTTACTTTAACTTTTGTGAGCTCTTGATTTTTTTTTTTTTTTTTGAAAGACCCCTTAGGAATAATTATCCATGGTTTTGTGATCAATTACTGTTTGTATTAGCCTACCATAATTTCCTGACAAATATGATTAAATGGTGGAACTATAATAAAATGACAAAACAAAAACACATACCACTCTGAAACGTCCTGTGAAATCCGTTCTGCACGATCCTCTTGTTCGTCAACATTATTGTCAGCGTCTGAATCGGTCTCGAAATGGTTTGAAATTGATTCCATCGGTAATATTTAGTATTTAAGTTACACCTGAGTACCAGTAGGCCTAGAGCTCGTGCCTCGCGGTTATGAAGGGGCGTGACATTTCCAAAACACATGCTAGGCGCTGCCAATCACAGCACACTTGGTCAGCTAACCAATCACAGGACATTTTGTATTTCGGAAGGAGGGGCTTCATCGAAAACAACACGTTTAAGCAGACTGGGTAAAAGGGCATAATATGACCCCTTTAATGCCCGTTTGTGTAATCAGCAAGTATTAATTAAGAAGATAATATTATTAAACTAAACACCAGGAAATTAGGCATCTAGGGAAGTCTGCCAAACATTACATTTTCTGGATTTGGATAGCCTTTCCATTGATGAAAGACCTGTGGCCTGTTCAAAGCTGGTTTCAGTTGCTGGTAAGTTCGAGATTAGTTTGTTTCTTCGGACTCAAGAAGGTGGATTGGTTTTTTAGTAGTGTAGTGTTCATCGCCATGGTAACTTAAAATGCATGTTTTATTATGCGTTAGAGATCGCAAACCCAAACTGGACCAATCTGTGAGTAAATGACTGATGCAATAAAGCCACGCCCCCTATATCTCTCGCTCCAGCAGTTTATTGTGAAAACAACTTTAGAGACAAAATTGCTCATCGTTTGCTGCTAATTATTTATCATATTTATATTATGTGAATTATAATTACTTTTAAAGCATATAATAGTCTTATTATATGAATTGACAGGTAATATTAAACTTTTAAATTAATATATAATAGCCTATATGCATTCATATAGACTAATACTTTTAAACAATGTGTATTCATTTGAGCTCTTTGTAAACCTATAATTGTTGGGCATATATCTTTGATTCACATCATGCATTGATATAGTTTAGTCCTGCCATGTAAACGCTTTTAATTTCATGATAATTTTCAAAATGATCTCTAAATCTTCAGAAGAGAATTGAATGCCGTCTCTTTCGCGAGAAGTGAATCAAACTGATGCTCTCCGTGTGATTGGCTGTTTGTCGCACGTGTCACACTTCTACACATGCTTCATAAAAAAAGTGGTAGTTGCGTAGACTGTCAATGGAGGGACACAAAGCTCTCAGATTTCATTAAAAATAACTTAATTTGTGTTTCGAAGATGAACAAATGTCTTACGAGTTTGGAACAACATGAGGTTGAGTATAGGCTAATTAATGACAGCATTTTATTTCGGGGTGAAATAATCCTTTAACTTTGTGTGTGGCACAATCCAGATGAATTGTTTTGTGAACTTGTCACAATGTAAGCCTGACATTGCAAAGAGGCTGTTATTGAAGAATGGGGTTGCGGCAACTAAAACGGCTTTTGTTTAAAAAAACGTGGACTAATATTATAAATGATCTTCAGAGACAAGAAAATTACAACATATTTGATTTGTTATTTTTAAATGTTTTACAAAACCTTGCTTTATTTTCACCTCTCTAGCTACTGTATAGTGTTCACTGTACAGTACATATTATTAAGTTCGACTCACTAGAGCACATTGCATGCATACAGTACTTTACATCAGGATTCATTACAAACTTCCCTTTACAGAATTCCAGCAGTATTGCAGTCATCCACAAACTTAAACAAACACACACACACACACACACACACACACACACACACACACACACACACACACACACACACACACACACACACACACACACACACAAACATCCACCTTCAACTCAGGCGAATGATGAATACACGGCATCTTGCTGTCTCTCTTTCCCTTTCCCCGCTCATCCCCTCCTGACATTTCTCCGCTCTCCCCCCGTCTCCCCCTCTCTCAGGAGCTGTGAGTGTGTTTGACCTTAAACCGTTCCTCTGCCTTTACACTGTCAGCTCCAGTCTGTGTTTTCAGGGCCTGAGAGATCCCCGCCTGCAATATGTCTGCCGACAACCCATAAGAAACGACTTGCTCTGTGTTTATCTATTAATAATTGAGCAGTTCTGAAGATGGGAGGGGGGCAGTTTGTCACAAGGGGAATTTATACCTTTCACTAAGGTTTGGGCTAAACGGCACTTTCTTCCAAGCTGAGAGACAGAGAGAGGGAGAGAAAGGAGAGCTTAGTGTGTTGTTGTTATCCATAGCTTAAGGGTGTGTTTATGTATGAGTCTTCGGAGAATGAAATGCCATAACCTTGTGTCTCCTCTTCGTAGTCCTGGACAGACTGTGTATGTTTATTTATACGTGTGTACATATCAGGGTGAATTTTTTTTTTATTCCTTTAGTTTAGATTTGTTAAAATGCAATCCACTGATTGTGTTCATTTATATGTGCCTGTTTTCACCTGGTCACTTCATGCGTTTCTACTGATTGTAGCTATCAGATTTGTTAAATCAGTTCCATTTACACATTGCCACATACTGTACATCCGTAAAATGAATATAAATCTGATCTTCAATTATCTTGCTATATGCAGATTTAACAGAGTTCATGTCAACTAAAGCAACATATGAGCTGCATTTTATTGATTATGGGCTAATTTCAAGATCAAAATAGGAGAGAGAGAGCGGCATCAGCACTGGTAAGATAATTTAGTCTTTTAAATTAAGATGATTGTGTGTTGAGCTTCAGGATGTGACGCCGAACTTTCAATTTCATTTCCAGCAGTTTGCACGGCTTGCTAAAGAGATACTCAGCTCATCTGCGGCGATGAGTGTTGCAGTAGTGCGGCATATCAGGCTATAGCATGTCATATAGCCTATAATACGCTCTCACACTTTTTTATTTTTTTTTACAATTTTGGGAGGAGTAAAATTTACAAATGTGATTTAAAAAACCAGATGCATTTACACTTGTCCAGTTTCATCAGGAATGCCTCTCAGACCACTTCCTGAAGTGGTTTGAGTGATCGGATTTAAATCCGTCTCGGAAGCATTTCGGAAGGCATTTACACTTGGTATGTTCACGATTGGACAGCAATCAGATCAGAGAAAACGCATGAAGTGACCAGGTGTAAATAGGCCCTATATTGTCAAAGAGGTTACCTAGAGAAAGACATTAGCTATCCCATTAATTTTAATGTCAGTGCACATCATAATGCCATAAATGCCATGTGAATAAATACTTTGGTCCCACAGGAAAATAGCATCATGACAATACTTATAATCTGATGGCACCACATGAACCATCAAAGGGTTCAGCAATAAGGATTTTATTCTGCTTATTCAACAGAGCAGGCGCTCACTCACTCACTCACTCACTCACTCACTCACTCACTCTCTCACTCGTTTGTTATATATATATATATATATATGTATATATATATATATATATATAATTATTATTAATAATCCAATCTTGTCCTATTTAGGGTTGCAAAGATGCTGGAACCTATCCCAGCAATGAATTTAGAATGAATACATGAAATGTATAATTGTATATTTAAATTGAATAATAAATTTGTTGTCATTTTTCACATTTTTAAAATATGTTTTTATATTTAAAAATGTGCAATTAATTTTTTAACAGAATTTAAAAACAAATGTTACAGAAAACCATATGTTCAAGATTGAAAAGATTAAAAATACATGTCAATAATTTCAATAAGGAAATATGCTTAGTGCCTGCTGAATGCTCATAATAACATCATACATGAAACAATGTAATCAATGCAAACAAGTACTCATAGTATTGGAGAACCTTCTGGCAAGTCAATAGGGAGACATTTCATGCATCTTATTTCGTCTTTGGTGATACAGTATTTCGGCATATATATATATATATTTCATGCATCTTATTTCGTCTTTGGTGATACAGTATTTCGGCATATATATATATATATATATATATATATATATATATATATATATATATATATATATATATATATATATATATATATATATTGGAAGTGCATTTATTCTGTATAAATAACCCTTGAGAAAAAAAAGAGGTGCTTAAGAGTGCATTTAAACAGGTAACGATCAGTCGAGCTCCTTTTATTCCCTTTGTTTGTGCTGTATTCACATCTGAGGATAGCCTTACCTCTCACTTTCTCCCTAATTAAGTAGCCTTTAAACATTTTCCCTGCTGAGAGCTCGCTGTCAGAACAAAGTAGACATTGTTTTTCCCTTTGAGGCTCTCGGTGAGCTGGAGCCTCCTAACGTTACTGCGGGCCGATAGGGCGGCGGTCCTCAGAGGCCTATGATGGAGTAAGACGTGGAATCGGCCCTATCTCCTGTCTGGGAGGACGATTGTTTAATGGGAAAAAGATTGCTGTGTTCACTGCTGATTGCATTTGGACAGGGCAGCTGATGACGGTGGGAGGTTCCTCGGCCCTGGAGGACAATGATTAGTGGAAACTGGAGACGAGGAAATCCAACTTCCCATGGAGTTGAAGGGCAGCGGGTAATGACCCGGTATGGGCTTCCCCTCGGTTAGCTGAGACAACCTCTGTTTACACACAATGAGCTCTAATTGGAATGGTACTGGTTTTTATTATCTGCTATTTCTTTAATATAAGACATGTCATGGGCTCTGAGGTTGAAATGGACACTCTCCCTTCCTGTGCGTCAGGAATTTCACACCAGTTTTTACAGCAGTCACTAGATGCCTAGTCGCCTTAAAAGACCTCAGATGTCTCAGTCGAATTTATGCTTTTCACAACTCAAGCAAAATGAAGATGCTTCGATTCAAAAAAGCGCAGTCATGAAGATGGATGTGGGCGGCGCAAAAAGCTGCCCTTCGTTCAGATCCCAGAATCAGTCTAGCTATGCACATGCCCCCACAAGCCTCATTCTCTCTGATATGGAAAAAAAAGCACCATACCATGCTGATATATTTACATTCATATATCATTAACTGACTATCAAACCCCTAGAAACAGAGAGAATTCTCTGAAGGGTGGCCGCTGTCTTTCTGCATGGCTCATTAGTGCATTGCCCTCGCACAAACGTATCAACAATGTTCTAAAGCTAATACACTCTTAGATTTCCTCTCCTCATGATATAGGCAGAGAGGAACGGGGGTCAGATGTGCGTTTGAGTGCAGGCGATTGCCTCTGCACAGAAATGATTTATCAGGCATCGCCGTTCCGCTCCGCTCTGTAGAGTTTCCTATTGATGTGACGAGTTGAAATGGTTTCTTCAAGAAAACGACAACGTCAGTAGCCACATGAGACGCGTCTGCGCGAGCACACGCACACACAGTTCCTCTCATCAGATGCCTGTGTGATTTTAATTTGATGCAGACTCCTTGTTTGAGTACAGAGGGAAGCAGGGATGAAAGATAGCGCTGTACCTTCCAAGTGCATCCCACTTTCGTGTTGTTGTTTTATAGCTTTTACGATCACCATTATGTAGGATTGAACAAAGCATAATGATTGTTTGCATTACTGTTTAAGTCATCTGAAGTGGTTTTGAATTGGTGTTAATTTGACTGTGTGTTAATTTTACAGATTAGATGTGATTTGCTGGTGGTGGTTCTAGATTAGCTTCTTGCCTAAAACCTCTGCTAAAAGAACATTCTCTTTTTCTGAGGCAGAATTATTCAGACATGCAAAGTAATAATGCATTGGAAGCCTATTACAGTTTTTTTCGATTGCTAAACGACAGTGAGCACAACTGGAGCTACATGTGCAAAACTCTAACTACAGTCTGCACAGCAGCAGTTCATGTGGCCCAAACTCTAGTTCGTTTTTCATTGCTTGAACACAGTTTTCAAAACTCTACACACTTATCCCATGACTTTAACCACAACCTGCACAACACTGTGGATTTACAGCACTTTGTTCAAATGCTAACACACTGGTGTCAAAACTGTGAACCACACATTCAAAACAGAACAGATTTCAGCCTTGTGCCTTTCAAACACTGCTGATGGCAACTTCAGCTGAAACAGGAGAGAGTTACATCCTTACAGTAAATGAGAACATTACAGGAATTTATTTTGTTTTGCAATTATAGAATATTTACACAGATATATATTACAGTAAGTTTGACTGTAAAACATATTTTTACTGTATTACTGTATATACTGTAATATACAACATAACCCAAAGGCTGGCCCCAACAGGAGGAAGAGGAAACATATTTTCAGATGCGCAGGAAAATGCTATTGTCGCAGATTTATGGTTTTGTACCTGCCTGCATATTCACCCTTCCTCAACCCAATAGAGGAGTTTTTCTCTGCCTGGAGGTGTAAAGTGTTTGGTCACCACCACCCACATGACCAAATGTCTCTTTTGGAAGCCATGCGTGCCGGATGTGAGGACACGAGTCCAGAGGACTGCAGGGATGGATAAGGCACTCCAGAAGGTTCTTCCGCAGGTGCATGGCAAGAGAGAACATTAGATGTGATGTTGATGAAAACCTGTGGCCTGATGCTAGAGAGAGGCAGGATTAGCCCCTCAATTATTTGTTTGAATTACATGTACTTTTAGTTTCTACCTTTTTTTCCTCATTACTGTAATTTCGTAAATTACAGTACTACAGACTATTGAAGCAAACTGCTAATTTTAATTTACCTTAAAGAATTCTTATGTTCTAAAAATTTAAATAAATAATGTGAAAGAATGTCATTCTATTCTTTCAAGAAAATATTACTTTGTATGAAGTCACTGAAATTGTTCAAACTGTAAAGATGAAAAGTTTGTATTTTCTGTATTGGTGTTTGATGCTAGTGTTTTTACTCTCAGTGTGTTCTGAGTGACAGTGTGTGTTATCTCAGTGAGGGTTGTGCATAGTGTTTGGCTGCACTGAGCCTGTTTTGAGCCATGTGTTAAGAGTTGTGTTGCTTGGAGTGAGTTTTGCAGGTGATGTGAACTGTTTAGCTCAGGTGACTGTTGGTAGTGCAGACTGTAGTTAGAGTTTTGCACATGTAGCTCCAGTTGTGCTCACTGTCGTTTAGCAATCGAAAAAAACTGTAAGATTGATTCTCTTGCCTTGTTAGTACAAATCATCGTCAGTGTAGAGTGAGAGATTCTTACTATATGATATGGGGGATGGCAATCATTTAATATAGCTCAGATTCTTCTTTTAACACACACACAGCTTGCAGAGCCAGCCTTGTGTTAGCTGCACATATCAAAAAAGCGCTCAAGGTGAGAACATGTGAATGAGATATTAGCAGTATGCCACAATGCAGTCAAGCTAAGATTCTGCACAGCAGCAAATTGCACTGTTGTGACCATTGGCTCATCAGGAACAATAAGATGAGTATTTATCGTAGACTAGAGAGACTTAAAATGGAAAGAAATATACTTGTGTGATGGGCTAATGGAATGTAGACCTCCATTAGAGATAATTTAAAGCAGACTTGAAAGCTTTGTTGTGAAAAATAAGTGGATTGATGTTAGCAATGATGTAGCTGCGGTAGTTCTTTCCTATGAAGTTATCAATGTACATTTCTGCAATTGGACCTGTGGCCTAGCAGAACACAGTGTACTTCAGGTGCATTCAGTTGTGGTGCTTATGCGAGAGACGCAAGGCATTTCATGGCCCAAACTATTTTCTGTTATGAAAATTGTAGGAAAAATTATAAAAATTATATTTAAAAATAAATAAAAAAAAGAATCAAATCATTTTAATATTTCCCTAATAATTATTTATATAAATTTTTACTCAAATTATGACTGTCCCATTGGTGTCCTTTCAATCAAAGTCAGTAATTTTGCACGGAAACGATCTGAAGAGAAAACGCAAAAGTGGCGTTGCGTTATCACTTTTTATTCTGCGTTTAGACGAGCGTTATGGGGCGTATATTGTGACGCAAAAGTGTGTGAAATTTGATGTAGTATGCACCCCAGGCGTCTAGGTGGCAATGTGAAGCACTGAAAGTGAAAGAGATGCTGACACAGTTTTTCATGTTTAATACGGTAAAGCTGCTGCTTTAACCCTCGGTGCTCTTCGCGTGTCGCTCAAAAATGACAGATTTTTTTATTTTTTTTGTCAATGAAATTAATGCTATATTTTAGTTTGATGTTTTGTTATTTTCCTGTACTGACGCATGCCTGTGACGTAAACGCGTACGCGACGCCTTCACTGTCTAGCAGACTTTTGCGTTTTTACCGTTTTTACCCTTTAGACGGGAACGCGATGGTGGAGCGTTTTTAAGATTTCCACTCTGGAGGGTAGTTTCACTTCGCAGTCGCCGTGTAAACGAAAGGCACATCCGATAAAATATTTTTAAGTTTTCACCCGCGAGCGTTCTCGTGTAAACAGGGCCTTAGTCTATACATCCCTTCCAAGGAGTGGACACTGTTTGAGACTGGGTGAATCATTTAGAATATCTTAGTGTGTGTCATCTACAGTCAGGCTGTAATTTTAGGGCTGCAACTAATGATTATCTTGATATTTGATTGTTTTTGGTTGCTGACCATATACGGCTCTCTCAGTGATTGCTAGTGTGTAGAGTTTGAAATGAACAACCGTCAATTTTCACCAAAAGCAGGTGAAAATCCACTGCGGCAGGTAACGCATATCAGCACGTTAGCCAATTTCTGGGTTATGATTCGTAAATTATGTTCTATTACTTTGCATCGCATCACTATCAGATCCCTTCTCCTAAAAGGAGCCTCAAACATTAGCAAAACAATATATAAAGAGGATTGCACACTGACAGAAACATAGCGAAGCGCAACGTCTCAAATTTTTTAATATGTTTTCTATGTCACATGTCACAGTTCTATTATGTTTGGAATTTTAGTTTGTTTATCTTCAGTCATGTGCCCTCTTAGTTCCCCGCCACTCTTTAGTCACTAATGGTTACTGATTATGATTATTCGTTCTATTCAACTGTGTGTCAGTTGCAGTCTTTTCAGTGATCATTTGTCCAGTCACGTTTATGTATGGCGGTTGTGTTCGTTTTCTTACCTTGTTTTGGATTATCTTCTGAGTGGTTTATTAAAGACTTTAAACCTGACAACGCACACCAGCACACATGATTTGGAAAACCTCCCGCTTTTCCAAATCATGCTGCACCACAGCGTCACTCAAATAGTTTAGAACAAATACATTTAGGTCTACGTACTGAATTCTCATAAATATTGCATTTCCAAGACTTTTTCGAGTCTTTATTGCTACGTGCAGATAAACCCATGGCAATTAAAGGAAGTCACTTTTTTTCATTTTATTTGAATGGTAACTGCAAACAGTGATTGACTGTCGTAAAGCTGAAAGCAATACAGTGTTTTAGAATCAGATATAATAATAAATATATTTGTGTTGTTTTATTTCGCTAGTAGAAGTTTTGAAAGGCTGGTAACTTAAAAATAGCAGCCAAATTGGCCGGTGACAAACACCGAAACAAACTTAGCAAATCTGCGTGTGTGTGTGTGTGTGTGTCTCTAAGAGAAAGCGTGCGTGCGTGCGTGCGTGCGTGCGTGCGTGCGTGTTTGTGTGTGTGTGTGTGTGTATGTGCGCATGTGTATGTGCGTGGTAACAGTTAAAAAAAGAGGGCAACCTTGAGCTCTGAGAATGTAGAGAAGCTACTTTGTCTCAGTGACTGGCTGAAGGAGAAGTAAGTGAGGCAAATGTGTCTGATTTCAACTTAAGTGTGTGCTGCAACCAGATTTCACAATCGGTTAGGATTTTAAAACTCCTGTAGTGTGAGCCAGGCTTAATGTAATGTCAGCAACAATATGTAGTAAGTATGCTATATCAGAGTCTTGATATACTGTATTAAAAGCTGTACCAACAGTACTGTTGGCTCTGAGAGTGCCTCTGCAGGTTCTCACCCAGGTGAGAGGAACTTTGAAGAAAAACTCTGATCTACTCTCCCAGTTCTCCAGGCGCTTTGTTCTGGTTAAGCAGGCGAGGCAAACACAAAACCCATCTCTGCACACTTTTAAAATAATCATCACAAGGAAGGCGAGAGACAAAGAGAAGAGGCGAAGATACAGAGAGAGAGAGGGGAAAGGCTCAGAGAACAAGGTGAGAATGTGTAAATTTTTCATCCCGGCATCAGGATCAGGATGGCAGAGGATTGTAGTGCTGGATTAACGGTTCTAAGCCCTAACAAGGGCTGCTGAGAACGTGGCCACGGAGCAGAGATACTGCAGGAGACACATGGATCAAAAGCAGCTGGTTTCCATGACATTCAGAGTCTTCGCAGCTAATTACGCTGGCCAGGGATCTCCCCCTTCTAAAAGTCAGTATCAAACCAAGTTCAGAACAATGCACGCAGTTGCTCACTTCACAAATCTCATGTATCCCTCCATGTAAAAATATAGAATAGACTTTGAAATACAAGCCTGCAAGTATGTGAAAATTACAATCTACTGGTCCCTTTTAATGTCCATGAGATAAATTCAAATCGATTTTATTTCAATAAGGCAGTAAAGTTGACGTGACGTGACATAATTTACCCTATTTAATTTACCATTGTTTTCTAAATGCACATTCCCGGTCCATTGTGATCAATAGGTGAATGCACAGAAAGCAGTTCTTAATTAAATGAAATGTGCCACTGAAAAAAAAAAAACACATTGGCTGTTGAATAATATTAATAGCTAGGAAAATAGTTAATTAGCTATTTGCATTACTAAATTTACATTCAGTCTGACCATCCATTCTGGTATGAAATGTTACATTTCAGGATCCAGATGGATAAAATCTACATTTTGTTTGAATCTTTGAATATCCTTTTACATTCAGAAATGTATCAGATTATGAATGTAAAATGGTTTGCTAACATACATTTTCTTGACTTTACATATAAACAGATTAGAGTCAACAAAAATATGTACCAACCCAAGTAAAGCTTTAACAATAAGACACCAGTAGCTTCTAGAACTCCTCTAATTTGAAGATTAGTTAATCAGGTGCTAAGTCCGTTACAATGTTTCTCTCCTGCATTTACATGCTTGTCTGGCATGCATGCAGCTGCTTGCTGTTGACGTTAATGTTCTTCAGTGGGCGGATTCGGCTTGAGTGGCAGAAACACTTGAAATGCTATTACGCCTCTAGTGGGCTCGCTTGCACTGGTGGCACGGCACGTTCCGTCAACACGGCTGCTTGTTTCATATGAGAGCCCGCTCAGGAGACAGATTGCTTGTCACTACATGGCTTTGCATCTCCACTGATGATGATAATCACAACGATTCCTCCAAGTGGCCATAAACACGGAGAGTAAGACAGAAAGAGAAAGAGAGGGAGATGGAAATCTCTCAAGAAGAGTATGTATTGTCACATTCTGCAATCAAAACAGAGATTTGGACTTGAGAGAGTTAAAGATGAATGTTCCCATGTATGGTTTTTTAGCTCTGAGGTGGCTTGTTTTGGGATTGTTTTCTCAACAGACTTTAGATTTGGGCATTGAGGGAGATTGATCCTCGTGATGGAATCTTTTTCCCAACAAGGTGAAATTAGAGGCCTTTGTGATTGGTTTGCAATCAGAAATAAGGGGGTCTGAGTTGTCATATTGAGAAAAAGTATTGAGTTGACATATTGGGAAAAGTATTGCTTTTTGGATTTTGTAATCAGTTGCATCTATCTTTGATGACATCAGTAGCCACTTATGACAAGACTACTGTTTTCTTAAGACCAGTTGACGCCAAGAAAGATAACTATGATGCTAACTGTATTAGCGTCCACACCAACACATGATAACATTCTGTTTTTTATAAGTGTGGACTGCAGTTTTGTCGCCTGCCGCCTTAATGCTTAAAGGGGTGGTTCAGGATTTTGGACATCGGACCTCATTTTCAAGTTAGCCTGGTTGTTATTCATCAGTGGAGACAGTTTTCAAAAAATTTAATCCAGTCCTTACAGTCACATAGTTCGCAGGTTCTAGGCTAGCGCGAGTCAACGGTACATGCTAGCCTGCCATTAAAACCAGTTTTACCCACTCCACAGTACACCAAAAGCAAATAAATTATAACGCCAGACTATCGATGTAAATGTCTATTGAGAGAATAATGTTAGAAATCAAAGTACTCTTGCATCTCAATGATCGCATTACATTTACAGGAACTAGTTTCTCAGCAGCGGCGGAATTTTACTTTGCTCCGGTCAGTATTTCTGCGCAGAAAAGTAAACACAGAACAGAAGCGCACTACAGTCGGGACGTCTAGCTAGCTAGTAGTAGCCTTGAACAACGATATTGAAAAACATTTCGATTGTAAACTAATGAATTCTCTACGGCATCTCCAGCGGCTGCTGTCTCTACTGACATTTTTCTCTTTCTGCCCTTTTAGCAAGTAAGTCGATTAGTCTGTGTATTTCGGCTCATACATGTACGGTTCGTTGAATAAAACACATTCCTCGTCTTCATCGTCTCCAAAGTCTGAAACATTGGCATGGCTTTCAAACGTGGACATAGTCCTATGTCCTATGTTGATATCTTTGTGAAATATACTCTGCTTCAGTAGTGATGAGTGTCAGCGGCAGGTAAATACTTTTGCGTGATTGTCATGTGGACCGGCTCTTTCGGTTGCCTAGGTAACTTAATATCACTCCGCCGCTGCACAAAGTATAACTATTGCAATTCTATGAAAGTGTAGTTTGATTTCTAACATTATTTTCTCAACAGGCATTTACATCGACATTTTGGCATTATAATTTATTTGATTTTGGTGTACTGTGGAGTGGGTAAAACTGTTTTTAATGGCAGGCTAGCAAATACCATTGACTCGCGCTAGCTTAGCACCGGCGAACTATGCAACTGTAAGGACTACTGTAGATGAAAATTTTTGAAAATTGTCTACACTGATGAATAACAACCAGGCTAACTTGAAAATGAGGTCCGATGTCCAAATTCCTGAACCACCCCTTTAAGCTCTTAAAGTTGTCCGTTAAAGCTCCGTTATCATTATAGTTATGGTGTGGATTATGCTATTCTTTCAAATTTTGAAAAAAAATTTATATATAGTTGGGCTGGGAATCTATTAAAAAAAAAACTAATTAACTAATTCCCCCAAGCATGTAATCATCAATATTTAAATGTAAAATCACCTAACTAAATTAAACAACACAGAAAAAAAGGAACAGAAAATAACCCTATATTCAAATAATATTAACCATCAATATATATATTATTCTTCATTCAGTTCTATGCAACATACTCAGATTTAACAGTTTTACTAAATTCTCCAAATAAAGTATAGTCCTACAAAGCTATTATTAGCATGTGATCAGAGCAGGTCATTTTATCATTGTTGCCCAGTATGGCTATACCAGCTCAGAAGGGCTACTGCAAACAGAAGTCTACTACTGAGAAGTTTCACGTTATTTGAGCGGACTTTGCTTTTCCAGTGTGTGATTGGTACAGCGTTTGGGCGTTGAATGACAGAACAGAACGCGCAGCGCAAACACGGAGCGGAACATTGAGCAGAGAGCGCAGCGCGCCGACACACACACACACACACACACACACGGAACGGAGAGCGCGGCGCACACACGGAGCGGAAAAGACCCGCTCGTGAAACCTGATCACCAAACACGGAGGGGCGCGGCGGCACATTTTCGCTTAAATATTTTCGGCCATAAAACGAAAATGCCGTTTTCGGTCGATAATTTTCAGTGGCTGAAAATTCGGTGCATCCAGCTTCTATGGTATTTGTACTCCTATTCAACCTGTACATGCTTCCAATGAGCCAAATAATGAGAAAGAACCAAATCTCTTACCACAGCTATGCAGACGACACACAGATCTATTTAGCCCTATCGCCAAACGATTACAGCCCCATTGACTCCCTGTTCCAATGCATTGATGAAGTAAACAGCTGGATGTGCCAAAACTTTCTTCAGTTAAACAAAGACAAAACTGAAGTCATTGCGTTTGGAAACAAAGATGAAGTTCTCAAGGTGAACGCATACCTTCACTCCAGAGGTCAAACAACTAAAAATCAAGTCAGGAATCTTGGTGTGTCTCTAGAGTCAGACCTTAGCTTTAGTAGTCATGTCAAAGCAATAACTAAATCGGCATACTATCATCTAAAAAATATTGCAAGAATTAGATGCTTTGTTTCCAGTCAAGACTTAGAGAAAATTGTGCATGCTTTCATCACCAGCAGGGTGGATTATTGTAATGGACTCCTCACTGGCCTTCCCAAAAAGACCATAAGACAGTTGCAGCTCGTACAGAACGCTGCCGCCAGGATCCTGAGCAGAACCAGAAAATATGAACATATCACACCAGTCCTCAGGTCTTTACACTGGCTCCCAGTCACATTTAGGATTGATTTTAAAGTATTATTACTGGTATATAAATCATTTAATGGCCTAGGACCTCAATACATTGCAGATATGCTCACTGAATATAAACCCAACAGATCACTGAGATCATTAGGATCACATCAACTAGAAATACCAAGGGTTCACTCAAAGCATGGAGAGTCCGCTTTTAGCTATTATGCCAGCCGCAGCTGGAACCAGCTTCCAGAAGAGATCAGATGTGCTCCTACAGTAGCCACATTCAAATCCAGACTCAAAACACTTCTGTTTAACATTGCATAAACTGAATGAGCACTGTGCCACTGTTCGTCCGACTGTTTGCACTGTATTTTATTTTTTATTTTTATTTTTTTTTACTCTAAACTGTTTTAATTATTCTTATTTCTTTTGATTATTTTAATTTCTTCTATGTAAAGCACTTTGAATTACCATTGTGTATGAAATGTGCTATATAAATAAACTTGCCTTGCCTTGCCTTGCCTATTTGAATTCAGCTTTGCTAATTGTACACAGCATCTTTGTTTTGTCCAGCATTCCTCCTAAAACTCCATCCTTGTCATTCTCCATCATGACAGGGTGACTTGGTTCTGCACACTCACAATAGCAGCCACAACAGGAAGTCATTAAAACGAAGCAAAAAACGAGGCCGTGTCAATTGCGTTATTTTTTTAAATGCGTTAAACATCTCAAATTAACTGCAAAGATTAACGCGTTAATTCGTTAAGCCCTAATAGGCCTATATAGTTTTCATTAAAGTTATTGTCCTTGGTAAGAAAGGGCCTTAAGAGTTAGCCTACCTACACATCACACTCACATTGGTAAATAAAAACTATTTGTTTAATTTGGTCAACGAATATTAATCATTTGTAAGTGCCTACAGACTCCAGTTTACATGGTGAAAACATTGTAGATCCATTGGTTTTGTAGTTGTACACTATTCTGAATTCATTTTACATTCAATTCAGTTCTACCAGAAAGACTCGGAAGGCAAGGGAACGTATGATTATGATTTATTCAACAGTTGTATGCAAAATAAAATGTTAAAGTCCGTAATCCAAATCTGGAGGGTAGCAGATGCTGGCAGTTCCTGCCTAAAGATGAATGCAGGGGCGGAGCCTACCCCCGATGGATGGACAGGGACCGACCTGGTGGTACTGGGGAGGATGGGGGTTAACACCGGCGTCAGTATCTGCAAATGTAATAATGGTTGTTAACCGGGCTTAATGTAACCGGGCTTAAAGGATTAGTTCACTTTTAAAATGAAAATTCTGTCATCATATACTCACCCTTAAGTTGTTTCAAACCTGTATGAATTTCTTTCCTCTGCTGAACACAAAGGAAGATATTTAGAAGAATGTCAGTAACCAGACAGTTTTTGGTTCCCAATGACTGCCATAGTAGGAAAAAAATATACTATGGCAGTCATTGGGAACCAAAAACTGTCTGGTTACTGACATTCTTCTAAATATCTTCCTTTGTGTTCAGCAGAGGAAAGAAATTCATACAGGTTTGAAACAACTTAAGGGTGAGCATATGATGACAGAATTTTCATTTTAAAAGTGAACTAATCCTTTAACTCTATATGTCGAGTGGTGATTGGCTAGATCTGTGGTCAATGAATGGTGTGATTAATGAATGATGTGATAGTAGAGTCTGCCTGGAAGAACTTGCGCTAGAGCTCCCATTTCTTGAATTTCCGTTGAATTTCAGTTGCAGCAACTTCAAGTGAAATTTGACATTCAAATAATTTGCAATTTTAAAACAATTGCATAATTTTGATAATTAATTAAGAAGAATCACCATTATTTTTAAGAAGAGAATATAAAGTTTGGCAAGACAAACTTATCAAATTACAGGCTTTTACAAGCTTGACAGCCTGGTTTGAAAGTTTAAAAAACAATATTGATATTCAAGTAAAATGGCTTCTTGAACGAGACAAAATGTAGGGCAGGACTTGATTTTGTCCATGAGGAATTGATTGGCTGGTTTGCTGTTGCTGTGATCCCATGTGAGTTTGAGTTAGACTTCTTTGAATTGCAGTTCAGTAAGTTCTATTACTGCAAATAATCTTCCTGTAGAGTGTGGACCATTCAAACTTCAACTCATGAATGGAAAGAGAACCAGTTCTTAATGTCTAATGTCTAAATTCTGGTCATCCTAGGGGATGGTCTGTCACAAGTACATAAAGAAAACATAAAGTTTACTACTGCTGCCACATACTGTACATGGAAGAAAACATCCAGCATATACTGCATCACTGATTATAATGGGTTCTATTTGCTTTTGTTGCGTCGCCGGGCTCGCATCTGGTGTAGACATGTTTTGGTTACGATGTTTGAAGTAGATTTATTGTCTGCTTTACATTTACCTGGCACTGGCAGTCCTTTTACAAAATTGTCCATGCTTAGTGCAGAACCACACATCATTCAATTATATTTTACACGGCTACCTGCAATACTCAATACTCTTCAATCGGGCCATCTAGTGGTCTGTTATTTCACGACAACCGCTACAACTGATTACAGACCGCTCAAATTGGTACTGCAAGTTATCTTGAGGTAATAAAATATTACAAATTAATATTTTGTGTTTAATTATTTACCTATGTGGCAAGTAGCCAAATAATAGGCACGATAATTTTGCAGTGGGGTCTTGTATTTCCCTGAGGAGGTTTCATTAGCATAACAATCTGCTGACTGTACACTTTCCCTTAGTCTCCCCTTTTTTATTTTACTCCGGGCCCCCCAGTTTGGAAACCACCGGCTTCAAATAATGTATTTATATTTTGTGATTAAGATTTCTTACTCTTTTCTTATGTTACTTTGCTCAGCAGGTTGAACATGACACTAGTAATGCCAAAATCATAAGTTTGAATCCCAAGGAAATGTGCGGACTGATATATATTCTGTATTATTGTTTTTGGGGTGTACTAGAATATGTTTTCATGCTTGATTTTCATGCTAACTAAAGTAAAAAAAGAAAAAAAAAAAAGAAGCATAATATGACCCCCTTAAGAGCCCAGAAAGGTTGTGCCAATGCTCAGATACCCTGCAAAGTACGTGTGTGTGTGTGTGTGTGTGTGTGTGTGTGTGTGTGTGTGTGTGTGTGTGTGTGTGTGTGTGTGTGTGTGTGTGTGTGTGTGTGTGTGTGTGTGTGTGTGTGTGTTTTACCTCTTCCTTAGATTGTCTTATTTAATTAATAATACACACTCCTAAATTCAACACCGACAGATTCACACCAAATCAGGTGTGTTAAGCCTTCTGTGAGTGTTTCATGCATGAGGTGCATTGTGCTTTCTTTACTCAAGCACATAAATTATTTTTAGGCAAAATGTGCTGATGATTTATTTTTAAACTCAGTATTTTTAAACTGAAATTTGGTCTTGTGATTTCACAATGTAGGCTACTGTATGTGCCAGTTATCTTAAATGGGTCCCATTATGCCCTTTTATGAAGAATTTATTTTGATTTTGGGGTGTACTAGAATATGTGTTCATGCTTGATTGTTGAAAAAATCATTATTTTTCACATATTTTACATTATTACAGCTCCTCTCACCCAGTCTGGTTGAACTCGTCATTTTCGGTGAAGCCCCCTCTTCCAAAATACAAAATGTGCTGTGATTGGTTAGCTGACCCAGTGTGTTCGGAAAATGTCACGCCCCTTCATAGCCGCGAGCACTACTCAGATGTCAATCTTCAATTTGAAACCGTTTCGAGCCAGATTCAGACCCTGACAATGTTAACGAACAATAGGATAATTCAGAACAGATTTCGTGCCCAGACTTTGCAAGCACAGATTTTACAGGACGTTTCAGAGTGGTGTTTTTTTTTTTTGGGATAATTTTCCTATAGATAAATGTTATCCAACATTTAGTCACATTTGTTGGAAAAATATGGTAATACAAACAGTAATCGATCAGGAAATCATGGATAATTTCCCTAAAGGGCGGTGAACAGTCTTCAATGCTGTAATGTTAGTTAGCAAGCGGAGGCAAAGCTTTGCCATTCAGTTACATCATAGCTATCATATCAAATACATAAAACTTATAATAGGCTCCGTTCACAATATGGCGACCGTTGATTTTCGAACCCTGAGTGTGCAGGCCAGTACTTCCGGTGAAAACTTCCGGTGATCTGACAGCGAGAGCGGGAGGCAGCGAGAGCAAGAGACAACAGCGACCGAGTTCCATTACCAGAGAGATCATTTTTCACAATGTTTTCTTCATTGTTGTGTGCCGTTACATGGACCGTTTCGTCACTTTACAACAAAGTCAGCTTTCATGCATTCCCCGCTGACGCTGCGGTACGGCCTGAGTGGATGCAGAAGATCCGGAGGGATGACTTCAACCCGACCAAATTTTTAAATGCATATTATTTTCAGTGTATTTCACCTGTGTGTTTCTATGCTTTCTATTGCTGCATTTATTTTGTGCAAGTGAGATGAGTAAAGAGCATCTGTTTCGTAAATCAATATCTGTCTGGTGTTTATAAGCAGCACATACAGTATTTTACTACGTGTAAAATATACACAAACTTACATTAAATTGTTTGTGGTATGGGTACGGTACCTACAGTTAAAAATGTAAATGTAAAATATGTGATGATAATATTGATCGAGCAATTGAAGTAAGTTAAAATATATTTTATAAAATATATAAAAAAAAATTATTTATGGAGATAAATTGTAGCCTATCACAATAAGGCAAACGAGTAAATGTTCATGGTGTATTTTATTTACAAACTCTAATCGTAGTTGTAATTATATTTACAGTAGGCATAATTGTCATTATATCCAATACAATCTTCTGTTCGTGAACAGTTGTATTTCATTCATTAATCTGACTATGCATCCGTGCATTTAATTGCCATTGGCTCATGTGATAGTATGGATCTTAGTAGTATTTTAAGTGATATAATTGATTCTATAAACAACTATAAGAGGTCATTTTCGGATTTCTCCGGCTCCCTGCACCGGACATAATGCGAGACCGGAAGTGTCTAACCGCACACTCGCTGTTCGGAAATCCAACATGGCGGCCACGTGCAACTAGCCTATTGGAACTGTTAATAGAAAACACAACTACAAATAATAAGACGATGACTAATAACTAATACGATGATAAGTTGGGATGACTTCATAAGATCCGGGAAAAGTGCATTGTAGTCCACACGAGCTGTTCGTTGTAGTTCTTGAAAAGTGTATTCTTTTAAATATAATTTCTCCCTTTGGAGTGGACTTTCAGCTTTGTAACCTTGCAGATCTTTTTTTTATGCTCAAACAGCAACGTTACAGACTAACTAAAGTTAAAAAGTGGAAAAGCATAATAGGACCCCTTTACAACTGTTAAAAACATATTAAAGTAATGCTGAAATAAAATAAAATAGACATTTCAAATGGAAAATGTAACTATGGAAACTGTAAAAATTAAACTTAAACTGAAATAAAATAAATGAAACCTAAATAGTTATATTGAATTACTACAACTATTATGACTACTACTAATAATAATGACAAAAACACATATTTAGAAAACATTTTTTTTATGAAAATATAAAATTAAGCTAATTAAATATTAATAATAAAATCTATCATAGCATACAAATTATACTAAAATAACAGTATGTGCATGTGACAATGTGTCTCTGTGTCACACCCTCCTGTAGTATGTGTGTGTGTGTCCCTCACAGTCACCTTCATGAGTCAGAAATAATTACAGACAGGCAAGTGACCAGAGGGAGCGGCAACCCACCTCGAGCGTGTGGACATGTCCTTGAGACATCTTCATTAAGGGCGTCATCTCACTCACACATATAGACATACACACGAACACACACAATCACACACTGCTCACCATCAGCATCGTCAGTATCTTCAGCTCTGCAGGAAGGGGCGACCTCTCCCTTTCAATTGTCGTCTTTTCTCTATATTCCCTGTCCTTTATCACACTCTTCCTCAAGTGGTCTCTGTCTGCCAGCGGGGTCAGGCGAGAGGGGAGAGGACGGTTGGGGGAAGAAGGGGAGAGGAGTGAAGGTAAAGGGGTGCTCGACTTGAAGGCATGGAGATAATTCGCCACACTGTTTAAGGTTATGCTGCCATTAGCATTTCAAAAGCTGTGCATGATGTAGCCACCTCAGGGACGCTGCCTGGCCCATGGCGTGTCATAATGTCAGCAGGCGCCAAGGCCTTGATGGAATTAATAGAGCAGCCCATGATTGATAACACCCCTCATCTGGCATGCTTACCCTTCTCTCTCCCTCTCTCTGCTCATCTCGCATGTGTCCTGTTTTGGATGCTTGCTCGTTTAAGAGTATTACTCGTGCATGTTTATGCATGGGCCTTTAGTATACGCTGCGCCACCAAAGCAATCGTCCCTGCTTCCCCTGCCTTTAAAAGTCGTTTGAACCCAGTGTGGAGCACTGGGTGATGGAGAGAGCTTTGCTAGGTGTAAGGGAGGAATCAAAATCCGAAAACAGAGTGAGCAAAGATGAGACAGGTGTGAGGAGGAGGAGGAGTGCAGGCAGTGATGAAGAGTTTTCAGGTGTGAGGCTGAGGTGTTGATGGAGATGAGATGTGTAAATAAGAGCAAAAAGTGAGAGAGACTGACACTCCACTAAGTCTAAGCTGTAAAATATCTTGCACAATTACTTTAAGGCTTAAACGACAAAAAATGGCTATTTTTCTGGTGAAAATCTAACATTTTCAGATTATGATGAGGGGAAAAAATAATCTTTAAATATTAGAAAATGTTAGAGAATTTGACTTTTTTTTTATCTAATAAAGATTAGTTGTGAAATGTCACATGATGCGACTCCCCAGAAACTTATACTATTTATATTTCTCACTTATTCACTCTTTTTTTCTTCTTTTTTTTTAACCATGAACATATATTTAACTCTTTACACCCTGAAGGCATTTATTGATGAAGTTCCCCTACATGTGAGCTGCATCCGGATCAAATTACTCAGCACTTGTTAAGAGTTGATCATTAAAAGCTGTGTTTCTAAGCTTTAAAATTATACATATTTTGTGTTATTCCATTCAGTGGTTGCTTAGTAATTTGATTATGGATTACGGCGGAACACTTCGGGTGGGTTTAAAGGGTTAAAGGGGTACTTCACCGCTGGCAAAATGGGCTATACAGTAGAAAAGTGAGACAAAAATTAAAATAATAATCATTCAAATCAGTCCTAAAAGGCTGTAGTCTTCTCTTTTGCCAAATAGGTAAGAAAACTTTAACACCCATAAAGCATGTATGTTTCCTTCCAAGGCCAATCTCACATGTCCGCTATGGATACACTTACCAGTCAAATACCGCCTTGCTTTACTAAGTAATATTTCTCAGCAAACTTTTAGCCATAATGGTGTTGACATGTCTTGTTCACGAGTGCAAGAATTCAAAGAGTAAATGTTTAGCGGGAGAGAGTCACTTTCAGTTTCCAGTGAAGGACTGAGCTTTTGTGGCTAAAAGCTGCAACGAATTGTAAATAGGGAGAGAAAAATGCAACGGAAAATCTTAAAAAAAAAAACTCAATGTTTGTAGTCAACATTTCAAATTGGATGACAATGAAGACAGTGTTTTAACTCAAATGGAGGGGAAAATATGACAGAATCTGCCGTTCTGTCAGTTCCGCCTAACCCTCGGAAACAAAACACCATTGCGTACAGGTAAGAAAGCTGTTGCCATAGTATTCACGTTTAATTTATTAGTCCAGGTAACAAGGAGAACGAGTAAACATTTTTCATTTACAAAATACTACCAACACAACAATAGGTTGAAAATCGGCAAAGTTACACTTTAAGACTGACGCACTAAAGTGCTGGTTTTAAGACTGTTTTTTAATTTTTATTAAATACACCACATTACGGAAGTGTTGAAAATGCGTTTCATGTTCTTGCACTTTGAGACCGAACGAGACATTCTGTCAGAGATCCTGGCCTGCAGAGGTTCCTGTTTACACACCTCTGTTGAGAGGCCAAAAGGGTTAAAACAGGTAATGGGTATATCGAGAGAGTGAAAGAGATGTGACACTGCATTGATGCACTTGGGAAAGCGTGTCAGTGATAAATAAAGAGAGAAACAGCCAGTGTTTTTAACACCAACTAATGGATGTTATAATCTGGGCATAGAGGTCAAGATGTCACTCTTTCCCCCTCTCCCCCCGTGACTTGCATATCTCCCTCTCTTCCTGATAACACCTTTCCCGGGTTTCCATCAGCATTCCACTGAGGAACACAGAGTATTCCACAGTTCTCTCAGGGAAATCTAGCTCTGCATTTTTTTTTGTTCTTAAACAACCAGATTTATTGTTATCAGTCCTAACCGCAGGGAAAGAGGGTTTGGCTGTGATCTTCAGTGCTGCGGTGTGGGCTACGAACACACTCACTCTGCCTGCGTTGCTCCATATTCATTTCAAAAGCAGTTAATAAGCACATATTATTGCCCCTCCAATCACTCACTGCCTGAAAGATGAAATGAGAGAAGCACTAAAGGGTCTCTCATCCTTCTTGTCTGCCCCCCCCCCCCCCTTTTTTTTTTCTTTTCTCACTTATTCACTCATCTACACTGGCCATTATCCCAGTGTATTGAAGCTGCAGAGATAAAGAGAAAGAGAGAGAGGGAGTGTGCGAAGGAAGAGAAAAAAAAACACGTGAGAGAGAAAAAAAAGAAAAGAACAATAAAAAAGGCAGAGGGGCGAGCGTCGTTTGAATCAATTACATCCTAAAGAATTTTTCATTTGCATTCGTATCTCCACAGAACCTGAACAAATGCCAGCTGCCTTTGTGTCTGGATATTTTTAGTTTTTTCTTTTGATAATTGTGTAGGAAATATCAAATTTGCATAGAGTGATTATTGTTGATTGTTTATCTAGCCGTCAGGATGGCTCAATATTCTAAGGCTGACAGGTTGTCAAGTACTTAAAACTCATTTATTTGGTGAAATTTGCATGTAATTTGGTGTTAATTAGGGGGAGGCGCAGGGCGTGGATTAGAGCCCAGTGATACAGGAGGAGACAGAATGGACTGGCTGTCATCTCTCCTCACAGCTAACCAAACACACACACACACACACACACATCCCTTAACATGCCACCTATCTGTCTGAGTGGACATCTGAGAGCGTAAAACATGAACTAAACCTGCGGAAGTTGATTTTCATTGTTATTCAAAGTTTGCTGGCTTTGCCAACTAGCTAAATTAATAAAGGAGGGTAGAGGACAGTCCTGTCCCCTTTGAAAGTAAGATTAATTAGGTTTTTTATTAACAAACAGAGAACAGATGACACCTTCACCAAACATGGACGCGAACGGACTGTCCCAGTGGCTCTTCATCCCTATTTGTTGTTGTTTATCTGCATTTTCTTTCATTATTTATTGGGTTAATTGCCAAACTCTCCATACAAATGAGTAAACATACACTGTAAAAAGAAAAAAGAAAATTGGTCAATGTTACGCAAATAAAAATGGCAGCTGAACTTTACCTTGAAAAATATGGTATGCAAAGTGTTAAGTTTTACGGATTAACCGATATATTAACTGATATAATGTTGGTATATACACTATATACAGTACATGACACTAAATAATGCAATAAACATTAAATTAACAGCATGAAAAGTAATATCACTGATGACAACATTACAAATTACGGTTAATAGTAAGGGAACTTGTTGTCAACCAACTAAAATGTTTTTACCGTAGAAAATGCTAAGAAAGTCTTTTACTAATCATAACACAATATTTTTTATAGGTGAACCTCCTGCAACTTTAGGACATAAAACAAGATGCCTTCTTTTAAGTATACTTCTTTTTTTCTAGTGTACAGTTGAAAAGTACACATGACACTAAATAATGCAATAATTTGATAGCGTGCGTGAACGCAGGCGGTCAACACAGTGTCTGCGCTATTTTTCTCTAGAAGTTATGACCGATTGAAAAATGTCTTTGCATTCTTTTAGACTTAAGTTGCAGCTATCTCATAAAGCCCTATCACAAGTGCTTGTCAATGTGGGTGTCTGTTGTTGTTGTTGTTGTTCTGTCTCTTTAGTTTTGTTTTCTACTGTGACACAACGGCCCTGGCCAGTGTTACCACCTTGTGGAAGAACTGATTAGTACAAAACAAATTCAGTGCGCATATGCGACGTGTGTGTACTTGTATACCTATTCTGGTGACGGAATTTGCATCATGCACACTGTACGGGGACCCTTGCGTATGCTTAAAAAAGAAGTTTACTTTGGGCTTAAGAGCGCTCGAGGGTATGAAGGAACTTAGCGGCATTCCCTTCACCTGAAGACCTCTGATAGAAACTTTGTGTAGTGTACTTTGAGGGGGGGATAAAAAATCTCTAAAAACTTTATTAGTGGTCTTTTGTGATAGTGAGGAGGTTGTAGCCATCACTCGCAGCCATGAAACATTCAGTCCGTCTTAAAAAATTAACCACTCCACCCTCAGAGTCACGCCACTTTAAATCAGAGCGTCTGAAACTTCCGTCTGATTTTATTCTAAACCTCTGTAAATCCAAGCAGGGCTCTTGTGTGAGATTCACATGCATTTGTGTCTACTGGAAATCCATGTGTGGCTCTTAGGTCAAATGGCAGCGTGATCTCTCCTCCTCTTCTCCAGCTGTGGGTCCACCTGCCGAGGATCCATGCACCGGTGACAGAGCGTTTAAGGCAGGGGGTGGGGGGCTAATAACTCCCAGAGCGGGCGGTTAAAAGCCTGGGTCACAGCTTTAAAGAGAGTCTGTGCGTGAGCAGATCTCTGCTTAACAGCGCTGGAAAGGACCTCTGAATGGGAGCAAGTTCCTGAGTGCTTTCAAAGGCAGTTAAGGGGAGACGATCACTGCCCTGCTCAAAACTACTCTAATGCAGGTACACACAGAGAGACAGAGAAATGAGGTGTTTGACAAATGAAGAGGCCCTTCACGACTGCCTCTCTTTCACATTCGCTTTGGTAAACCACAGCATAGGCAGCATCTCTCCTCTCCAGCTCTTCATCACTGCATCTCTCCAGCCTGTGCTGACCTGCTCCGACCCACACCACCTTAACTCCTCTCAGCACAACACCAATTCTGGACGATTGTAAGAGGCTTATAATGATGTTTAAAGTTAACCACATTGCAATAAAAAAAAGCAAATCTCAAAAGGTCACGTTGCTAGATTGCAAATTACAACTTTGACGCAGCTTTTTTAAATCTAAAATTTTAAAATTAAAAGTCTGTCATTAATTTTCTAGCACCACAACGACGTTCTTATTATTGGGAGATACAAGGGTCCATGGCTCTACCATTGTAGAAGGTGTAATGGCTAACTTGGATCACATGTGCCTTGATAACCAATCACATTACAGCCTTGACGTCATTGAATTTCGTAGTTGTGCAACAGTCAATCACTTTGCGGATACCATAGCAATGAATGGGAAGTGCCGTAAACCGAATCATACCCGCGTGTCGCTCAATTGTCCGTGACTTCTCTTATAAAACAGAACTTTTTTCGATGTACACTGTAAAAATAGATGAATCCAAAACGAATGCTTAAGAGCAAACATGTCGAAGATTAACTGATGGGCTGTCGATTCATTAAATGATTGACCGTTTTCCTACAAAAGCAGTTTATTGTAAGTGAAACCTCTCCTCAGTTGACAAATCTGGTCTCTGGTCTCCTTTCGTACCACAGCATTATGGCTTGCAGGCCACGCGGGTGGTGTTGATGCGAGAGCAGACATTGTGTGAACACTCTTTGGAGATTAATATTTTGTAAATAAAATATTTGTTTTAGCTCAAACAATGCACTTGCGTCATTTCATAAAATTCAGGTTAAACCACTGGAGTCACATGGATTACTTGTGTTACTACATTTCTGGGGCTCGAAAGTAGTAGTTGCTTTGGCTGTCAATCGAAGGACAGAAAGATCTCATATTTCATAAAAAATCTTAATTTTTGTTCCAAAGAATAACAAAAGTTTCAAGGGGTGTTCTGAACTCTAACCTGCGAATTTGTATCATGTGAAGCCATGTGATCAATAGAAGATCAATATGTCACGACGTGACTTGAAAGTGCAGCATTGCAGGAAAGTAGAGATGCTTGCATGATTTAAAATTTTGGATTTGCGAATAGATATCTCATGCTCAAAAGTCTAGTGTGACTGCGGCTTTACAGGTTTGGAACAACATTAGGTTGAGTAACTAGACAGAATTTTAATTTATTTAAATGTTCTTGTTTGTTGTTTTTAGTGGCAGTACTGCTAATAATCAAAGTTATATTATGACTACCAAGGATATTCATGTTCAGACTTGTTACATAAGTGGCCTTTCAGCCGCATCATTAGGTTTTTAATCATATATAACTATTGATCCACAGTTAGGACATCATACTGATTACAGATGATAGAAAATACATTGATCACAACTGTGCTTGGATAGATGACCTCTGTCTGAAATTGTTCTCTAATTTATTGTCTTTAGATAATGGAGTTTAAAACCCATTTCCCACCAAAACTGATACTCGTGGTCTCCCTGATAGCTTCTCGCACATCTCTCTCGAACCTCTAGAACACATTATGCCAATGTAAACAAATATGTGAATCGAATTGCAACGTGCAAACAGAGCTTTTAGAATGTGAAATCAGATTAATTCAGATTGATGAAAATGAGTGCATTTAAACATATACTTAATAGCAGTGGCATATTTATTTTGGTAATCTTTTGTTTTTTTCTGGATCTGCCCAGTTCTTTTAATACATTTTGTAGTCCACTATGCTATTTGCACTTTACATTGATTTTGTTTGTGTTTCACAATTTGAGGTATAATACTGCACCATATATAAAAAAATAAAATAAAAATAGAAAACTATTATAGCCTTAGCTTCAGCTCATGTGAGTGTACACCATTCAGATGACTCTTCACTCTACTTTAGTTTATTCCATATACAGTGATCAATATATTGATTCAAATTTTGGAGTAGAGGAGACCAGGGACTGTTGTAACACGTTTTGTTCCAATGTGTGTTTTGATTTGTTTGAATCATTATTATTATTTTTTTGCTGTCTTGAACTTTAAACTTTTTTTGTATATGTCAAAAATGTATCTATACAACTTATCCTAAAACTATTTTATTTCCATTAACATTACTGTATTATCCAGACTTAATTTCCTTCTTCTGATTCTGCTGCTGCTTTTCCCTCTTCTTCTTCTGATTCTGCTGCTGTTTCTTCTTCTTTTACTTCTTCTGATTCTGCTGCTGCTTTTTCTTCTTCTGCTGCTGATTTTTCTTCTTCTGATTCTGCTTCTGATTTGTCTTCGGATTCTGCTGCTGCTTTTTCTTCGGATTCTGCTGCTGCTTTTCCCCCCTTCTTCTTCTGATTCTGCTGCTGTTTCCTCTTCTTCTTTTGATTCTGCTGCTGCTTTTTCTTCTTCCGATTCTGCTGCTGATTTTTCTTCGGATTCTGCTGCTGCTTTTTCTTCTGATTCTGCTGCTGCTTTCCCCCCTTCTTCTTCTGATTCTACTGCTGTTTCTTCTTCTTCTTTTGATTCTGCTGCTTTTTCTTCTTTCCGATTCTGCTTCTGCTTTTTCTTCTGATTCTGCTGCTGATTTTTCTTTTTTTATGATTCTGCTGCTGATTTTTCTTCCGATTCTGCTGCTTTTTCTTCTTCTGATTCTGCTGCTGCCTCTTCTTCTTCTAATTCTGCTGCTGCCTCTTCTTCTTCTTCTAATTCTGCTGCTGCTTTTTCTTCCGATTCTGCTGCTTTTTCTTCTTCTGATTCTGCTGCTGCCTTTTCTTCTTTTTCTTCTGATTCTGCTGCTGCTTTGTCTCATTTTTCTTCTGATTCTGCTGCTGCTTTTCCTTCTTCTGACTATGATGCTGCTTTTTCCTCTTCTGATTCTGCTGCTGTGTTTTCTTCTTCTGATTCTGCTGCTGCTTTTTCTTTTTTTGATTCTGCTGCTGCTTTATCTTCTTTTTCTTCCTCTTCTTATTCTGTTGCTGATTTGTCTTCTTTTTCTTCTGATTCTGCTGGTGCTTCTGATTCTTTGGCTTTTCCCACTGCGCTTAACTCCGGGTTATCATCGTACTAAACCCTGCTTTTAATCTCAGGTGAAGGAACATTTCACACTTGCATTTCAGAAGGTTTGATAGCATGGCTTTTTCAGGATAAACTTAATAGTACATTCGGAATGTTTTGGGTTAAGTTGCTTTGAAAATGAATGTATCGTAATATTGCGTTACTCCCTAAAAAGTAACTAAATGTGTTACTTAGTTATGTTCTTCTCATCTGGGCTAGGGGCTGCCTGTTTGTTTTTTGTCTGTTTTTGGCAAATGTAAAGGACCTTTCACACCAAAAGTGAATAATCTCCACATCTTCACACAATGTCTGTCTATGCATTACCATTACCAACGCATGCATTCTAGTTTAAACTCACCTGTCAGGTCTCGTCAATAAGGACTGCACAATGGTGTGAAAGACTACTGAATCATCACAAAACTTTATCAATTGCACGTGTTTAAAGCCAATTTAAGCATTCAAGCGCAAATGGAAGGAAAGGATAAGTTATTTTAGTTTGTACTGTGTGAAAGGGCAGCTTGTGAATACCCTGGAGTTGTTAACCCCAGGTAAATTATGAAGGGGAAATGTGATGCAAGATAACCCAGGACTTCATTTACCTAGGGTATACAATTATCCAGGGCTAACTATATTTCAAGTGTGAAAAGCCCTAATTAGTACAGCCTAGTCTTGTATGCAGTAATAAACACTTTTTGTGCTTGCCAATCATTTACACAATTTAGGGATATGCTGTATAGATTTGTAAACTACTTTAGTGTTTTCCCGAAAAATATGGGGATATTAAAGCAAAGTTTGACACAGCCCAAAGTTTGACACAGCCCAAAAAACCCACAAGCAACAAATGATGAAACAAGATGTGTTAGAAAACACCCTATCTCTCCTAATTAGTAGTTTCTCAAATGCATATGTAGATAAGTTATCTATTTTTTTTAAACATACATGTTACCATTACTTGATTCTTGATGCTGGGGAAATCAAACATTCCTAACCACTGTGCTACTGTATTATAATTTCTTGAAATTATATTCCATTGCATTATTATACTATCGAGGTACATTTTGTTTTTTAAATGGTTTAATTCTAATTTGAATTTCTTGCTCTGTAATATGAAAGTTTTTTTAAGAGAAATATTGCATACTCCTAACACCTCTGGACCTCAACATGTGTTTATCTCTCGATTTTATTCTGTTTTGTACGAACACTTTGCTGATTATATTCCATGTTATGTCATCGGAAGCACTCAAAGTAATACCAAATCCTTTTGGGATATTTTTTCAGTTAAATCTGGTGCACTTGTCATTTCAGATCAGATCGTCCCTTAGAATGGACTCAATCAAACGCTGAAGTGAAACACAAAGTGTAGTTGAAAAGAGACCTAGGAAAGGAGTTTAAAGAGAAGAAAAAGAGGAAGCTCTGGTTTAAGTATGATTTATTCATTGTTGTTTTTCTCAGGACTTTTTTCACACTAAAGGACAGGGTACTTTGAACTGGAGTACAAAGCGATGTATATTTGGGTCACACGTTATTCTGCATCTCTTCCAGAAGTGTTTTTTTTTTCTGTTGTATGCTTTCGCTTCAGAGAACTCGTCTGGTGGCTGGGTTGGTTTCTTCCTCCTCTTCTCCACGTTCGTCCTTGAAGAGTGGATCAGCGGGGTGCCCTGATGTGTGTGTGTGTTGGGGGGGTGGGGGTGGTAGAAGGGGCAGAGGGGCTCAGAGCTAAATAATGGATGATTTCTTATTGAAATAAAGCTGAGGAGAGAACAGTGCGGGCAGGCATGTCATTACCAAGGAAACGGAGCTGAATACCTAGTCCTAAACTTGCAGAGTCAAACACAGCCAGACCATCAGAACCGCTGCCTGTTCAGTAACCATTTCATTATTATAAAAAATAATCATTGTGACAGGTAAAAGTGAATGTCTTTAACACCCCAGTATATTATACATATCATATTTTGGTTATTTGGGTCAATAACATGAGTTATTTTTTTTTCTACATCTAATAATTAATTATATATATATATATATATATATATATATATATATATATATATATATATATATATATATATATATATATATATATATAAAATAAAATAAAGTTAATACATGCACTTCAGTCAACCTTTTTTTATTATTAAAAAAACCCCATCAAACTCAAAAGTAATTAAAAACATGTTAATCTTCACAAATCAATGTGGCACATCCAACATGCAGAAAATAATAAAAACATAAACAAAATTAAATTATGTCTTAAAGACTGCAGAAGACCCCGTTTGACTCTAAAGACCAAGTCTCTTAATGTCACCTTTTAATAAAAAGGTACGGTTAGTTCAAGTTCTAAAATCTTAAGTGATGTGACAGCACATAATATTTGGAAATATATAAAATAAACATTAGGATGCATACTCTCACATTTATGTAAGGAAAGATCAAATATGACATTGACATATGACATTACTAACATGTTTTACTACATGAAACCAACATGAATACAAAGTGTACCTTTCTAAGAACTTGGGATGTGTTTTTAACTACCTAAATATATATATATATTTTTAATTTTCATTATCATGAAGACTATCGTTTGTTAGCCTGGTTGACACCAGACCTTTCTCAGTTGTAAGTGAGAGTGGGTCTGGGGAAGGTTCATTCACAGCCCATTTCCAAAGGGGCGTCACCAACGGACGTCACTCAAATGCCTCTAGGCGCAATTGGATAGACCTAAAACCAATCAGAGCGATCGTCATCATGCAAAGCCCGCCTCAACGTTTGTGATTGGTGCCTCGATTTAGAAAAATTGGAAATGGGCTTGAA
This sequence comes from Phoxinus phoxinus, assembly GCF_949152265.1. Lineage (NCBI taxonomy): Eukaryota > Metazoa > Chordata > Actinopteri > Cypriniformes > Leuciscidae > Phoxinus > Phoxinus phoxinus. The sequence goes on along the minus strand of NC_136886.1, from coordinate 26,705,139 downwards.
TGGGCTCTTGGCCAAACGGACTTGCAGAGCAAATCTCAAATTTGCCGGAAGTTCGTCAGGGTTTTCCCAGGCTAATCGTTTGTGATTTCTCAAGAAGAGTCAAATGAATATAACTTCCAAAATAAATCCAAGAGATTTTCTCTCCCACATTTTGGATAAAGTGGATTATATAGATGGTGTTATGAACATTCTTGTATTATATTAATCAAAGAACTTTGGCCATGCATTTGCCCACTTTAAACTGTAACTCTCTCTTATTCTGTATATTGGGAACTGAGAAATGCCTTTTTTTTGTGTGTGTGTAAGTTGTAGGCCCATAGCAAGGCAGTCAGATACTTGGCAAAAACTCATTAATTTTTTTTTTTGGAATTACTTCAGTTGAGGTTTTTAGTCATTAATCATATAGTATTCTGCTTGTTTTTGCTTCAATCTGCACCATACAGGAAATGGTTTGTCATGTGTATTTTTCCCTCCCTGTTGCCTTAATCAAAAACCCAAGGTCTAAGAACGACCTTAAAAAAATACTTAGCATATATCAAAGATGGCGATTGCAACTTTCTCTGCATTTCTCTGAACTCATTAACACTTTGCGAGAAACTTCCAGGGCCCTTTGCCAACAGAGTGAAAAATGAGGTGAAGAGTGGCCCCCGACAGAGAGCTGCGTTCGGATTCAACGATAGCACTTGATTGGCTGTTCTCACTGATGAGGCCAGCATACACATTCAGCTCATTGCTGCATCATGCAAACAACCCATACATTTACACCCAAGCCTGACTCTAGCTTTAACCAAGGTCACTGTGTGTGTGTGTGTGTGTGTGTGTGTGTGTGTGTGTGTGTGTGTGTGTGTGTGTGTGTGTGTGTGTGTGTGTGTGTGTGTGTGTGTGTGTGTGTGTGTGTGTGTGTGTGTGTGTGTGTGTGTGTGTGTGTGTGTGTGTGTGTGTGTCGACTGGCTGACAAGGTTTTTGTAAGAAAACAGTTGCTTGCATCTAAGCTCTGGAAAGCTACTGAAAGACTGTGCTACTAAAAGTAAGCATAAGAAATCAGTACTCCGGGATAGTTTAAGGGATTAGGTACACAATGTAAGTGCAAACATAAAGTAAGCCATTTAAACCGTGCCTTTTTAATTTGGCAGCTCAATATAAAACAAAATCATTTTGACAATAACCAAGACAGGAACAACAATCCTTGCTTGGTGAATCCAGTGCTTTTAGTCAGACATATGGTGATGATAATTAATCCCAGAACCAAAAGAAAAACAAATAAAAAGAGGCTTCATAAATAAAGGGCCAACTAAGAGCTGGAGGGCTCTCCTGTGAGACACAGAGGAGAGACGAAAGAGAAAGAACTGATCTTATCATAGGTCCGCGGTGGAATGAGGGAGGACAGGAGAGTCAGGCCACGCAGAGGAGGAAGAGCTCAGACTCTGAATATATGCCTGCGGAACTTTTCCACAACACAGACAGACCCGAGACACTCTGATGATAACACATCTCTGCATTGACATTGTGATGTGGTATGAGGAATGGTGCACAGTGATGAGGATTAATCGCGTTGCTGTTATTCTGTTTTTATGGAAGCTTGTTTCCGGCACAGAATAAAACATTTTAAAAGATATTTGCGACTTTATATCATACAATTGTGACTTTATATCTCACAATTCTGAGAAATAAAGTCAGAATTGCCTGATATAAAGTCGCAACTGCGTGTTATAAAGTCACAATTGTGAGATATATAAACTCACAATTGTGAGACATAAACTCACAATTGTGAGATATAAACTCGCAATTCTGACTTTTTTCTCGCAAATGGTGAGTTTATATCTCGCAATTGCGAGTTTATATCTCGCAATTGCGAGTTTATATCTTGCAATTGCGAGTTTATATCTCACAATTCGGACTTTATAACATGCATTTGCGATTTTATACAGTATCACGCAATTCTGACATATTTTCTCTGAATTATGAGATATTAATTCGCAATTGACCCTTCGCAGGGAACTTGATTGACAGGTGATCTGACCAATCATACTTCGCCAGCCACCATTTTGTCCGACAAAGCGGTCAGGAGAGTTAGTAGATTAACATGGGAGGATTTTAACTTGAAAAAACAGAGTGTGACGCCTTTCTGCGGTTAAAACAACATCCCTCCTTATGTTCATTCATGTTTATTTTATGCTATAAATAAACTACTGCAATCTGTCAGACACATGAAAAAGCCACAAAACGGTATTTATTGTTTAAATTTCTTTTAAAAAATGACCAAATTTGAAAGGTGAGACTTTGTTTAATATGTTTAATATCAAAAGTAACTGAAACGTAACCTGGTCTGTCCTGTCTGTCAGTGTGTTGTCAGTGTCCTCTCTGCTCCGCGATGTGTTTTTCACTGCGTGAGAACATGGTGTGGCGTGAGAGCGGCGTAGCTTGTCGGACATAGCGACAATAACTAAGGGGGGCGGGTCTTTGCGAACGGTCAATAGCGCCTTTTATCACGCAATGCTGAAAAGACAAAATTGTGAGTTTATTTTGCGCAATTCTAACTGTATAACACGCAAATGCGACTATATCACTTAATTCTGACTTTAGAACTCGCAATAGCGACTTTATATCACGCAATTCTGAAAAGTCCGAATTGCAAGATAAAAAGTTGCAATTACCTTTTTTATTTGTTATTCTGTGGCGGAAACAAGCTTCCATATGTTTTAGAGAGGTTTTGTAACAATACAAGTGTACAAAAAAATAATGTATTGTCTCTCCTCAACGGTCTTTTCCAACAGGCAAAAATGCCCCCAAATATAACTTAAAGTAATTCCATCCAATATAATTTTCACATGATAAATATTTAACTAGTTTATGATGGATTTTCATATTTTAATATTAAAAGTCTGGGTCTGGGACAAGAGTATAACAATAAAATATATACATAAAAGGTACTTGAAAAGTTATGACAAAAAAGTTTTAATGTATTATATACCAAAGGGGAAAGTTGATAATAAAAAAAAATCCTGGGACAAGCAGTACAACTAAGGCACATAAATTAGAATGACAGTTCACTGGCACATTATAAACTCTGTATTCGTTCCAATAAAAAGTCAAGTTACAATGAATGATCAATGAAGAGGGTAACTAAAAAAAAAAAAATCTAGCAAGCATTGTAACCAGTGATGACTCATGAGGAGTTTTTATCAACTTTTTCTTTTTTTTTTTCAAAGCTCCCATCCATTTTCTTATGAGTTTACTCTTTAACATCATCATTCAGACAATTCAGTGTAGGGCCATTGGGGAAATGTCTACCGTTTAGTGCTGAATCATATCATTTTATTAATAGCCATAGTCATTTTTTACAGAGTTGGAGATCTTTCATGAAGATTTTTTTTTTGCAATGATATGGCCTGTCCAAAAACTGCTGTCTGAGACAGATACAAATTGTTTGATTAGATGGACACAAGGCCATGATTTTTTTTTGGCCTTACAAAAACTCTGCAGGGCAGAGGCTTACAGCTTTGAGCATAGTGTGTGTTTGTGTGTGTGTGTGTGTGCGCGTGTGTGCACGCGTGTGAGAGAGGGGCTAAAACGAAGAACAGACAAACATTATAAGCATCTCTAATAAGACGCTTGGGCTTTGGGCTTTTGGGAGACTCCCCTCGGTGCAGGCCTGGTACTGAGATAAGCCAACTCTGTTGTCGTCTCGGTAAAATCAACAAAGAGAAACAGGCAAAGGGAGAGTTGCTCGTCCCCAGTGCAAAGCGGGGTTTTGTGGCGCCGGAGCATTTAGACGCATTAGAAATCATTAAGGCTGGGCTCTACAGGATAGTGTGGCAGTCCAGGCCGAACCAGTTTACTGTGTCTCCAACACCCCTTTTATAAGCCCACTAATCCTGCTCGGAATAAGGGAGAAAAGCGAAAAATGCAAACTATAATACGCAACTCGCTTCGATGTGGAGTTTTTAGGCCAGGATGGGCCACACATATGTGTATTTATTCAGTTTACACTTACCCTCTGCTAATCTGTGTCCCTCTGCGTGCGATGCACCAGAGAGATAAAAAAAAAATGTGTCTGGTTTTTGCTGCCGACCAGCAGGTGTGTGTGTGTGTATAAATGGTTCCGGCGTCCTGCAGAATGCTCAGGGACACACACGCCGTTCAGATAATGGAGTGTGTGTGAACTTCACAGGTTCCGTGGGCAGCCCCAGGGGGCGAGCATCCTCACACTGATAGCAAAGACGACGAAGAGTGTAACTGCGGCAGAAAGTGACTGCCGTAAGCTGCTCCATTCTTTCTCTGTCACACTCACTCATTTTGTCTCTCTCTCTCCTTCTTCTCTCGCTGCTCTAATGAATGGCCGGGGCTGGAGGGGTCAGCAGCTGGAGTCTGGGGAATCATTAGAGTGGCAGGCTGCAGGGCTGGAGCCCTGGACTCAGAGAACCTTTGGCCCGTGTGTGCTAAGTACCAAAAACAGCGCGTTCAGACGACCGTGGCCGCGCTGAGCCGAGCAGCTCTGGGATTTGGCCCTGAACACCGTCATTCGTCTCCGGCCATTCCAGGCAGCCGTTGGGTACATTAAACACTGATCTATGAGAGAGGAGCATCCTCACCACCCCACGGCCCATAGAACTGACACACAGGAGAAAAGGCCCTGTTCCATCACACTGCTTATTACAGCTAACCTTTGGACAACTGAAAGTAGTTGTTTGTGAAGTGCATTTGTAGCATTTGGTTTTAGTTGACTGAAACAACAGTGGGGCTTTTTGACAATTTTTGATTGATAAAATCCATTGAGGGGCCATGCAATTGTGGGTGAGGGGGAGAGTGTGAATCTCCTCAATGAAACCATGTTCATTGACAGTTTTTTTGGATGTTGCAATATTACTTATTTAAAAAAAAAAACGAGGAAGAAAACACTGAAAGGTATTACCAATGCACTAATATTTTTGAAAAAGAAAAATGAAAAACATTCAGTCAGATAATCCAATTATAATGCTTTGAGAATCTACTTAAAGTTCTTGAACCAAAACACTAGTATAAACATTGTGAATATGCCATAACAGTTACCTAAAAACATAATCTAATATTCCAAACATCTCGAAAATACAAATTAATAACACTCTCCAATACAAGACAAGACAAATGTACAACATCACGTTGTAGTTCAGAATCAATTCAAAGTCTTAAATAAACCACACGCAGGAGAATAAACAAGGCAACTACACTTCAACATATAGACGACACTGAACAACAGAACGAACTCAGGGCTTAAATACACAGGGATTGTAATAAACAAAACAAGAACAAGTTGCGTAACTCAATTGGAAACCATGGAAACAAACAGGGAAGGAGAACTCGCAGGAACAGGGAAACCAAACTAAAACACAATAAAACTAAACATAACCCTGACATCAACTTCTTAGTATTTTATTACACAAGTTTGAACTGCAGAGTAATGCTATGGGGGGTTGCTGGTGTCACTGTATGTATTAGCGACGCACCAACGTTATTTGGCCAAAAATAAAATAAAAACAAGTTTAGTTTTTGGCTGAGGTAGTAGATGGTCAAAAACATTGATGGAAACATTCGCGTTTAATTAGCAATAATTTTTGTTTTTAATTTTTTTTTTATTTAATTTTTGACTGTGTCAGTGTCCATGTGTTTAGCTGAATTATAGAGAGGTGCCTCGTTGCTGTAGAACTCATTTGATTTATCACCTTTTCAGCTAAATGAAACTTTAATTTCGGTGCATCACTAATGTATTTGTAATTTATTTAATTCTTAGTACTTCATCCATCAGCTTAGATTGTCTCTCTTTATTTAACCAAACCGGTGCTGGTGTAAGCCTGGAAGCTAAAGCACTATAAATGTATTACTGCTGAATCTCCTCTGCACATGTTGCTTATACTGTACATACAGACTTGCAGTGTGAGCATGTGCGTGTATGTGTTTGATGCACATGCTAACATTAACACCCTCAGCCCTCGTTTTCATCACCTCCTCAGATGGCAGCCTGGCCTCACACCTCTGTTTTGGCCATTCCTTCCCTCTCTCATTCCTTTTGCTCGCAGTCTTATCTCATGTTCTCACTGCTGCTGTTGGGAAGGCCAATCTGTGCGGCCACAGCATCCTCCCCTTCTGCTCTCCTGCCTTTGGTGTTATACACGGTCTTTTGCTGTAGCGTGTCCCTGGAGCAGGGCCAATCACCGCCACTCAACAAGTCTGTCAAACTCAATTCTGTCGATATGGCTGCTGAAAGCTGGCATTGCAAACATCTCTGCCAGAGAAACCAGTTCCCGTCTCTCTTTCACTAGCTAGAGCCTCGTCAAATCCCTAGGACTCTTTTGTATTATTCCAACACGTGTGATTTCCTCGATGCGATATGCCTCGTTTCATATGAATTATAACAGCGGGTTTATTTGAGATCAACAAAAATGTTCTTATGCAATATAATCCTGTTTTAATGGAGAATGAATCTTTGTTTTCAATGTTCCTTACTGCCAGAGCTCCTTGATGTTCATCCTAGCTGTGTTTGCGCAATGCAGAAATAAACACTCCCGTGAACATGCACAGTGTTTGCGCTGAACATCATTTGGAGGTGGACAGCCTTAGAATGAGTGGTTTGTCTCTCTCTCTCTCTCTCTCTCTCTCTCTCTCTCTCTCTCTCTCTCTCTCTCTCTCTCTCTCCTGATGAATCACTCCTTCCTTTGTTTCTTTCCCTTCTGGAGGAAATCACATTAAGTGGAGCCCTGTGTTTGGCTCGAGTCTGTCCTGCCTTAATGGCAGTCATTTGGACGGCGAAGAGAAAGACGGAGAAGAATGGGGAAGAAAGCGCCCTCACAACACTAATTCCGCACAACAAAAACACCCTCTGCCATTCCTCCGTATTCATTTGCATTCAAATATCCCCTCAGACAAATATAAAATGTGGAAATCTCTGAGCTATTTTTGCGCGCGGAGTTCCTGGGATGCGGTGTGAGCATGTCTCGGATGTCTGCGCCTCCCTGCGCCGCAGAGCTCCAGACCTCCCACACTAGGGCTTCAATGGCACAATGTATATTTATCTCATTCAAAGGCAAAAGAAAGCAAAAAGAGATAGCGAAGCGGCGCAAAATATAGATGTACGCAGGCTTGGATGGAAAACGTTGAGGGTTTGGGAAAAACCGAACAGTGAATGAGCAGCAAATCGAGAAATGTGGTAGAAATTACAGCAGTGCCACAAACAGACAAGGCCCAGACTCATCCGAACATCTGCAACAGACAGTATTTCTGTAGCACTCTGTATTCAAGGGGCTTCGACTCGTATAACTGGAAATATGTTAGCCTAGAAATCACGTCAGGCTTGCCTGCAGGTAGACGTCCATTTGCGCAACTAAATAAAAGGAAATACAGTAGCTGTACTCACTATTTATGCACAATTAATTCAGGCAATTTGTTGCAATGGTTAAAAGGTTGTGGTAGATGTGGAATTAGCCATATAACGGTCATGTTTACAAATTGCCAGCTGAAACAAATGTTAGTTCAAAGCTTTGCTTTGCTTTCCTGGGCTTTTTTCCCCTTTGCTGATATCCAGCGCCCATATCTGCAGATAATGCTGTAATTTTATGGCAATTCTTAGTGCTGAATGGTCTGAATGATCCACATTAATGCCTCTCTCTAATGCTACAATCATGCTGATAATAGCATTATCCAATCCTGCCACTGTGAGTTTGTACCTTTCACTGGCGGAGGAGTTATCCAGATAATTCCACTAACTAATGCACAAGCTTCTCCCTGCTCGCCCCCGCTAAACTAACTCTGCTCTGGTCACGGCCTTTTATCTCGCTGCCAACACACACACACACACGCACAAACAGATGTGCGGCTAACATGCTAGTGTTTTTCTGTTATTCACAAACTCAAATCAAATGAATCTAGTTGAGGATTCATCTAAATTACATATTTATCTATCGGCTAATCTTTTGCTACTTTACACAAGGACCTCTGAGAAATGAATCGTTTTATTGAAACTCCTATGCTTTCACAACAGATTGCAGAATACAGTGGAGTCCTAATGAAGCATGCGATAGATCGGCAATCATGTATTAATAACATGCTACACACTGTACTGAGTGGTGTTTTTGAACCCTTCTGCCTTTAACTAAATATTTAATTCCAAGCACTGCTAAAACCATTTGGGAAATGTCCTTAACTACAGAAGTCTTCTATAATCAGCTGTGCCTTTGGGGAATGCAAGGAGAAACCCTCACATTCATGCAGTTCAGATTCATGGCTGTCTCTGTTTGGCTTGCCATTTCCTAGTGGAACGCCACTGTTTTACTTGGCTGCTGCTGGAACTCAGGACAGGAGGACAGTTGTCCTCTCAGCTGCTATGCGCCCCAAGTTTTCGTGCTTACTTTTCCCCTGCTTTTTTACAGGGAGAGAAAGAGAAAAATAAAAGGAGAGAGAGAGAGAGCGAGAGAGAGAGAGAGAGAGAGAGGGGGGGGGGGGGGGGGTTATGGACTTACAAGGAGAAGAGCAGAGCAAGAGAGAGAGTAGGAAAAGCTCAGTTTGTGTTTTCAGTTTCCACAGCACAGTAAATTCTCACCTCTCCCTCTGACATGGCCAGAAAAACCAACCGAAGCTTATGCTGCTTATAGTGACTCATTTTTCAAAGAGACTTTTTCCTTATAGCCCACAAGTGGGATGATAAACTCACCCTTATGTAACGTACACAGTTCAAACTGAACACATTTCTAATTAAGCACCAGCTGTCTTTAAGAATAAATTATATTATTTGTAAAAGTGACTCTTTTTCTGTGTGAAATCGTTGAGAAATGGTTTATGAACCTGACTTAACGTAGTGTCACAGTGGCTCCCTTTTGTATTTCATATCCGAATAGTATCTGGATATTGCTTTTACACCCTCATCGCAATGCGTCTCAAATGCATGCAAAATTAAATCGCAACTCACATATTACAGTACTTGAGAGATCGATCATTCACCATTTGTTGTTAACTTTCACAGATAATTCAAAGTACTTTCTGTTAATACCACTGTAATAAAAAAAGAAAAAAAATCTGTAGAAAAATGAAAAATGTTGTAGTAATTTTCTGCCAGTACATTTTCCATTAAGTTTGCAAAACACAACACAATGCAATGTTACACACCTGTGAAAAATCAATACGGAACATTCATTCATTACATCGGGTCCTATTTTTACTTAGTATTTTTAGAGAGAGGGTTTACAAGAATAGTGGAGAAAGGTTTTTAAAATGTTCTTTTTGGGGAGAAAAATGAGAGAAACTAAATTCCAAGAACAACCACACTGATGAAGGGTTGAATCCGAAAACATTTTGAGCACCTTTCACTTTTTGCACTCTTGCACTTTATTGTTAGCCTGGTCCTACCAGACTCTCGTACATTTCATTTGTACAGAGAGTCTGGCCACTCTCCATTGACAAGCGTTAACTTCCTTGAAGGCGGGTACTCTGTTGAAGTTTAAAACTATTGGATCTGCCCAGACTCACTCTGGATCTGCCATAACCAATCGCTAACGTTTGCTTGTGAGTCTCGTGACTTATATCAACTCAAACTAGCGCACGACCTCAAAGTCATCGTTCTCAGCCACTCCCTCTGTTCGCTGGTTGGACCGGTAAAAAATTGATCGGAGAAAACCCAAGAATATATCGCAAGCAGTACTGAAGTTAAATGAAAATTGAGCAGAAGTACGTAGGAGGTCGGAGCCAGGCTACTTTAGTGTGGCCTCTGGACTATAATTTAACGTGAGCTTTTTGGCCAATTTTTTGTGTTCAGATCTTTTTTGTCATTTTATGATTTAAAAGGATAGTTCACCCAAAAATGAAAATTCTGTCATTATTAGTCACCCTTATGTTGTTCCAAACCCGTAAGACGTTCATCTTCGGAACACAAATTAAATTTTTGATGAAATCCGATGGCTCGGGGGAACTTCATTGACAGCTATTTAATTAACACTTCGAAGGCCCAAAAAGGTAGGAAAGACATCGTTATAGTAGTCCATGTGACTATAGTGGTTCAACTTAGACTGATACAGAAGAGAAGAAATGACTGAATAAAGTCGATATTTTGTTTTTTTGATGTACAAAAAGTATTCTTGTCGCTTCATAAAATTAGGTTCAAACACCGTAGTGGTTCCAGTCTAGTGAAATATTTAAATTAAGTGGATACGTCAAGCAGTGTCTGTGTTCTTTTTAACATTACAATAAAAGAATAAAAAGAAAACGTGAGGGCTCGCAGTCGCAACACAACGCTTTAATGACAAAATAACATATATTCATATATTAATAATTTTATGGCAGATCCCCATTGTAAGGGTTGTCGATACAGACTTCCTGGTGTGATTTCTGTTCAGAAGGTCTTGATCCAATGTAATTTTGATTAGATTTTATTTGATTTCCAGTTCATGTGGGCATATTTCAATTTTAATGCTAATTTTTATTACATCTAAAACAAATTCTCTCTCAGCTGTTTTAAATTATACAGTAAACTTGGTACATTACAAAGAGTATTCATTTTCATATATATATATATATATATATATATATATATACATATATATATTTTTTTTTTTCAAAATTAACCACAGGGACCAAATAATGCAGATTTTATTATCAAAACAAACAAAAACTACTCTGTGGATTCCTGCTGAAGTAAACTTTAAATAGCATTTTTTTTTGGCAACATTTAATTTAAATGTGTCCTTGTTACTCATCACATGTATTTACTATAGTAATAATTATAAATTAGGCATAATTACATGGAATTTACCCTAAACCAAACCCTAATCCTACCCTACAGTAAGTACATGCAGTTAATTATTATTACTCAGTACTTAAAATATAGTTACACTGTAATGGGGATGCATTACTGTAAAATAAAGTGTAACCCAATTTTTGGTAAAACTGTTATAACATAACTGTTATATTACTGATTTATTGTTTTATGAAACTTCATTGATTTATGAAGTATGTGTTCAACTATTACATTAAACAACTAATACTCAAGAAAACTTTGGGTATAATCTTTCATGAAAGAGTAAAGTTTGTGGGTCTTTTTGAAGGAGTCATTCAAAGAGGACTTGCTCATAATAATCAGTTTTAAGAATCAATATTGGCACGTTCAAATGATGATATTGGCGACAAATTACTGCATTGAAATGTGTTCTGATCGTGATCCGATCACACTGCATATTGAGCGCATTCACATAGCTTTGAATGTGGTCACTTGTGATCTCTTTGCTTTTTACACAACAAGAAGTTATTTTACACACACACACAAAAAAAAAATCTTTGTGTATATGAAGCATGCCAAATCCTCTGGAAATGGCCCAGAATGCACCCAAACTGTAGGGAGGATTCCCATCAAGATGTCAGAGCTCAACTCCCCACACACAAACACATTTAATCTTACTGTCAAACTAGACTTCAGCACACTGCCGCTACGGCTCTGGGGAGGAAGATCCATTCCTTGTCATAGTCTGTCATGTAAGTCAGGGGGTAACTGACATCCCCGCTGTTTTCTGTCCAAATGGGAAAACACAGGAGTTCACTCAGAACGGGGCTGCTTTCCTTTCCAGAACGCTTTTAGCTGAGCTGAGCATCTCGGAGAACGGAATCAAGTTTGCTCGTTTTCCTTTTTGTATTTTCAGCTTTTCCGGCTTATGGTGCACAGACTCGACAAGATAGGGGCTTTGGCCCTGCGTTTTAGAGAAAGAACGAGTACACCGCAGACAGTTTGCTTGCAGCTCAGCGGGAACATCACTATAGTGGGTTATTTTGGGGCGTTACCTGTGCTTATGTTTGTGTGCGAGTGTGCGTGATAGCCTATGTGGAAGAGAAAGTAAGATAGAGAGCAAGAAAGAGAGCGGGGAAAAGGATTGCGAAATCCCATTAGAAAGCCGTGTTAGCGCCACGCTTCCCCATACACACTCTGAACCGTGTGTAATCCACTCACACTCTCGCTGTGCGTCTCAACACCCCAACACACACTCACGGTCAAACGCGCACACACTCGGGAACACAAATCTGCCTCCAGACTGGGATACCCAGGCAGCGAAAAGGGTATCGCTCCTCTCTACCGCTTTAGCAGCCGTGTAACATGACAGCTAATCACATCAAGCATGCTTCACAGTTTAAGGGGGTGCTGGTGGGGGAGGGGAGAACTTATTTTCCACAATGGCTACTAGCTACGTTACAAACAATCTGTTGGTACTACTAAAAAACAGTTTTAGACCGCAGCCGACGTCGCTGCAAACAGACCTTGTGACTGCGAAGGAAACGTTTGTTTTTGTGGGTTTACTGTTACACTGTTCCAATGGAGACTTGTTTGTGATTGTCTGTTTGTGTGTGTCTGGTTGGTTCCCCCATGACTGTAATTAATGATCTCACTAATGTGCTGTCTCAAAAGGCTCCACGGTTATGGCGGTGCTGGATCTATAGGGGGCGCTGTGCATGCATTCCCATTTCCTACGCAACAGGAAAGGGACAAGTCAGCTAAGATATGCTCTCAAACATCCACGTCTGTGAGGTTTCTCTCCTTCTTGCTCTCCCTTTCTCTCTCCCTCCTTTCTCTTCTGACCTCTCCACCATCCTCCAGTCTCATCCTTTATGCATACTGACAATATGCCTCTCAGTTTATGGCCCTGCATACCATCCCTTCATTACCACCTGCGAACCAAAGACCTAAACACTACAGGAGAGAGAGAGAGCAAGAGAAAGGCAAAGACAGAGCTGATAAGAAATCCACAGAGATGAGTGCCGATAGTTGGAAGAGAGGGAGAAAGGAAACCAGAGGAGTGAATGAAAAAACTAAAGACACGAAGTAAGACGCCAACAGTGTTGTTGTCTAATACAGTGGCTCTAACTACTGGGCCACGACCTAAAAATAGACTCCTAGTGTGTTCGGATAGGGTCATGGGCAGCAGGGAAAAAAACTATCGAGAATGCAAATAATAATGTAAAACTACTGATATAACTATGCATAGTTATGACAGCAAAATTAAAAGGTTTTTCAGCTTTTACAAGTGGAGGAAGAATTGCTTCTCATGTCTTATGTTGTTGACGCCGAAGGCCAAGCGTCCAAGCGTCCAAGCGTCCGATCAAATTCTACAGTATTTTACCTAATTTTTTTTCTCAAACTTGATAGACCAAAGCCAATTTAGGCAGATGTAGACATGGACAGGTTCTTTGGCATGCTCCCATCCTCAAAAATGCAGAACAAAACTATGCAATGTGAAAGAAAATAGGCATATGCTACATTAAATGCAGGTTCATTTAAAACAAGGAAAACGTGATTGTTTAGTGATTTCCTGCAGAGTATTATTTATTTATATAATATTGTATTAACATTGTATTTATATAATATTTTTATTATTTTTAAATTATAATAAAATGTAATAAAATACAATTGAAATATAAAATATTTGTTTAATGTAATATTTATGTCAATTTTGTCTATTTATTTGCCTGTTTTACATTTGCAATATTTTTTTTATTTTTTTTATTACATTATTATTAATAATATTAATCAGTGCAAATCATTGTGTATCGAACACTTGCCTATCATAAGTAAGGATGGTGACAGCTTTGTAAAATATTTTCTTTTTTTCTGATTGGTTATGGCGCCATTTTGAGTGGTGCCTTGAGGTCTGATTGATTAGCGCTGGGACAGTATGTTTTAATTTTCTCATCATGGCTTCAAAAACACACAGTGATGTCTGGAATCACTTGATAAAGTAGACAAAATACAAAGTGCTAGATGTACAGCTCTAAGCAGTCATATACGTAACATTATTAATAAGACACTGTAGTGTTGTGAATTCTTTGTGTTTAGTTGCAGTGTTTAGCGCATTGTTACAGGAAGAGCACTTATTACACATTCTGACTAGAAAGTATTTTAGTTCAAGTTCCCTTGAGCATTCACATCTTTTTGTATAGATAGATAAAAGTTGTGGTTTTACTTTGTTTTAAGGTGGCATAGTTACATTTTACTTACTCAAATAAGTACTTAATTTAACATAATTTAGTTAACTACATATTTACTATAGAGTAAATATAATAATGTATAAAATATAAAATATAATAATAACTTGTAATTATGCATACTGTACTTCACTGTTATTACTAGCAAGTGCATGTAATAATGTGCAAATGTCACCTTAAAATTAAGTGTTACCATAAGCTGTGCTATTACTTTTTTATATATTTTTAATTTATTTTATTTTATTTTTCTCATCTATGCGATTAATCTGATATATGATGTGTATGGTTGAGTTAATTAACAAGCTTCAATACCCTTCAGTTTAAAGGGCTGGTTGATTATGGTTTCACTTTAGTTAGTGTGTAATGCTGTTTAAGCATAAACAACATCTGCAAAGTTACGACGCTCAAACCCTGGCTGGTAGGGACTACAATGAGCTTCTTCACCGGTTAGTGACACCACTAACCCTAAAATTTGCATAAACCCCGCCCCTGGGAACGTGTTTTATAGATTATCATGACAGAATATGCTAATCAATGACTAGAATATAGATAAATCCACATCAGCTACATAAATTCATCAACTAACCATTCAGAAATGCATTCTACATGTTGTCAGTTCTTCTTCAGTCTCTCCATCTTTGTCCGACTCCGGTTTGAACATAAAAGGCTAAAAGTTGTTTAAATTTTCAGTTTTTGTGTGAGGTAATGAAGATGCTAACGCATGAGCTCTTGAAGCTCCGCCCTCTGTGCCGGGAGCAGCAGCAGATTATTTGCATTTAAAGGGACACCTTCAAAAAGTAACAATATCTGGTGTATTTTGAGCTAAAACATCACATACACACTCTGGGGACATCAGAGACTTATTTTACATCTTGTGAAAATGGCATTATATGACCCCTTTAACAGTGTTCATTCACTCTTCAGCTTCAGCTCACACAGCTCTGATAGCAATTCCTGACTTTATTGACTACGATTGGATTTGAAACAATCATATTTCTTTTAGATGTTTATTTTTCCAAACATTGAAGATGCTCAAGATTCTCATCATATTGTCATCAACAGTTATAATTAAAATAGTTAAATCACGACCTTACCCCATCCGAGTTCTCAAGTAGTACTTGTTTAGTTGATCCATTGAGTACTCAAAAACATTATTATTATTAAATATTATTATTTAAAATTAATTATTTATTAATTATGAATCAATGTGCAAAATTGCATATCTTATAATATATCTTACAATTGCTTGAGAGACTTTACTTATGATAAGCAATTGAACAATTAACATTTTTTTCATACAATACACAACATATTGTGTTTGTTTCCAACTTGTAACAGCTGCCCAATGTAAAAATCTGGGTCTTGAAGCAAAACCATTTGAAAGTCACTGCTGCTCTAATATTAATTTCATTCCTTTGACATATTCAGAGCCACCATCCTTATAATTTGTTGGTTCTTTGTGTGAGTATTAATCCTTCTAGTCACTTGACAGAACTGGATGTGTTTCAGAAGCAACAGGCACACACACACACACACACACACACACACACACACACACACACACACACACACACGCACACACACACACTGGAGTGCGCAGCTTGTGTTGCGTGTAAACAGGCATCCAGGCAGTCTGGTAAATGTATCTCAGTAAGACTGCGTTCTCAGCCAATCAACCCCAAGGCTCCTGTACCTACCCTGCCCCTAAGCATCATTCAAATGCCAAGCAGATGCTTTCTCTCTCACTCTCTCTCGGTCTCTATCTCTCATTCACTCTCTTATGTTGTACATCTATATTTCATGGGACCTTCTCTGGAAAAGCTCTCTGTTCAGAAAGAAATCTATCAAAAAGATCAAGAGAAATGGAAGACGCTGAGCTAAAACAATATCGTTTAGAGCTGACACTTTAATCACTCTTACTTTGCAAATGGTGTGTGAAAACCTGTACCTGGTTTGTGTTAGTTGTTGTGTCATACTGAAAAGCACACACACAGTGACTGGTCTAAAGTACCCATTTGTCCAATATAATGTGCATCTCCTACAGGACTGTCTGGAGTTTATGGCTAAAGTACAACAGGAACCAGCTGACTTGTGTCATCATTGAAGACTCTTTGACAAAGCGGCTATTGTACAGTACGTGTATTTTTGTCTGTGCATATGTGTTACATGGGAGCACATGAAAGAAGCAAATCTCCTCAAGTCCTGTCCCATACTGGAATGAGATGCTCCACACTAAAGAGTTGCAGAGCTAAAGAAACTTTCTGTGCTCCTACAGCCAGTGTTGTAGTCGAGTCACCAATTGTCGAGTCCGAGTCGAGTCTCGAGTCCCAGTGTTCGAGTCCAAGTCCGAGTCACCAAAGAAGAGTCCGAGTCGAGTCCAAGTCGAGTCACCATTACCCGAGTTCGAGTCCGAGTCGAGTCTCGAGCCCTGTGTTTGAGTCCGAGTCGAGTACACTGTATTTTAAAGATACTTTTGTAAAAATGTATATAAGTTTAGAGATTTTCATTGAAAAGGGATTAAACAATGTTGCGGTGTCCAACTGAGTATGTGTGGCTGCGAGGAAAAATCAAGAGAAAAAAGATTGACGATGTAAAGTAATTTAACAGTTAACAATAAAACGACAAGCTTCTTCTAGGGTTGGTTTCTTCCTGAATTAATCCGTTTCTCCCGAAATAAATGAAAGTAAGTGGTTGGTGAACTGGGAGAAGAATAAACTTTATGGTTGACTTACTTACACTGTGTATTTCTGATATGAATTAAATATGTCGGCAAATATATTTGAAAGGATTGTTTATTACTTCCATAGACACCATTGTATTTTACTAACTATAAATGTATTGTTTTGCTATAAATAATATGTATTTAAATATCTAAAATCTAAAATAAACAATTGTGTTATGGTATGATAAGCGGGATTAAAAGAGAACTCCGGTCAATTTTAACATTGAGCTAATTTTTTTGTAAATTTTCCTTCAGAGTCGAGTTATCGAGTTCACGCGCGTGATCATAGGTAACTAAGCAACAGTGGAGAACTCGAAAACAGGAAGTAAATATGGGTATGTGCGCTGGCTAAATTATCATCACTTTTATTCATATCTTTCACATCTACTGCAGTCAGATTCACCGTGTTCACTCTGAAGGAATCACTCACATTGGATGTGCACATTTACAAAAAAAAAAAAAAAAAAATGAGCTCAATGTTAAAATTGACCGGAGTTCTCCTTTAAGCGCTGAGCGCGTCCGTCTTTGGCTCAGTGCTCCTTAGTGGTCAGCTCAGCTGCTGCAAAGCGTGCCAAAATCGAAATTGCTGATGAGATGTAGAGGAACTTATCTACTGTTAAACGAATAATGCACGAGAATGCAGCGTAAAGTGAGTGACGTCAGTGAGTGTGTTGTCAAGCAAGGAGAGCGAGCGGTAGCAGTGTCTGTGAGGAAAAAAATAGATCACGGCCGCCGGTCTTGGAGCCCGAAACAGGAAAAGTGTAACATCTTATATCAAATTTTTATAACCTATTTATTCAGAAACAACGTCATTCATTTGATGAATGCTCAAGCCCGCTTTTATATATCCTCGGCTCGAGTCCGAGTCCAAGTACGAGTCATCAGTCCGCGAGTCCAAGTCGAGTCACGAGTCCAGAGAATGGAGTCTCGAGTCGGACTCGAGTCCAGAGAATAAGGACTCGAGTCGGACTCGAGTCCGAGTCCAGGACTCGAGTACTCCATCACTGGCTACAGCATATCGGCATGTTTGGCTCAGATCCAGGGAATAGTCAGAACTACATTTATATTTATATTTTCAAATCAACTGATTATGTCCGTAAATGACATGTTCCTGGTATAACATCCTCCTTATCCCTTGATATCACTAACCCTAAAATTGGATCTGTCTGATCATATGAAAAGCAATCAGATAGCATTCCCATTCATCTCAATGGTAGTTGCTTGGCTGGCACATGGACCCCTGGAGGAACATAATTTGGAATCTGCCATGCTCATTGTGGCTCATTTTCTAGCCCGGTTATTTTGAGCCAATCACCCGAACTGTAAATACCATGTGACTAATTGTGTCTAGAGCCACAGGAAAATTAGATCATAACAACGCTGATTGGATGATGACAATGCACACTGGGCTCAATGATAAGGATATATGTGTGTAATATACAGTATATATATATATATATACATACATACATACTGTATATACATATATATTAAATAATATAATAATAATAATAATAATAGTTACAATTCTAATTTGCCTTGCCAATGTTTCCTCAGCAGAATAATTATATTTTTTCATAGTTTGCAATGAATATTTATAATTTAAATCACAGGAACTGAAACCAGACACATCAAGACAAAAGAACATCAAAATAAAAGTCCTTTTATAGAGACGTGGATGGCATACAAAGCGAAACATTGCTGATTGATTTTGACAAATCACATTAATTTTGCAATACTAATATAGAATACATAACATATTCACATTTTGCAAAGTTTGCAAGGCATAAAACTTGGATGGACAAGATCAATGACCTTAAATGAGCAAGTGACTGTTCTGTCAATTTTCTTGTACTGGCTATACTTATTTTTGAGCCTTGTGCAGTCCTAAACCCTAGATCCCCATTTTAAGCCTGCCGATACCCTGCCATCTCTGCTGTTTATGGATAAAGGTTCGACTATATATAACATATTCGCATTTAAAAAAATGGACAAGTTTGATCAGACCAAATGGGGAGATTACAGAGAGGGCCAAGTGTGTGTGAAGTAATCTGAATGTGTGTGAACAGAGGGGATTCTGCAGGTGTCATGTGGATGATTAGGCAGCTAGTATCTTTCCACATGGACCCAAGAAGACAACAGCCCTCACGGCTCCCTCTGATCCATCATGACCGTCGACAGCATCATTCCCCTCTATGTCACCCATCCTTACCACATGCTGAAAAATGGCTGTCTCACAGACACTAAGAATGATTGCAGAAAACGAGAGGAGAGGGAGAGTAAAAGTAGGGAGAAAGTAAGTGAGGGGATCTGGGATGGGGGGGGGGGGGGGGGAGCAGAAAGGTGAAATTGCAGGAAACTCTCTGTAGATTAGGTCTGGGTTAAGAGAATATCGATTTGTGTGCAGACGACTGTTGATCTCTCTTAGCGGGCGATGACAAATGGCAGCAAACAGAAAATCGAGCTCTCGTCTTCTCCAAGGACAATGCGTCTCGTCTCTGTAGGTTGAGGTTGAGCTTGCACAGGCTGCTGAAGGGTGGAAAAAGTGGTTTGTCTGGTAAGGGATGGGTCTGGTCGGGTGGGAGCCCTCTCAAGTCTTGAGTAAATATGTAAATGGCAGGACGGCGGTAAGTCAAGAAATGAAGCAAGACGAGAGGCAATGAATTTACCCTCCTTTTCTGCTGCAAATTCCTCTTAAAAGAGTGGATTTCAATTGTTGCTTAAACTATATTTAGTGTTCAGGTACCCAACAAGCCAACCTTTATAATTTCGATCGTTTAGTTTGTCTGTCAAATTCTCGCCGTAGCCAATAATTCACGAAACACAGTGTGGGCAGCATAAAACATGTTTTTCCTCATTGCAAAATAATCTGAGTTGCATTTCCTTTTGATGCACTGATATAAAAACCCATGCCTGACATAGCTGATTATATTATTACATTTTTAGTATGTTTTATGTAATAATTGTTTTTTAAAGATTAACTTTAAATGAGCATTGGATTGGACTGCAACTTAATAAATGTAAGAATAGGAGAATGAGTATAAAAAATGAAATATCCAATGTTGACCGCTAGTGATAAATCACACTCATTCACATCGTCAGATCAAACTTTTGACTGATATCTGGGTCACAACCCTAATAGCAGTTCCCAGAAGCACCAACAGTGCTGTGTCAGACAACTATGCGCATGAAGATTTCAAGTGCAAAAAGTATCCAGAGACATGAATGAGAGGTGCCTTGGTTGGGTCTTTGATCCATATTTGCAGTTCTTTAGCTGTTTAAATCTATTAGTGCCTGTCATGCCTTATTGGTAATGTAAGCGAACAACTTTTTTTACATCAACCAGCATCTTCAGAAACTTGACCATACAGCGTTATTTTTTACCTTTGCTTTAGTGTTAATCTCGGCATTCATTTTCAGTGTGAATGTATTCTCTTTATTTGTGTCTTTTTGTGTTGGACTGGCAGGCCAGTCATAGATCTTTCTCAGGTTATTTATAATGACTGAGTGAACCCTCGTCTTCACTCCAGATCAAACAGAACTGTGGCCTAAGCCTGCAGCCCCAGGGAAAGCCCAGCCTCTGCTTCATCTAAACCCAACCTTCTGTAAGGGGGTCTGGGTTCAGAGCCCTGGGGAGAGTCCCGCTACCCTCTCCTCCCTCTAAACTTCCCCTGCATGCTGGAGGGAGTCTGGGCCTCTTGTTTATCCCCACTGTGTGCTATCTCAATCTTTCTATCTCTGTCTGTTTAAAAAAAAAAAAAAAAAAAAAAAATTCATTTGTACTCATGTGAATAGTGTGAATGGAATAGAGGTTTCCCCCACTGTCAATCAAATTTGCAGCTGGCTGGTGTGCTGCAACCTGCACGATTTGGAGAACGAAAATCTCCCAACAGGATTTTAACAACACCAAATCTGCATTTAATGCTTAATGTATTATTATTAGTTATTTTCCCAAGAGGGTGAATTATTGGAAAGAAAAAAAGCAGTAGTAACATGGCTTAGTTTATTAAGCATTATGCATTTGTACACTCATGTGTTCAAGGTCACGATACAGTAGTTGGTTGCAATTGCAACTACTAACTGCCATCACCAATATCTATTAATAAAAAGGCTTATGAAAAGATATTGAAAACCTTTTTTAATGACTGAGTAAAACATGTCTACATGACATTTTTATATCATTCAATTTAAACTTTTCTTGAAAAAGTTATTTCAAAACCTATATTATTGTAGATATTATTTTATTGTAGATATTCTTATTGCCACTGAACCAAGTCAATACCAAATTCTACTGTAAATTAGACATTTGGAATGTGTGTTTAGCATTAATAAAACCAAATAAACCAAACATACGCCACTAATTATTGGTAACCCTTTATTTTACAGTGTCCTTGTTGAACATGCTACATTACTAACCCTAAACCAAACCCTAATCTAACCCTAACCCTATAGTAAGTACACATAGTTAATTAACATTACTCAGTGCTAGAATGTATAATTACTGAAACCATGATACCTTAGAATAAAACTAATTATTGAGTAGCATTTCTTTTATATCAATAAATCTGGTGGTATTGTTGACTAAGGGAAAATGGAGCTGATCTTTGTGCTTTAGTGGTCTGTAATGGATGAGTCATGTGTATTAGAGAAGCTGTGTGTGGAGAGAGAAGAAGTGAAGGCTTATTTTCTGCTTCACTATGTCTTCACACTGTGGTCAGCCAGGGGAATACAACTGTCCATCAGCTGTTCTTAGAGCCTGTAACTCTCTTAAATTAACCACTGTCACTGAAACACACACACACAGATGTTCACGGGCTCTATTGCACTGCTTCGCCTGTAAATCCTGACAGTCGTCCATCAAGCCCGCTGTAGAAGAAAACAGTGGCTAACCTCGCTCCATCTGTTAGAAACAGTCTGCTTGCTCTCTCCAGGCAGGATTTAGTGTTTTCCCGTCCCCTTCTCTCAACACCACCAAAGCCACCCAGACGTAACAATGCCTTTAGTGACTCCAATTTATCAATCTTGTGATACATTCATGTTTCACAGATGATATCAATCAAAGATATTCATAGGTTTTAATCAAAAGTTTGGGGGACAGACTAAAATCTTATGCTCTCTGTAAATCTAGCTCATCTGAGAGTAACACAGTAAATTGGAAGCTGCAGATTGTTGGTTTTTCGTTCCTTGCCAGTGTAGTGATTGAGAGCGTCTGGAACCCAGATGGCAGCGCCAACCTGGTCATGCCAGGTGAGCAGATTCGCAGGCAGAGAGAGTTTGAGCTCGCCGTTGGCATGTGACCTCTATTTACTGACAGCAACAGCTTACAAATGCAGAGCTCCCTCAGAATCACTGGTGCACCTCAGAGACCAAAGGAGATGAATACAAGTAGCAGACGCAAGCAGGGGATAGCGTCGTGGAGAATATTTGCTTTTTATTATATCTGTCTTCCTCTCACTGCGTGAATTCATTCTTCACATTAACAGAAGCCCCTT
Source organism: Phoxinus phoxinus (assembly GCF_949152265.1). Lineage (NCBI taxonomy): Eukaryota > Metazoa > Chordata > Actinopteri > Cypriniformes > Leuciscidae > Phoxinus > Phoxinus phoxinus. The sequence goes on along the minus strand of NC_136886.1, from coordinate 26,682,942 downwards.
AGCGTGGTATAATTCAGGGCAGAACGCAGCAGTTGTAGATGTTATTAGCGGCGTTATCCATCAGGGTGGGAGCGTATGGAGAGCAGGCTAATGCTTCTGTCACATCCCTCCGTTTGGCGTATTTATGGCCTCAGATTTGAACTGCATGACTGGCATGGCACAGCCCTCAAATAATAAAATAAATCAAAACATAAGAGTTTTGTCTTTGTGCAATTTCCTTTTCAGTCTCCGAATATGAAACCAGATGTTTCCGGCATGCTGAAGATGCTTTTCATCTCTTTTTTTCAATTTCTTGTTCCCTTCTTCTATCCTGTTCCACCTCCCCTCCACCTCATGTGCTTACAAAATACTTGTACCTCTATAAAATAAAATAAAACAAAATAAAAAAAAACGGAGAAAAGGGGTGAGGTTGATGGGTGCACGAAAGCGGATGGCTTATGAAAAGTGAAAAGTCCTGTTAGCCTCAGGTAGTGGTCTGTTTTGCATTGATAGAGCGGCTGGGAGTGCCTCAGGCTGTTTTGAGGAGTGTTTTCCCTCCGTGATATCCTCCTGCACCATCTCTCTCTCTGGAGTGTGCCTCTAAGTAAGGCATGTGGGTCAAAGCAATACGCCTCGCATCCCTCTCCTTCCCTGCTCGCCTAATTGGGGGTGTGGAGGTTAAAGAATGTCGCGGTTATCACAAAGCCGGCAGAGAATACATTTCAGGAATATAAGTGACCTGCATTTTCAATCATTGCATCTCTGAAAATGTTTACTGAAAACACAAATACGTAATCGCTCAGTGTGCATTGATATGTACAATGATGGTAATGAGCACGACAACAAAAATTTGACAGGATAGCGGTAGAAAGCGGCAGGATTGGGCGATAAGACGTCACCTCTTCTCCTAATCTCCGGAGGGAGTGCAGATATGCCGCTGGTGTTTGTTGCAGTCTGGCTTACGTTCTGTGATTCTTCAGTAGTGCATGCTCACTGACAGCCATATTTAGTCTCTCTGAGCTACTGAAAACATGCCCGCTCTAACTCTCTTACTCTGTCTCTCTTTTTCTGAAATCTGCCAGAAACAGCACATTTCCTGGCAGGCTCCAAATCCGGGCTGAGTCCAAACAAACACGTCCTGTAGCGCTGGCTGCTCTCCAGTGGGCAACTCTCACCTGCACAGTGTACCGGCTGCCCGACTGCGCTGTGACATGCTAGATGGGCTTTTTGAGGTTTCCAGGGATACAGTGAACGTCCATGACTGTGGTGGCAGCCCAGGCCAGGCCAAGAGAAACTCCTGCGGTGAGGAATTACAGTACGATAGCACAATGAGCTAACAGTCTAGTTCAAACTAACTGTTGGTCTTCAAATAGCTGGATAGTCTCACTTGCTGAAAAGACTTATGAGGGCAAATATTGATAGACCGAAACAAGGGTGGATGGTAAAACGAAACTCCACATGGCACAAAACATTATTTTTTCCTCCATCTATAACGTGGGCTATTCAGTGTGTTGCTTAGACTGGTTAGAAGACATTTAAAGTGTTAAAACAGCTAACATAGCTGAAAATTCACTACACAGTTATTAATTAGTAATTACTAAGTAATTACATTGTAATTAGCACAAGACTCAATTCATATACAGATTTAAATGTACAAATATTTAAAAACCACATGATCCAGGCCTGGTTGTAGCTGTAGTTGCCATGAGATTTTTTCAAAGAAATTGGTTGTGGCTTATAGCTAAAGGATAGCGCTGATGTTGTATTTATTGCTTTGTTTCAAACACATTAGAAGTAATTAGAACCATGGCATTGAATAGTGCACAAATTGTGACGCAGAATATGTGAAATGTATGTTTTACCAATGTTCAAAATCCTCTTTATGCTTGGTCTGTTTAGATAAGACCTTTCGCTAGCTGGTTGTTTTGGCCTTTCTAACAGCAGATATCAGTGTCATTAGGGGGACATCTTGAAGGGAAACTTCCCCCCTGGAAAGATGAATGTGTATTTAAATTGGGTCATGTATATGTAGTAGAAATGTGAAATTATTTTAGAAGTAGGTGCCTTCTACACTGAGAAAAAGCCAGAAAATGTATTTTTGGCTCATGTGGATGAAAGACAACAACTCCCATAATGCACTTGCTTCGCTGCCCTATGAGGCCAAGCCTACCGGTTACAGAGGCCAGTATCGAAATAATTGATACAAATAGGTTACTAGTTGACTCGAAACTGAAAAGACGCCGTTATATCGTAAATTTCCATGACGAGTCTGGACAATGCTCTTCCTCCTGACCGCCGGGCAGGTCTCGCTCCTCTGCTGCAGAGGCTACTCCGGCCGCCTCTGGTTCCTCCATCGTCCGCGGCTGTTCCTCGCTGTGTTGCTGCTCGTGCGCTTGGCCACGAGTGGCGGATTTGCATGCCTGATTTCGGGATGTTCGGGATTCGGCTTTTGGTTTCTGCGGTCGCCATTCATTATGTTTACATGCGCGCCTTTTGTTTCAATCAGACTGAATTTATTCCGATTGGTGAATCTGAATGTTTACATGAACGCTAAACAAGTGATCGGTTGATGTGCGTTGTAGCATTGTGAAGCAGACCTGCAAAGCTGGCACTTACGTGTCAGTGGCAAACAATGTAATAATGTAGGTGTATTGAATGGCGACTGTGGAAAGCAGGATCCGAGTCCCGGACATTTTGGGCGATCTCGAGGTCTGGTCTGGTGTGCAGGTCCGATGCACGGATGGTGGGGGAGCGGGAGGCGGCCGGAGCAGCAGCTCCGCAGCGGAGGAGCGAGAGCTGCTTGGCGTTTGGGAGGAAGAGCCCGGGCAATCCCAGCCATACAAGTCTGGGAAAAAGAGGACGTATGGCAACCCCTACTACTCAGCTTTCTCCACAGAGCAAGAGCCTGTTAGCTTAGCTTAAAAAAAAGATGGCTGACACTGTTTGTACATTCTGTGAGTGAGATCCCACCCACTATGCTCCTACTACTGGCTGTAGTTTTTATCCTCTGTCCAGGAAATACTTTTTTCTAGACAAAAAATACATAAATCTCTCGTCTCATGGGGACATGAGGCAGGGAAGCATGGTAATTCGAAAATACAACTGGTTTTCTACTGATACAAAGCTTAATGCTAATCGGTGAAGTATCCCTTTAAGTTTCATAAGGGGAAAAATTTATAAACATTTACTGTAACTAAATTTCCCATTTTATTTTTTATAAACAAAATGTCTAAATTAGTTCACAAAAGATTTGGTATTAGGGCAAAATAAATGTTTCTACATTCAGCTGAAACTGCTGTGCAGTTCTTTTCTTAAACAGCTTTCATTCTGTGGCAAATTTGACCAAACTACATGAGATGGAGACATGGAAAGAAGAGCAGCTTATGAATTCTTGAGGTTACACTTTATTTCGATAGTCCATTTTCGACATTCTACTATATAATTAACTTTGCAGCTACATGTCAACTAACTCTCGTTAATTTGCAACTGCATGTCAACTAACTCTCAGAGTATTAGTAAACTGTTAGGTCAGGGCTTGTAGAATAAGTTGACACACTGAAAAGTTACTTATAGTCAATATAACGTCTGTTTAGGACCATCAACATAATGTGTTAGCAGATTTTAAGCAGACAGTCTACTAATACTCCAATGACTGATGGTTGACATGTAGTTGCAAAGTTACTTGTAGTTAGTAGAATGTCAAAAGTATAGACTATCGAAATTTGTTACCATTGAATACAACAAGCTGTGTACGTCACTTTGAAAATTTGGGGAGTGTTTGTTTAGTTTTTTTTTTCAGTTTTTTTTTTTTTCAAAACCTTAGAAATATTTGAAAAATAGCATTTTGAGTCTATTTATGAGGACTACAATGCCACCACTTCCCCGGACTAGTTTTATACAAACTTAAAGTATATATTTCTCTTGAGCACTTGGACAAGTTGAACTCTTTTAATACTTAAATCCAGCCTGATCTAGGTGTGCAGAGACTGACACTATTCAGAGGAAGCCACAGTTTGTTATTGCAAGACCTAACTGTTCACGTCAAATCTGGAGTGTATCCACCCCATGGCAAAAGCAGGAGCAGAGAAATTACCTCTGGCAGACTAATACAGCTTATAACAGACACGTCTGAAAGAGGAACCAGACCAAACATTGAGAGCCTTTTGCAGCGCAAAGGACTTACATAGGAACAGTTGACCAATTAGGGCTACATTCTGCAGGTACCTCGGTGTGTGTCATACCTTAGCGTAATGACGGTTGTCTCTATTAGCATGACAGCATGTCAAACAACCTCTTCCTGTGAATGGAGGCTTATCTTAATTGGCTCCGTCTCTGTGGATTGTCTGTGTTGTGCAGTACAGTGGCCGAGAGCTCTGCTTCATGTCTGCCCTGGCCACCACACACCAATATTTCATGTCAGACACCCAAAACGAGTAAGGCATATTTCATCAGATGCTATAAGGGGGAAATTAGCACTGAGGCCCATTTATTTTACCATTATATGGATCCTACATCAATCACTGGAGTTTAGAAAGAAATTCCAGACTCTGTGACAACCCAAGGCTAGAGCACCCCTGCCCTAGAATGCATTCCAAAGGCATATATTGCAGGTCTGGTCTTCTTCCATGTTGAGCATGTTTTAATTTCTCACTTTAAATTAATTTAGCCATTTTTTGGAGGGTATGAAGTAAAAAATTATAGGGTAACACAACAGTCCTTTCAACACAATGAAAAAGTTTCATTAAAATAATGTTTTCTACTGTAAATAAACTATTGTGGCCTAATCTATTTCACTTTAGAATACTGATCCAAATAATTAGTAGTTCCTTCAGAAGGATGTAGTAAGATTTGAGTCATTACTATACAAAAACCTTACAAAAACCACAAAAGCTAACAATGACTTCAGTCATTACTATATATGTATGTATCATGTTTTTAACTTTAGAATACTGATCCAAATAATTAGTAATTCCTTCTGAAGGATTTAGTAATACTTGAGTCATTACTAGTGGGTTACCATGACCTTCACTTTAGAATTAATTATGCATTATTCACATTAATTATGAAGCTGAATATAGTAATCCTTAGTAGTGCTCTAGGACAGCGGTTCTCAAAGTGGGGTCCGCAGACCCTTGGTGGTCTGTGACCTATAGCTAGGGGGTCCTCGAAATAATTTGTTACAGCCTACCGTTTTTTTCTGGACTATAAGTCACGTTTTCTTTATCATCTGAAACGCTATTTATTCCAAAGTGACTTATAATGCATTTAATGTCAAATAAATAGAGTCTAGGAGGTATGAAAAAGCTATTACTTACTAATTCATTCATTCAGAGTTTCTTGTTAATAGTAGTTACTAGAGTCTTAATAATGTGTTACTCATTTGTTCCTGTGTAGTTGTTCATTAATGATGGAACAGTATTCTAAAGTGTTACCAAAAAAGTGAAACTGAAATAGAATGAGTGAAACTGAAAATGCGATTGTCTTTTTTTTTTCAACTTTAGACATTCTACTAACTATTTGCAACTACACTACATGTCAACTAGCAATCATTAGTGTATTAATAGACTGTCTGCTTAAAATCTGCCAACACTTTATTTTGATGCTCCCCTAACAGACTTTCTAATGACAAGTAACTCCTCTTTCCTTTTTTTTCTACTAACCCAATCCCTAACCCTAACTAACAGTTACAAATATCTGAAGTTGTTCATTAAAACAGGATAACCAAAAAAATCTAGAACGACTTGATTTTGTTAATCGGGATGATCATTGTTTGCATTGTAAAATGATGTGTGGTACAACTCTTCTGTTTGGATTGTAAAATGATGTGTGGTGCGACTCTCCAAAAACATAATGGTATTATTATTTTTTTTATATATATATATATATTCAATTCAAATCAAATTTGAATAAATTAATATCAAAATTTGTTAAAGTTATTATTATCTTGTGTACAAATATTCAAGCTTTAAGGAAATATTACTTTTTACTTGATGGATAAGTTTACTTGATAAGTTTAAATGTTTTCTTGAATGATGTCAAAGTTTTTCAAAACCAAATGAAACCAATATATGAAATGTGAAAACATCCAACGAATGCAAAGAGTACATTTCTAAAAACTTGGAATATGTGTTCAAAGACTTTTCAGATTTTTCCTGTTAATCTTGGACACTCTTATTGATCACTGTTCATTTGACACTTTGGTCGATATAAAACAAAAACAAGCAAACAAACAAACGACTTCTTCATAACGACCTAGTAACAAAACAAAAGTCAACGTTTAGATCAGTGTGATTCATCACCTGCTCAGTTCACTCACGTATTCTCTCTTCTGTCCTCTTAGTTAGTGCCACTTCCTCTTTAGCAGTCCTTGGCTCCCCTGGGTTTGGGACAAACGTGGTACAGAAGCAAAGCTAAGCTTCTAATGAAGCTTTGCCGCTATCTCCCCCTGACCTCGACGAGAAGGAGCTACAGAATAGTTTCATAATACTCTATTCATGTTTCTCTCTGTCTCTTATTAATCTGTTCTTTCCTCTGGCCATTTTTCAAATCACTCCTTTTGTTTACTCATGAATATTTTTGCAGCTCATTCCTGGGTGGCTGCGGGGCTGTTTGGCCGCTGGCCGTGCTCTGCGGTTCGAGGTAGGAGAAATACTTCTCTCTTTCCCTGGGTAATTTGCAGCAAGAAGGCCCTGTATTTCATCATAGGATAATCTAACCTTTGAGGTGTTCTCTCGTCTGCTTGCGAGCCTAAAATAGGTCACTTAAGCGGGCTTAGCGTGGCAGAGCGGGCAGATCCAGCAGCCTGATGCCCAGGGGAGGGAGAGCCACAGTAATTGGTAGTTATGACTCCGGGGTTCCATAAGCGAGGAACAAAGCTGGCCCACCTATTGTCACATTTAGGACAACGCCGCTCCCGGTGCCGATAAGAACGAAGGATTCATTAGATCCGTGCGATCCTAATTACCACCTATATAAATAAATAAAAGAGCAGTCACCTGAAAAGTCAGTGTCCTTCATATCTGCACTGGGGTTTTGGGGGGGATTGGTACACTCTCAGTGTTTCATATGGCGGGGTAAAAATATTATCCGTCTATAAAAAGCACCTGCACTGTAAAAAAATTGTTTCATGATTTATTATCACAACTTTTTTTCTTTTGTCAAATCAACATAGATAACTAATGTGGTTCAGATAACATCATATTTTGAGATTCTGTTGATTAAACCAATCTCCTTCTTTGAATTAACTCAAATTGTTAATTTCAATGAACTCAAAATTTTAAGGCAACCAGGTTACTTACTTTTTAAGTTAAACCAACAATTATTTTTTACAGTGTGACATCAGGCTAATCTGTCACTCATTCCAGTTTCTTTCTGTCTGTCTGTCTGTCTGTCTAGTTCTCTCTTTATGGAGGGAGGTGGAGAAAGAAAGTGAGGGGGGCTAAAGGCATAATGAAAAGGCCTAAATGACAGAAGCCTGACAGTAGGATTGGCTGGTAAATGACTCCGGAGTGGCTTGCCTGCAGAGAGCGGCTGAGGGAAGTTCCCAGAAGGACTGATTAATTCCAGTCGCAGTGTCTGCCGGGGGAGCAGCAGGGTTAGCGGCAGCGCGTAGAGGAGCCTATTACCTCTCCACATCTAATCAGAGCCAGAGCAACCCACTCCCCGCGACAAACTTTCCGGGGCTCGCTCCCATTCGTTCCACACGGGGACTTTAAATACGGGGGAGGTGAGCCCAGGCCAGGAGTTTTGGGAGGGGTACAAAGGATTTTCTTTTCAAAAAAGATGGTTAGGAGCTTGCTAAGAAATCCTCTTCCCTGGCTTTTTGCTGGGAGAAGATTCCAGGCAGCTTTGATAGTGACAGACCTTCCTGCGCCGGAGCTGAGCGCGTGACCAGATATGAATGCGCCGTTGTGTTTAATCCCAGCGGTTTCACTCCGAGCTCTCCGAAAGTATGTCACCGATACACGAGCAGCTCGCAGACATCAGTATTACGCCAACTGGGCTACGGATGTGCCAAAGACTGACATAAATATTTGAAATCAAATTACACAGCCCATCCCTGTAAAAAAAAATCTTTTTTTTACCACTTCTATATGGTGTTAGATAAGCGCTTGAGCTTTGATGTGAATGATGTAAATAACATAAAAATGAAATGTACACTTGAGGAAACAACAGCCTTCTACCCTACACGATAATGCAGAAGCTGATGACAGAGGTGCACGCTTGAGGCTGGCATAACGATATGATTCACAAGGGAGTTTGGAGGTGTTTTGTGCTGACACAAACTTTCTGTCATCTGAGACAATCAGAGACAGCTCAAAGACAACCGAGGCAGCTCTTTAGTCTTTGTAAAATACCAAAGAAATACCATGGTATTACCAAATCGTAATGGTCAATGACAATGAAGAAGAGGTTAAAAGACTAAGAAAATAATCATATTAATAACAAACATGTAGGCCTATTATATAAAAATATATATTCGGTTAAATGATTTTACAAGAAAAGTTTCAATTGAATGATGGTTCAGTTTTCTGAGGGTTGTACCACATGACATTTTACAGCCTACGTTAACCTTGCCCTTTACATGTCATAAAAAGAAATAATCTGATATTTTAATAGATTTGTTGACCTTGACACATTGTCATTAGAGTCCATTGTGTGATATTATTACCTTTCCTGCATATTTCTCCACATTGGTTGCACCACATGGCAGACAATATTTTTTTTTACAAAAATGCTTCACTGTTTCTTTTTATGTGAAGAAAAAATTGTAAAACTGTCCTTTAATGAGACTTTTCCCCTATGATTTCAGGACAGTTGTATCAACCTGACTTTTTTGACATTTATGCCATCCCATAAATAACAGGGTTTTTAACCCCATTTGTTTGACCACATTTATTTTTATGCACATCTATAGACCAAATGGATATATTCAGTAGTAAAGAATGTTACATTTTCCATCTGTATAGTATTCTACATCCCTCTTTGCTCTTTTAGTCCACTGACAGAATCATAAGTATCTCTCTCTCTCTCTCTCTCTCTCTCTCTCTCTCTCTCTCTCTCTCTCTCTCTCTCTCTCTCTCTCTCTCTCTCTCTCTCTCTCTCTCTCTCTCTCTCTCTCTCTCTCTCTCTCTCTCTCTCTCTCTCTCTCCACTCAGTCTGAGACACGCTGCCCTCCTGCGCTGACAAAGGTTATGAATAATACATATTAAGTACTGTACTAAAGCCTGTAACCGAACTGTTAAAATATTGATCTTGCCCAATCATAATAAAGCGGAATTACTGAAAGTGATCCATCATCCTTAACGTTTAGCGTCCCCGGCTTCAGCTGGCTTAACTTGCTCAATTTCTCCTCACCATGAAGCTCCATCACAACTCCATTATGACGAAGATTGTATCACAGCGGCAATTGCTGGTTTACTAGCTGACTGTTGTCATGCAAATGTAGTGACAACAAATCCATAGAATTATTAAATATATTTAGATGTATACTCTGTGGACGAGTGGAGTATTTACCACTGTTCTCCGGATTCCTCATGGCATCTGTGCACATGTGCATGCACTCTAGAAAACACTTGGTTAAAACAACCCAATTTGGGCTGTTTTTAAATATAGGACAGAACACATGTTGGGTTAATCTACCCAGCAAATTGGGTTGTTTATTTAACCCTTTTGTTCGATTTAACCCACCATAATTGATACATGAATTAATGTCTACGGATTACCTTAAATCCTCTAAACTTTTTTCAAATACTAGATACAACCACTGGCTTGCATGATAATTCCTTTATTTTCAATCATATTTTACAGTATAGTATATTTTAATTTAAATAAATTATATATTGCTAACATTTAAGCTGCACTTCTCTCTCTTGAAGAGTTTGCAAAAAGCCTGCGATAAATAACTCAGTCCCTGGGTTGTTATGTCTGACCCAAGATATGGGTAACACAAGAAAACTACCCAAACACTGGGTTGTTACGTCCGACCCAGGAGCTGGGTAACACCAAAAACTACCCAAATACTGAAAAAATAACCCAAAAAATGACCCAAAAGGCTCAACCAAGGATTTGGGTAGAAAAAATAACCCAATATTTTTTAGAGTGTGTGTATATATATATGTATTTGTGCATGTTTGAAAGCATCATGTGTGTGTGTGTGTGTGTGTGTGTGTGTGTGTGTGTGTGTGTGTGTGTGTGTGTGTGTGTGTGTGTGTGTGTGTGTGTGTGTGTGTGTGTGTGTGTGTGTGTGCCGTTGATCATGTTTCAACGCTGTCTTTGTTTCATGTGGTCTTTAATGTCCTTGTGGGTGACTACATACTTAACTAAGCCAGACATTTCCACATCTAATGACTTTTTAAATATTAAAACTGGTCCGCATCGTCACAATTGTGAGCTCTTAATTTACTGAGCAATTAAGTCCAGACCCTCATTTATCAAGGGCTGTTCATTTGCTCCAAACCTCGTCACTTTTTATTAATTGATGCTATAGAAAACACTGAGGTAAAATTAATGTGCACACACCCGAGGTCACGGCGGCAGTCGTCGGTAACTATTGCTGAACTAGACGTGAGATAAATAGTAACGTCATTTTGCCGATTACACCTGAGATACGTGGAGACATTAGGCATTACTCTGGGGATCATCCTCAGTCGAGGAAACGGCTGGAAAAGACTAGCTGGCTTTTTCTGTGACCATCTGTTTTGCAGGAAAATTATCTTAATGCTGCTAAGAGGCAAAACAATTATAGCCTTAACCTTTGAGCCCGCACCACTCTTCTATTTCATCCTTTGCTTTCCGGAACACTTCTTCAATTCTATGGAACTGCCAGAGTGCCAGAACATGGTCTGACAGTGCCAGTGGGTTTTCCAGTGATTGAGAGAGGTTTTGATGCATATTTTTGTCTGTATTAACACATTATAATATTCACATTGCCCAAAAGTAGAGCGGTGGTGCGTTCCAGAAACAATAGTGCATAATGTGCTAAACTCAGCAGAAAATAAGGTTAAAATTGCACTACAAACCTATTAGCACAATATTTTGTAATATCGGCTATTATGAAGCAACAAAAGTAAACTTGCACATCCACAAAGGACAGGAGATTTGGGCATTTGAAGTTCCCCAAACAGTATTTTCAGTAATTCTGACTGAATGGTATAAGCAGTTTAAAGCTAAGGGATCAGTTCTATTGATTAGATCATAGATTAATATCATTTCATTCATAATAACTCTTAATACTCTCCAGAGAACCCTGTTAATAATTTATCATGTAAAGTAACCCAGAAACAACATATTTTATATAATATATTAACATATAAGACATTTATGAATACATGTAATATACTGTTAATACATTTATAAATTTTGATTAATAAATGGCTTGCTGTTATGGATATTCCATTGTTTTGCTTACTCTGCTTGAAAGTGCAATGTGGAAACAGGCATAATAACAAAATGTCATTGCTGTTGTACCACTATAGGATGTTCTCAAGACAAATGCTTTCAATATTTTCTGCTATCTCAGTCTTATACCTTGTCAGAACCCCTTTCTGAAAACACTCATAATTTCTTGAGGACAGCTCTCAGGCTGTTGAGAGTCGTGGAAGAGCAGGCACTAATAATAATGTATCAATCTGCGACAGCGGGAGTCGAAACAACGTACAGCGGTCCGCGAGCCTCAGACGCTGCTCCGCTCTTGACCTCTGACCCTGGGCGGTATTGGGGGCTGTGATGGTTCTGTGCCAGGCGCGACTGTGCAGAAGCAGCCCGGGTGCTAATACGCTCCCATTCCTCATTCAGACAGTCAACAGGGCCAGCAAAGCACTGGGGCAAAATATTCTGTCTCCCACAGCAGACGGTAATAAATTGTCCTTTCATCGATGCAGAAGATACATTTTTTTTCTCTTTCTCTCTCACACTCACTCACACACACACTTACACATTGACGTTTTTTTCCCGCCCCCTCGGGAGGAAGACCTGGTCTGGGTTTTTTGGGCCACTAGGCAGGTGAGGAACTGTACACAGTCCTGCAGTGTTTCTGAAGGAAGTGTGTGCGTTAGAATCCGCGTCCAGCTGGGATCTCGTGGGGAAAGCCTGGGCTAACCGAAATAAGCGAGTGCCATATTTAACGGCGCCTCTACTAAAGAACCTAATTACCTAATGAGAGTGTGCGCGAGGACTAGAACTACTTCTTTTCCAGATTTTTTTTTTTTAAAGGAGACCACGAATGAGAAACAGAACAAAAAAGAGTGGGAGGGCCTGCTTGTTTCACCGTACCCCCTCCAGTTTGCACACCCTGCCTCACCACAGCTCGGCTTCCGCTTTGTAATTGTGCAATTAGTGCCACAGCTTGGTTTTCATATATCACAAATGGCTGAGTGGAGGTATTACAGTACGGAAAGTTCCAGCCTAGCAGTCTTGGCTGGGAGCAGGGCATTAGGGCCAGCGGTTTGTAAAATGTGAGCCAATTTATCATGATCTGTTATCCTCTCACGCCCACCACTCTCAACCCCAATGCCTCGTCTTTCCGCCTGACCTTGTGCCGCTTTTTGTGGGGGTTCAATTTGCTCATTGTTACTCGCTTGCATAATTTTAGCAGCCACACACACACACGCGCGCGCGCACTAGCGGCAGATAAACATTCCTGCAGCTGATTACTGCTCCTGCCACTTCCCTGCCTCTGTCACCCTCTTTCTCCTTCTCTCTCTTTATCTCTCTCTCTCTCTCTCTCTCCCTCCATGTGAACTCTATTTATTTACATGCCGAGGCTAAACGGGATTCATTTGTAAGATGGCAGGCTGCATAGCTCTTGTAATTCCTCCTAACCAGTCGCCTCCTCTCGCCGCGTTAGCTGTCATAAGCGGCGCGCTGGAGGAGAAATCCTCTAGCGTTGTAGAGGCGTCCTCTCTTCTCCCTGTCACCCACACATCACACCCATCTCCACAGCTGCAGGTTGCCACGGCGAAGATTTACAATGCACGCCTATTCACTCAAGCGTCTCCTCTCTAACCCTCCCCTCGTCGTTTCCCTCTGCTCCTCGCTCTCCACGCTCCTCTTCTTTTCCTTTGTGAAATCTGTCGCTCTCTTTCTCTGCCCCGACTCCCTTGGCTCACGCTGGCTTATCGCCCCCGGCAAGCCCCCGCGGCTCCTCACCACGGCAACCAGCTGGCCCTCGAGCGGGGTGCGCGCGCGGGGGGGGGGGCAAGGGCTCTGGGTTTAGGCTGATACGAAGCTCGGGCTGCAGGATCCCTCCTGACCTGCCAGAAGATCAGTCTCTCTCTTACACCCTTATCTGCCATCTTAAAGCCTGCTTAGAAACGCCTGTGCTCTCCTGTCTTTCCGAGCTCAGTCTCACTCCTTTCTTTCAAAAAGGTGCCGCAGTGGTTTATCCACCGGCGGGTTTTGTTAGCCGGATCCCCGGCGGCCCCTGGTCTTACACGATCGAGGGGCCACCGTCCCACCCTTCGCCATTTCCCACAATCCCCTTTGCGAGCCAGAATCACCGTTATTAACTGATTGTAATCTGAGGCAGAACGTAAACTGATCACTCACGGCTCTGGATATGAGAAATAAATAAATAAATAAGTCTACATTTTGTTTACTCCTCCGTGACAGACTCTCTATCAAGTGGTATCATTTGAATTCAGCAAGCCTACACAGGTTATCATCTTTGCCAGAGGAAAGGAGAAACAGAATAACAATAATAGTAATATCAATAATGATAATAATTATCACAAAGAACATGCCCATCTTGACAGATTATTTTCAATCACAGCTTTTGCGAATGTCATTGTGGATTCATGGAGACGTGCTGCATGATGTCTGAGTGGGATTCTGTCTGGCACAATATTGTTATATTTCTAGGCAGATAAGTTTTTGATTGTCTGCCCTCTATGTAATCTGTCTGTCTGTCAGAGTTCAGCCATATGTATGATTTGAATCTGATACTGTAGATATAGGTGGGGGTATGTATGTATTTTTCTCTTATTGTTTTCTCGCTTTGGACGACTGTCACAGCATTACAGCTGCATATTCAAATAATAAAATGCATCACAATCATGCTCCATTCTTTCTATCACAAAGCAAACATATGTTGCCTTTAACGCGATGACACACTGTTTATGTGTACACAGAATTTGAAGTTCTCAAATGCATTGTAAAAACATTTGCCTTCAGAGACGAAGGTGTATCATGTTCACCTGAACTTAGCGTCATGAAAAAAGTTAAGTCAAGGTCAAGTTCTTGTGTCTGTATTTAGCATTTAGCAGCTTTTACTTTTTCACTGTAAGAGGTTTCACACCCCTGCATGTGCAAAGTGAACAAGTGCAAGTCTAATTTGTTTCAAATGTGGTTAATGTTACAAACTTTAATAGCACTTTTATATGTTCCTTGCAACATATTTTGTTGTTGTTGTTTTAATGAGACCAAAATAGCATACAATTGAGGCCTTATTGCTGAATTTTGAACTGCATCATTGAACAGGGTCCTTCTGTAAAATAAGTGACTTCTGTTTGGTAAGGCAGTAAAGATGACACTTGTTTTAAAGAAGGACCCTGTTCAATGAGACCTTATTACTTATTTCAGCAATAAGGTCTCAATGGATCTCCGAGCAAAAGGAACTGGATTGAATGATACTGATCCTGATCTGAATTCTGACTTGTGATGCATCCTGAGTCACAATCACACCGTGTTCGTTCATTGGCCAGAGAAGAACTGACCTCCCAACTGAGCATTGTTTATCCCAAGTTTTTTTTCTTTTTTCTTCTCCATTCTGTCACTTGTTGGAGTTTGGGTTCCTTACCACTGTTGCCTCTGGCTTGCTTAGTTGGGGACACTTAATATTCAACAATATTATTGATCTGACTGCACTGACGCTGTTGTATGAAAACTGAACTGAGCTGGACAATGACATATTTTTTTGCAGAACTACTTTATAGATTAACCTTTAAATGCTTGAATGTTTCGACAATCATTATTATATATTCGGGTCTTTAGTGACCCAGATCTATATCTAACACGGATGGATCTCTGCCTGTCGCGATTATATAAAACTGTATTACAGTAACAACTTCACAAGAATAAAATAAAACATATTTTGTTAACTTTTGGACCTTGGAAGGGTTCAGTTTGAGCAGATGTTTTATATCATCATCACTGTCCTCGTCAGAGCTCATTTCCCAGTACATTCAGCATCTGGCTCATAATTACAATCTCAAACATATTCTCAAAACTATCTTCAAAATCAATATTTTGATCGCTGACAGCTTCTTCACCAGATCCACCATCAAGTGCCAGTGACACTAATATTTGATTGCGTTCAGTACTTGCTCTTCAGTAAATCGTTGAGCCGTTTCAAGTTTTGCTGATGATACTTCCTTTTGTTTTCTGCCTGCGGTAACTATGAGTGAAACGTCACTTCATCGTTGTGTATCGGACATTGCCACCTTGTCGAATAAAGGTGAATTGCGTTTATTCAGTCATCAATCAAAATTGCTGAAAAGCTGCTTTGAAACAATCTGTATTGTATGAAGTGCTACAGTAAATAAAGTTGACGACTTGACTCAAGATATATGTAAAAGCTATAACAGGGTTGATGGATTTACTGATGGTTTTACCTTTTAATTTGCAAACTTTTCAATTATCAGCTGTTTGCTAAAATCATGATTGACATTAAGGCATAATATATGTAGATGGATAATATATATGTAATAATAATAATAACCATAAAAGTAAAAAAAAAAAATCACATGCATATTAGCACAGCCACAATATTGTGCGGCTTCCATAATAGCCCCATGCCAATAATTGCCCACATGGATTTCATGCAGGATTGCACTTGCCACTAGATGGGTCCCAACTAGGAAAGATGTGCAAGATCCATCCCGGTCCCAGCTTTAGGTACTGTACACAAATGGCACTTTTTTTCTTTTTTTTTGTAGAATGACGCACGTATTCATTCTGATAATGAAATGATATGAATCAAAGTTGCAAAACGATCCTTTTAACCTTAACACAAAATCACAAAGGTGATGCATGAGAAAGTCCGAATTAACATGTTGAACTGGATCTACTTCTATCCTGTTGATGTTAGGACCTGGCAGACAGTGATTCTCTACCACAGGCCAAAAGGTCGCACTGTCCAGTGTTGTGGCTGACCTGTCGGATGACATTGCTTAAATATTCTCCTCTCTTCAGCTAGAGGAAAAGAGAAGCAAGGAGCACACAACGACTGCTGATCAGAGAAGAATACTAAACACCTTCCTGCTCATCTCCCTATCCTCCTCTCGTTTTCATTTCTTTCCCCATCATTCCGTCCACACCCCTCCTTCTCCCTGCTCCTGTCTCTTTTACATGCTGGCATAGTAGAAAACATTCTATTCTTTGCAAGTTATTTTGAATCTATTTAGTAGCACAAAAAAAAAAAAAAAACTAAAGAGAAATATACGGTACAACTCACGGGAATGACCTTGAACTCCTCCACCACCACCTCCCAACTTCATGGAGGGAAGAAATTGCACAAAAGTCGAAACTGCCCAGTTTGGTTGTCGTTTTCTCCCATTCATACGTTGCTAGGCAGTGCTAGCCCACAAGCTCGCACTTACAGGGGTGACACGCCGGCTAATTGAAATTTATTTGCAATTATATGACTACAATAAACACAATCTTCCATTTCTTTCATTAATATCGCCATGGCCCATGAGGAACAATCTCCTCGCTGCTTTTTACAAGCCGAGGAGAAGCAGACCGCGTTGTAATAGCACGGAGAGTTAATGTAGCTTGAACAAGGATCCTAATTGTCCCTGTCTCTGTCATATTTGTCTACTCCAACAGGCCTAAATACCACAGCGATTAATTACCACCGGGCAGGTACGCTGAGGCAGTGTTTGTGTGGGTGTGTATGTTTATATGTGAGCATGTGACAAACAAACGCGCGCACACATAGCCGTCGCGGTTCATGTTCAACCCGTAGTAAAATTTTCTGCGCCTCACAGGTGGGCTGGAATGGGATAGATCATTTGGATGATTATGTTGTGACTGCACGTGAAGTTCACGAGTCTCACCTCCTCGAGATTTCCGCGTTGAAATTATTTTCCCACCATGCATCTCTCCACGGTGGTAGCTCCCACCTACTCATCAGCGTGTGCATTAGTTGTGATCAGGGCGACGACTGCATGTTTACGCACCTCCTGAACGGCTGCAGATCGCAATTTAGCCTTGACCTTTCCGCTGGGCCGCCGAGGCTAATGATGGTGCAGGGACAGCAGGTGTGTTGCATTAGTCCAACTTCACTGGTTGAGCAAATGAACACACACTTTATCACCAGCACTGCCACCTCCTGACTGTGAGTATTGAATCTTACCTTCACACACACACACACACACACACACACACACACACACACACACACACACACACACACACACACACACACACACACACACACACACACACACACACACACACACACACACACACACACACACACGCAAGCGCACACACACACACACACACACATTGTTTATGTGTGTGTTTGTGATCTATATTATGGCAGGGCATGGAGTAATTCTATAGTTGCGCCTGAAACCTAAGGTATCTAGTGCCTAGACGAGCAGTAATTTTGTATGAAAGTACAACGTAAGTAAACTAAGAACCTAAGGTCTACAAATTTAACTGTGATTTAGGCATAACCAGGCACATATTTAATGATAAGTACAATAGCTATTTCTGTGTAGAAATTGAATACATCAATGCTGCCTCTAAAAACTGAAGAGAAAGCATCTAGATAGGATGCAATGCACTGATATTAAAATTCTGGCTGATACCAGCAGTTATTATTTTCATGTTATGGCCGATAACCGATAAATGGCAGATATTTCAATTCTGTTTCAATTTAATTCAATTCACATTTATTTGTTTTGTATCGCTTTTCAAAATACATATCGTTTCAAAGCAGATTTACAGAAAAGGCAAGTGCCTACATTACAATTTAGAGTATTCTGTGATCAGAGGTGTCCAAGTAATGTCCATATGTCAGAAATGTACAGTTTTAAGATCATATAAATCATGCAGTTAGCTAACATAATTTATTTAAGGAAGAATACATGAGCTCATTAAAGTATTATTACAAGTTGTGAACATAACAATTACAGACAGGGAGTCTGTAAATATAATTTAATAAAGTATTATTTTATAATAATATTTTCTCTAAATAAATAAAAATAATTTAGGCAGCACAAAATCATAATGTACAGTATGGGTATTCCTTACTGTAGGTACAGTATGATAATTGCTAAAGATTTAAATATTAACTTTAAGTGTTAAATGGCAGCAAAGCTAATCTAATTGTAAAACATGAAATGACCATTCAGTATTTGCTGATATATATGGATATACAAAAGAGGCAAGTCCATCATTGCAACATTATTAATCATATTACAAACACAGTATAACATTAGTGAGGTTGTGAAGGAATCCTCCGTTTTTGGGTTGTTTTCATCCTTTGTGTGTGTGAAGAGAGCAATAGACTAGCATGCTAAGACAGAGATCTATTGCACTGACTTCTCTGTTTCTTATTTTCACGTTATATTATGCAAAACATTCCCCTCCACCACTTCATTTCTCTCTCTCTCTCTCCCTCTCCCAGTGTCCTCTCCTCTCCTCCTCTCTGAAATCCAATCTGAGCTGTGCTCCACGTCTGAATCAAAGAGGAAAATCAGCTTGATTTGGACTCCTGCTGATCCAGAGGATGTGTGTGCGTCTGGATGTGCGTGCGGGTACGGGGGTAGGGAGGGGGGGGGGGGGGGGGGCTATTGGTATTCTGATTTTATGTGTGAAAAAGAGAGTGTGTGCGAATATGGGACCTGCTCCCACAGTCAAATCAAAGGCTGTTTTAATGCCATTGTCTCCTTCCTGTAAAACAGGATCATATTTACTGTCATAATTGCTTGTTGATGTTTTAATGAAATAAGAGAAGCACATAAGCTATCTGTCTGCATGGATGCTCGTCTCAAGAGGCTGACAGTAAGCTCATGGGCTTTCGCCTTATTCTCCCTGTCTGATATTCAAATCCCATATTAGGCACATAAATAAGAGATGTAGTTATTTAAAATGGCTTCTGCACAGTTAAACTGATTTTGCTTTTTTCTTATGCTGCTTGTGCATATGCGTGTGGTCTCGCTACATTACGCTCTATTGTCCGGCAGTCGGAGTCTAGCCCCGGTGCAGGGGTGGAAGCCAGTGGCGGGCGTTTTGGCAGGCTTCGGTGGAGCCCTGATGCCAAGAGCGCAGGTCAGTGAGGCGTGGAGAGAACATCCAAACATGGCTCCTTTCCTCCACGGCCCTGGCAGGGCCAGCACCTCTGTTCTCTGCCCAAGCTACACACGCTCCGTATTGGGATCTGGAAGCACGGACGGTGTGCGCTAACCGAAAGTCAGATTTATCGCCTTAATGATGCGAATAAGTATCGTCCCATGACAATTTTTTTTCTGGGTTGTGCTAGCTTGTGGTTAACAGCTGGATACAGCTGTACCAACTGAAGACTGGCAGCTGCAGACACATCAGTCATTTTTCTTTCCTGGGTCAATGAACTGACGCTCTTTTTTTGTCCTGTATGAATGTATTAAAATAAAAAACATGAAAAATGCAATTCATACATACAAAATACCTCTTATATGAACATATTTCTTAAAGTTTTGTTTCATATGGTTTGGGTGGCATGAATCAATGCCAGGGTGAAAAAAAATACTCAACAAAGTAGTTCGGCACACTCTTTTATTTTCAATTCATTCATTTCAATATTTTGTTTTATTTGCAAAAAAACAACATAATATTTTAAAAACCTTTCCCCTGGCTAATCAAAGTCATGTCGAGCAACCAACTAAATCACGTGATGCATGTGATGCCAACTAGAATGCAGATTAAAAAAGCGCAAAACAGTAAGTGATATCTTTGATACAATAACACTCATGACTTTTCCAAGGTCAGTAAGTAAACTGTCATTTGGTGCGACCATGTGATATTAAAATTGGTATTTGTAATATATATATATATATATATATATATATATATATATATATATATATATATATACATCTGATTAAGATGTGTTCATGCACATGTATTCAAGGTGTAAACAAATAACATTTTACTTTCTGATTACACCACATGACGCTTTAAGAGTCATTGATTTAAAATTTTTGAGTTTTTCAAATACATGAAGTCAAACGAAAATACAAAGAGTTTCAAATAATTTGACATGTTTTATGGCTGCTACAGACTGTGCGATTATGGCAGTCCTATAAGATCTTACAAATCATACTTTACGACCTGGATCTAGTAAACTTGGGTACAACATGTATGACTGTATGACGATGACACCCATTGAATCATACAGTAGGTTACGACGCAAGTTAGTAGAATAATACAACTTCATCATCATGCGCTAGTTGTAAACAAATAAAGCAAGATGAATTTAACTTTGGCAATTGTGATTTTTATGTGCGCTGAAAAATAGAGGAGGAACCAAAAGGACTAGGGAAAAGTGGCCAATTTGGCATGCAAATTTTGCAAATGGAGCTTGAGTAGTTTTAAGTTTTAGCACCATGTCGCGTTGAGCAATATGCCATTTCATGTTGCCCTTTTATTGGCTAGTCAGTAGACGTAGGTAGTAGCACTGTGAGATTATCATGCTGAATTTCTGACACTGTAAGAAAGTTATAGTAGGCTGTCTTTGGTCACAAGACACTGTCAAAGACATGGCCGTCTTTTAACCTCTCTCAGGCCGTGTATCCACCAAAGCGTTTTTAGCCAGCTGAAAACGCCTAGCTATGGGTGCTTGAGAGCGTTTTAGCAGTGCAGCGTTTTTTCAGTTGAGATGATTTGTTGCTATGATACAGAATATCCGCGGCACAGTTTTTGTTCGGTTAGCCCTGCTGGTTGATGTCTTTGTACAGAAAGAATGTTGTGACAGTTGGCCTGTGTGGTTTTAGTCCCGTCTTTCCTCCACTGTGATTGGTCGGTTGGGTAAAAAGTGACAGTGATGAGCGCTGCGCTGCGTTGCCTTTTACCCAAAGTTGAACATATTTCAACTCTCTGCGACCTGTAAAAAACGCTCATGGGGTTTTAAAAACGCTGTGCTCCCATTGAAAACAATTGAAAAAATATGCCAGCCGCGTGAAAAAAAAACGCTTTGGTGGACACACTGTATAACTATTAGGACCACCATTTGTAGGAGCCGTGACCACAGAAATCACCACGATTGGTCATCTTTCGTCTGGGACAGGAGCATAAAACTAGATTTTTTTTTTTTAATTGTGTCTTTTATCATAAACTATATTATTTATCAATGACCTTTCTGTGTATGTTGTCTTCACACGGCAAACAGAGGGCATAGAATAAATGCAGTCACACTCGTAAAGCACAAGTATGAAACATTCTCAATCAGTAGTGATGTTAACCTCAATTACAGGCTTCCAGAATGTTCCAAACACGCTCATCCCACTGGCAGACGGGGAGGAGAGGAGAGAAAATTAAACACAATTTGACGGGGTGGAAATTGGCCCTCTCTGTGTGCGCCCATAACCGCTTCACCTTTGCAAATCACCACCTTGCAGCGTCCAGCTTATTTTCTTTACTGTCAAGCTCGGCATTTTACCCCGGCGTCGCACCCGTGTGCCGCAGCTGTGATTATGGGCATCAGAGCTGCTTGTTAATACATTTGTGCGTGTGGACAGTGTGTGTTTGTGTGTACGGTCCACATGTGGACAGTCCTTTGACTGACACCCAATCTGCATTCAGCAGGATTGCTTTCTTCTCTCCTGTGTGGTTAAAGGGAGGAGGGATACAGACGACAGCAGATCTCCGTTCACCTTATCAGACATCTTTGATTGATCTGCCCCTATTGCCGGCTGTGATTGGTGTCCTGGATGGACAGAGGTGGAGGAGCGTCTGGGTATTTGCTTCTTCTCTCCACTGTAATAACTGTAAACAAGAATGCGGTAAATAGCACAATAGAATAGAAACAGAGGTACCTGAAATGGGTGCAGACCTAAAAAGAGCAAAATCAAGCAAGAGAGTTGCAGAAGGGACAGATTGATGGTCATTGCTGTGTAAAGCTCTGGACGTGCTTGGTGAGGGAACTCACAGGAGCTGTAAGTCTGTCCTAAATCACGAAAACCCCCATGAATATAGCAAAGGTGACCAGATGACCAGAGACGGTTGTGAAGGATGTCCAAAATCAACATTAATATTATTAAAGTCATTTTTATAATGACATCTTTGACAAGTTTTGACCATTTTGGTTGTCTGTTTAAGACTGGGAAAAACCTGACAGCAAATGCTTGCACCACCATTCAAAAGTTTGTGGTCAGTATTATTATTTATTTTTTAAATGTTATAAAATAGAAAGGTTATTTTAAATTTAAACAATATTTCACAATATTAATGTAATCGATTTTCTGTGAGTGTGCCTGTTTTGAGTAGGTTTTGCACGTGGTTTGGTTCTTTTCTCTTTGTGTTTGGTTTCCATAGTTGTTCATTGATTGATTAAGTTTGTGCACCTGTTACTTGTTTCTTTGATTATTTTACCCCTGTGTATATATTGTGATTGGTTTAATTTGTCAAATTAAGTTGATTGTTGCATTATGAGAGTGTTTTTGTTACATTTTTGAGTTTTATAATAAAATACTACATTTATTACTATTACTAATGGTAGTGCATTAAATCCACATATGACATTTACCAAAAGTTGAGTAATTTCAGGTTTTGAAGGGTGGAATTTAATTAGCATAATTTAAACATCAACAAGTAAAAAACAGATATCTGTTGTGTTGTGTTGTGAATTCATTTGCAATTTTTTTTTTCATATATATTTTTTTAAATATAGTTGAACAACCCTGGTAGTTTTATTTGAAGTTATGATTGTATTATATGTGTGCCTCCTGGGGTCACTTAATGGCTGAATTAACTTGATCACTTTGTTAGATGGTGGTCAATAAAATGTATTTACTTTAAAAAAAAAATCCTATCAAATATTATGCAAGATAATATTTGTCATGTATTTACTCCAATGTTTACCTTGGCAGAGAGGTTGATCTGGCCAAGCTGAGTTTGATTCCTCTGGAGGTTTGTCTCACATTTCACCTAAACATCATGCGGAGGGGTTTTATTTATGTTTTATTTTTATTTTTTTGCTTGCTAAAATCACCATTGCCTTTGCTCACCAGGAGCCTCAAGGTACTATTTTCTCTAAACCTGTTTTTAAATCTACAGTACCTGAATATATACGAAAAACTGACTAGACATGTTTTTCCTATAGGGTCTTGATACTTTTTTCCATCGTATTGCTGCTTGTTTCTCATGATAGAAATAGTAAGAAGCACAGCGGTGTTGGTTTAAAATGTTTATTTCTAGCTATATAAAGCTAAACTAAGCTTATTCTAATTATTGGGACAATTTACATGCAAAAGACATAGCTAGTAGTAAAATTGGGACTGTCTTGATTCTATCCGGGATGTCTGATCACCCTACACATACCTGAGAAGAGTCTGTCACACACTCTGTTCCACACACTGCCTTTACTGTATAAAACACTCTGTGTCCTTAGAGGGCCTCTCTCTGCCTCACTTCAGCTCTCGTTTCCACACGGACCGGCAGTGTCAAGTTAGGGGATATATTTTCACATGGGCCTCAGGAAGTAGCAGTCTTGCCCAGCTATCATGTGGGCACGTTTGTGTTTGTGTATGAGAGCGTTATTTGGTATGCTTAGACATGTAACAAGCTAACTCTGTTCTGTATTAATTTTTATTAAGAGTAATATAGGCTATACCGTAATCTACTAACATGTAGTTTATAAAAACATGGAGGGTGTGGTTTATATTTGGCGCCTTTCCTACATACAAATATTTACTTACTGTGTAAAGAAAGTACATTTTCGGCATCGACAGCGGTGTTGCTTTAAAGTCTCAATTTTAATTTCAAGAGGTTTTAAATCTGGGGTCGGAAAAGCATGAATCACAATAATGCTTAAATGTGATAATTAAACGCCAGCACTGCATGTTTCAAAATAAGTTCTGTTGTGCGTTCCACGTGCTCGCACTTTTAGAGCAGTTTGCAATCCCCAAATAGTGATGAAGACCCATTAGGCTCGAAACGTCACCTGTGAGAACATTAAATATTTTTCTATTCTTGGAGCTGTGGTGTGGCAAATTAGATTTTCCTTTTTGCAACCACCAAATAGCCACCATTTATGCCAAGTGATTGTTTTAATCTTGTGATGATGCATAAAAAATATTTTATATACCGTTCATTTATAGTGTTTATATCATGGAGCGGTACAATTCGCATTTCGGCCAGGAAAGTTTCGATGCCATTCTCTTTTCATATTACCTCCATATAATGTCTATAATAATGTAGTGTTTATAAGCACATCACTGCTTTGTTAATGTAACTGCTAAAATTGCGCTATAACGCTACAAAGCGTGAATTTGAATAGGCTATTCACCTACAGTATATACACCACCCATATTTTTTTACGTAGCATTGCACACAGTGTTGTAAATGTTAAATGTTCTTGACAAGATACATTTTGACAAATAATTGGCAGGAAGCTAAAAAAATATATCTGTGGTAGCGGGACCTATCTGAACTTTGGTTATCTTAAGTTGCCCCTAGTTACACATTATATACTTACTTTAGTAATAGTAAATTATGAACAATTATATGCAACTGAACCAAACCCTAATCCTAACCCTGTAGTAAGCTCATGTTGTTAATTAATATTACTCGATTAACTTAAGTATATTGTAACACATGTAAACAAGAACACCTTAAAACCAGTGCATTAATTTAAATGTCAGTCCAAGTAGTAAATGTTTGTGATCATAGAAAACCCAGACTTATGTATAGCACTAATTCATAATAGCCACTTTGAACAATACTGTTCCTTTTACCTGATCTTCGCTGCTAAATGCGTGACAAATCCCGACAACTGAATGCGATCAGACCTGTGAATGATTAGCTGGATTTGCTAATTGTGCTGTAGGAGTGTTTTCAAGCTCATTAAGGTGTAGCTCAGGTGTGTTTAAAGAGATTGTTTCAACACACAGTTTGATCAATAACCCTCTGGTGTAGTACAGCGGTGATCAATTGTATAGTATTGACTATGGTCCATTGTTATGCTTTTCAGGGGACTGTATGCATGCGTGTGTGTGTGTGTGTGTGTGTGTGTGTGTTGTCATTGTTAGAACGAGGATCTATTAGAGCATAAATACAAACATAGCTTGAATGCTGGAGAGATTATTTCTATGGTTATTTTGGGTGTGTATGTTTGTGTGTATTTTCCTTGTTTTCTGTAAACATTGCCAGGCTGGCGGTAGTTCTGTGCCATATCTCTGCTGTGAGGAGAGGCTGGTACCTGGCATGGGGGCGCTGATTACTCTTATTAAAGCCGAGGAAGTGGGCCGCGTTCCAAAGCCTACCGAGCGGGCCGCTTCACTCCACTCACCCACACCGGCCCGCGAGCGGAGCGGGGATAGAGCCAACCACCAGACGGAACCCCACTAACCTGCCATCGCGCTGCCACGGGCTCTGGGGGTGACTGTTGTAACAGTTGTCAGTTGTTTAACCAATTAATGTATTTCTCTCTTGTTCCTGTGTGGCGCTTGTTATGTCTGCCTCCCTAGGTAATAGCGCCATAATTCAAAAGCTTCCAGAAATGAGGATCTCACAGCTAGGCTGTTTAAAAGAAACATGAACAGTTGTTTATCGCTTGTTAGAAGTGGATAGAGACATCCAAGCCACAATAAAACAATGTGCGTTCTGTCAACATTTCGACACATTTCACTGGAAGCTGTTTAAAGTGGCTGCAATCTTCCACAATGCATAATCGGGAAGCAGTTTGAAATACATACAGTATGTGATAAACATTCGTTTAACTAAAGACGAATAAAAAGTGCAGCCTAACACAAATGAGTGTGTAAAAAAGCTGTCAGATGTGTTTCTCTCGCTTTTCTTTGTGATGTTTCCATTTCTGAACATTGCAGTGTGATTGTATATTCCTTCGGTGAAAGCCGGTTCTTTCTCTGAGTGCAGATTGGCTTCCAGAGAAGTTATTAAACGTAATTGCAAACTAATTAGTACAATGATGGCTTGGCACCTCAGTATTGTGTGAGCCACTCGATGTGTCTTTACAACATGCATTTAAATTTTACTCTAATTAGTGATGTGTGATTTATGCATAACTAGGGTGTACTTTGTAACAGTTATTAATAGAGCTGTATAGATTGCATTAGTAATTAATGCACAAATCAAAACCAAATGCAGCATGATCGGACATTCATGTGGAACAAATAGCGACTTAAATTGCATTGCATGTAGTCATGTTTTGTGGAATTTATCAGTGCTAAAAGTTATCCATTCTGGTGAATACGCAGACAGTCACCTTAACTTGAAGAGTTTCCATGAAAAATAAAAGAAAATATGTTTTAAAAAAGTTTGGCCAAACCTTTATACCTGTCAGGCGTGGGATTGGAGATGGAGGCAGACGAATAGCTACCACTAAATCAAAGATTTAATTTCCATAAGGCAAAATACAACAAATGGTACTATACAGAGAGCGTATGCGCAAACATACACTAACACTGACACAAACAAACATTGACCGACAACTGAAGAGTGAAAAGGGAGAACTTACACACATGATAATGGGTGACGACAGGTGACGGTGATGATGAAGATTGACTAATTAACTAAACACAGGTGACAGATGAAGAAACTAAAGACATTGAAAACAAACTGAAAGTCCATGAAACGTGACAATACCCTTCAAGAAATGTTTTGTAACTAAGGAAAAATTGACAACCAATTTTCCCATGCTCAACATGTGAGTGTACAGTATAATCATTCTTTTATAACTTAGTTTAAATTATATTTTTAAAGGTAAAATGTCAGATTCTATGAATTATCATAAATTATTATTTTTTTATAATTATAATATATTTTTGGGAAGTCACACTAGTTACATTTGACATAAAATGGTCATAAAAAGCCCCGTCACAAAGGTCAAATTATCTGACATTTTACGTGTCTTATTGGCTTCAGCACACAGTAATGAGTGTGCAGGGTTTTTTTTTTTTTTGCATGGTGGTTGCACCACATGACATGTTGGGCAAAAGTAAAAAAAAATGTATAGTATCTAACTTCTTCACTGAGTCTCTTTGCCTAAGAAATAATAATTTATACCAAAGTAATTTTTTGTATCTTATTTCATTCTTTTTATGAGACTTTTTTCCCTTGCAAGTGATCAAGGCATTTCTATCACCCCGATGTTTCCAACTCTATTCACCTTAATAGATTAATAGACTAAATTTGACCCATGTGTTTGAGGGTAAATATATTATTTCCTAGTTACTACTCTCCAGTAAAACAGCAGGGCACAGTGTTATCGTGTTTGTTGGAGTTAAACCGCACTGGTGTAGTGGCTCAGATGTTACAGTATTGAGGGTCTATTGGTTCTCTGCAGTCTCATTAGAGCGGAGCACAGTCTCCCGGTTGGAGGCTGACCTGCATGAATCCCCATCTTGTTCTGGAGGGATTAATCCTGCACGACACTGCTCAGCCTTCCCTCACACGCCTTAATGAGTTCAGCATGGACCTCACAGCGACTCCTTAATTTCACCTAATTGAGCAGTCGTTAGCGGCCATGTGCCCCAGCTCTGGCGTGTAAGTACGAGCACGAATGTGTATGTGTCGGATGGTCTGGCACAGTTAGCGCAAGGGAACCCGTGGCATGGTGAGATCATTCATTTGCCCTTGCCTCTCCACGTTGATCATTTTTATGCTTTCATAATGAGTGCCTGTTATGGAGTATAAACAGTGGGAATGCTGCTCAGCCTGATGATGTCATACGGTGGAAAAGGAGCCTGAAGCGGGTTTAGTGGAACCAGGACCAGCTTCTACTGTGATTGTCTGCTGCACCTGCTCTCGGTGTGTTCATGAGCAGAGTGGCCACAATGCTCCTTTTACAACTCCTGCACTTATAATACTATCCAACTTATTTTTCAATACTGGAGTAAGCTATTTCCTGTGAATGTGCGAGACTTACGGTTTGTTTGCCGCTTTAGGTAAACAACTAAGAAAGACCAAGTGCTGTCATTAAATCTATTTTCTCTACAAAGCAGCGTGTTAGTGTGATTATGTTATAAATTTAAGCAATATACCAGTTTGCAACAATATGCAGCATAATGGACTGCTTTTGTAGTTTTCTAAAATAACTGGAAGAGGCTGATAGCCGAGGTCTTGTACATTAATTAAAAATGGCGTTGTTCCCTCGTTACGTGTAAAAATCAAGGTGGATAACAGCAAGTCAATTGTTTGATCTTTAGGGTTCCTAAATACTGGCTTTCTCAGTTTCCATTTGATTGGTCAAGAATCAATTCAGAAAGTTGTGAGCTTGAAGAAACACTTGTAGACCTCTACATTTCTGTATGAGCCACGCTGAGAATAAATGTAGAAATCAAAAATATCTGTAACTCAGTGTGTTTTAAATCTTTTGGTTACACTTTACTTTAATGTGTCCCTGTTACGGTGTAATTATGCATTTAAGTACTGAGCAATATTAATTAACTACATGTACTAACTATAGGTTTAGTGTAGGATTAGGGTTTGGTTTAGGGTTAGTTGCATAATTATGCCTAATTTGTGGTAATTACAATAGTAAAATATACTGTATGTAACTTGTAACAAGGACACATTAAAATAAAGTGTTTACCAGTCTTATAATTTCCCTAAACTTATCTGCTACAAATTGTTTTTAAATCTACAACATATTGGTAAACTGTGTGAATAATGTAAAGTACAAAGATTGCTTATTCTTGTAACAGTAAATGAGGTGTGATGTAACATTATAAAAGGTAACATAAGTTTGTAACATTCAGACAATGAATCACTTCCCTGAAGTCCACCCCATTTCATTTGAAAGATTTTAAGATAAAAGAGTGTTTATTTATTTAAAAAACATGTAGGTGAAGTTAAATATAAATTATATATCTTAAACAAGAGAGTCTGCTGATTCAAATGATGCTAGTTCTGTCATTTAACATCCATTTACCCGATTGCAAGTAAAAAAAATAAAAATTCACCTTTAAATAGTTAATTTATGATTTTATAATTTATGTGTATATACTTTACTGTGATCTCGGGAAGATATTTATACTGTTTAATAGTGATTTTGTCCTTGTAATTTCTAAATAGCTACACTGGCGATTTTACAACTCATGCTGTTACAACTATCATCCAAAGCTTGTGATAATCACTAGCTACTTTTCGGTTAAATTTCAGAGCAAAAATGTTCAAAATAAGAATTGATAAGTGAGGTATAAGGAGAAAACATGTAGCCCACATGCCACCTTCAGATCCTGTATATTGTGTGTGTTTCTCTGCAAAATATGCCACGACACAACAGAAGGGTGATGTTACGACTTGTTGTAGCACAAACAAAATATCAGGGTGATGAGACACTATTATGCAAATTCAGCCGTCCAGAATCTCCGGGAAAACGGTCCCTTGTGATAATGATCATTCCCCTGATTGCAGGGAGAAGGTGGCCCTTCGGAAAAGG